>NC_045697.1:16733445-17035260 GCF_009834535.1 Camelus ferus | reverse complement strand
AGAGTGTAAATGTTGGGGGAGCAGGGGAATGAAAGTGGGGAGATAGGCAGGGGCGAGATCATGGTGGTCATTGACAAGGTCATGGTGAAGAGATAGGAATTTATTCTAAATGTAGGAAGAAACCAGTGGAGAAGGGCCGGTCATTAAACTAGGGAGAGATAAGATCTGATCTGCTTTTAATTTTTTTTTTTTTAATTCCGTGGCTGCATAGTAGAGAGAGAACTGTGGGGTGGAGGACGGGCAGGAATTGAAGCAGGAAGATGCCACAGAGATCCAGGCTAAATCTCAAATGACAGGGATGAAAATGGAGACATGTGGTCAGATCAGGACAGATTTGGGAGGCTGAGGTTTTGGGGTGTGGATTTGGGACCGGGAGGAAAGAGGAAAATCAAAACTGACTCTTAGGCTTTGGAACTGAGCCACAGAATGGATGGTCGTGCCACTTACTGATGTAGGAAAGAGCCTGGAGGAGCACATGCTGGGAGCCATCTGAGGTCAGGTTGCCACTCTGCTGTCTATTAGTCATTCAAATACAGGGGGGGATAGGAGGCAGGTATGTGAGACAGGAGTTCAGAGGGAAAAGTCACTGCTGAAGGTATACACTTAGGATTTTATTTAAAGCTCAGGTGAGATTTTCTAGGAGAGAAAGGAGATAGCGTTGAGAAGATGTTTAGAGGAAGAGGAGAAGGAGCCCATGGCGGGTGTTGCTATGAGAAGATAATGTGCTTTGCAGATCAGTTAAGAGGAGAAAAATTAACACAGGATTAAAGACATTGAGGGCTGGATCACAACTGCAGAGAAATGGACCCACTTCAGATTGGGGTCTGGTAGAGAGAGACTTTTCCTGGGAACAATACTGATGAAGGTCAAAGAAGCAGCTACCTTTCATTTTACAGAAACTGAGACACAGAAAGGTTAAGTGTCTTGGCCAAGGTAACACAGCTAAGAAGGGACAGAGCTGGGGTTTAAACTTAAAGATCTTGGCTTCAGCATTTGGATTCTTAACCACCGTACTACACTGCCTCTAGGCAGGATCCTCAAAGAGTTTACAATACATGAATTAAAAAAAAAAAAAAAAAGAATGTTCTGTATCGAAGGAGCAGTTGGATGGGTACTGCGGGATTGGCTTAGTGAAAAGATATTTTGGTCGGCTCCACCGTTTGGGTGACAGTGCCGTTTTGAAAGAGGCCAGAAACAGTCATAATGAAAATAAATGTTGTTTGGGACGGAGAGAGCAAGCAGAGTTTATTTTCTCCCTTTCCTTTTCAGGTAGTTCTGAGCAATAAAGGCCACCAACCACTATTCATATCTGATTAAACGAAAGTTAAAAAAAAAAAAAAAAAGGCAGAGAAAAGACTGCAAGAGCAAGTGGCAAGCTTAATCTTTGGTATTTAGAATGATGAAGAGAAGCAATATGTGAAATCCACTTAAAATATGATTTCGTGTTCTAATATACATTTTGAATTTATGGGGAACTGACTTCTGCCATTTATTCAGAGAGCCAAAAAAATGCATATGCTATGCTGCCGAACTTATCACACCATAATGGGACACCTAGCATTTTTCACAAGTGATTGATCTTCCCCACCCCTGAACAGTCCTTTCCTAACTGTTACAAAAAATGGAATACATTTCAAGCTTATCTTGAGTTGAATTGCACAGAAAGCCAAAAAGCCACTAACACTTGCCCGCTTTTGTAAGAAAAAAAAAAAAATAGACATGGGGTGTGGGAGAGTGTCTCCACTTTACGAAAAAGGAAGAAAATTTCAACTGGGAGAAACACCCTGGGGGCAGATATGTTAATTGGAATATTCCCCACTAAGGTTAAATAGAACTTAAACACTGTTTGAAGCTTATGTTATATATCCCAAAATACATACTGAACCAGGAGGGAAAGAAACTGGGTTTTGTTTCCAGCTGTGTCGTTGATTTGAACAGGTTGTTTAACCTGTCTGTGGAGCTCAGTTTATCCATCTTCAAAATGAGAAAAACAGCGTTTGCCTATACCCAACAGAACCTGAGAGCCAGGCTTCATATTCAAAGCTCAGGGTCCTGTTTAAATTTGAGCTTTAAGGTGAGTGGATCTTCTTTCCAAAAAATACTCGGAATTCTGAGAACAGAAAGAGAAATAACTGAATGTAGGGGTCTAAAAAGTCCTTATTTCACAAACCATCCAAATACACAGATCTTACAACTAGCTCCCTTCTTGGAGCACTTGTGGAACTTGTAACTGGCACCTCTCCACTAGGCTCACCCACTCATGATGCTTTGCCGAAAAGTTTCCAGTTTTTTCTTGAGAAGTCTCGGGTTCTGGGAGCTTGCTCTGTTTGGGTCAGACCTGGGTGACTGGTCACCTTAGTTTCCCCTGAGCCCTGGGTCACACTTGCCTTGATGTCTGTGTGTTTGCAACTAGACTGCGATCTTCACGGAGGCACAGGAAGTGAGATATACTGATTCACATGTCCTCTTGTATTTTTGACAGTGATTCTTGGGTCTGTAGTATGAAGTAAATTCTTCATTGATTGATTTGTTTCCCAAATACACCCTAAAATCTTTAGCCTCTGCCTTCTGCAAAATATTTTGCCAGGCAATTTCACATCATCACACTTAATACAGGAGTCCATTGTTGTTGGCAGTGAACCGTCCTACCTCAAGGAAAATAATCTGGGATCCAAAGAAGAGAGTGATTCACACAAGGCCATCCAGCTTGTCAGAGGCTGACATCAGACTAGTACCCAGATCTTCACTGGGCAAAGCGCAGACTTTTTCACTACATTGTGCTGGAACACACTTTTGCCCCTCACATGATGGGTGGAATCTGATACATGTCTCAAGACTTAGCAAAGACTTCCAAGGGATTTTCCTTCATGCCCTCACCTGTCAGAATCTCCCTTTTATTTGGGTCAACATCGTTCTTTTTTTTGCATTAGGACTTAATCTTACCCTGCCTTTCATAATATTGATTTTCATATTTATGTCTTGATTTATATTACTTGGGTGATGGTGTGCTTTGTGAGGACAGAGATTAGAGTCACTCATTTTTGAATTCCCAGCTCCCAAGTGCCTACTTCCTCATCATTCACTCATTCATTCAAGGTTTGATGACTGTGTTTAGCAACAGTTTGATTGTGAAGGGAGAGGGACATGCATGTCACTTGGTTTGATGTCAGTAAGAAAATGTGATACTAGAAACAGAGAAGATGTTCTTTAATCGGGTTGGCTGACCATGTATTTTCAGTTTAATTCAAATGCCAGACCACCTAGACTTGCAGGAGATGCTTCCTGTAGCATTCCCCCCAGGTTTTCTGGCAATTTTTAAAGCCCTAGCCTTCAGACAATGAAAATGTTCAGATTCTGTGAATATTAGAAGAAAATCATTTGCTTGATTAGTTTCCTTGATGTGCGTTTTTTGACATCTGTGGTGTGTGGGGTGCCATGTCCAGGTCCTGTGGGGACTTTGAAGGGTGAGAACTGCAGCCTCTGCCCTCAGGAAGCTGTTGGTCCAGCTAGAGAGCCAGGACAGACATATGCATCACTGTGGGAGAATTCAGCTTGTGAGTCTGCAGGATGATGGGAAACACAGCATGCAGGCGGTGATGCTGGACAGCGTTCTAGAGGAGGTGGGATTCAAACTGGGCCTTGAAGTTTGAAGAAAATTAAAAATAACTGGTGGTTATCAATCTCAAGTGTCTTAATGGGAAAGGTGGCTCCTGAGTTTGGGTTTGTGGGTTCCTTTTCTTCGTCCCCATGGTCCTTGATATTTCTTTATGAGAAGATCTGGCTTTTCTGTCCTGTACTCACTTCTCCCTTCCTTCCCTTCCAAGTATATGTGTTCCCTACTATTCTCCCCAACCCCACCCCTAAACTCATTGGTCACTTGGAGGAGTCTGTTTTTGCTTGGCAGAGAATATTCCTTTTTAGGGCCAATGGCCCAGTTTGATTTCAGTTTGATTTGCTCGTATTGTTTGTTTTTTATGAGAGGGAGGTAATTAGGTTTATTCATTGATTTCTGCTTGGAGGAGGTGCTGGAGATTGAACCCAGGACCTCTTGCGTGCTTAGCAATCGCTCTACCACTCGAGCCACACCCTTCCCCGTATTTGATCTGACTTCCAGACTTATAGGCATAGAAACCCTGTAGTCAAGCCCATAAAAATCAGATTACACCACTTCATCCATCAACAGAGTCACCATCAGCCCCTGTTAACATGGCACAGGAAATAATATCATTAGGTTTTCATGTGAATGAAGAACATGGGGAAATGTTTACAGCATTTGATGAAATTTTTATGGACTAAGCAGTGATTGACACGTTAATAAACAGCAGAAAAAATATTTTGGCTTGCTTTCTAGTTATCCTCGTATTTCCTATTGGAAACCTGTTGTCAACTGATGTATGTCTTCCATGCCCAGTGTACACGTCTGCTGATAATTGCTATTTATAGTTCATTTATAAAGAAATCCTGGGGGAACATTGGAACACCAGTCTGCACCATCTAGTTTCATTTTTATTCAGATCAAATCTTCCTGTTGCAGAAGGGAGGAGAGGGGCTAATGCTTGTTTTTTTTCTTTTTGTTTTTCAAAGCATGACCCTTTTTTTTTTTTTGAGATAGTATCAAAATTATTTTATTTCTGAGTGCTGGGAGCCTGGCAAAAATAATTGAATTGTCAGTGTTTGGTGCAAATTCTAATATCCATTGACTAGGTTATTTTTGGTTTACCAGTGTTCCATGTGACTGTATAAACAGAGCAATTGTACAATTGGTGTCCTCAGAGAACACTCTGTGCTTCTCTTCCATACCTTCTCCACGTCTGAGTTCGTTTTGCTTCCTGTATCCAAAGTGTCTCTCTGAAATCAGAGGTCAGTGCTATTATTACTATTGCTAACAATAGCTCATGTCCACAGCAGGGAAGAACAATTAGCAAATTCATGAATTGTGTTTGTTTACATGTCTGAGCTCAAGGCTAATTATTTAATTAATGTCTTCTGTCTTGAACGGAAGTGTTAGCACATGCAAGTGTTACTGAGTGGCAAACAAGGTGGGATTTGAGAAACTCCAACTTAACTTGTGATATGTAAATAGACATTTATTCATTGAAGACCTAGCGTTAGCTTAGGAGTGCTTTCATCTCAACAGTTCAGTTTGGGAATGCTTGATAAAGAGTTAATGAATGAACTTAGCTAATGCCTATTGCAGTCATTGGAAAGTACTTCATAGCTATATACAACAACAATAATAATAACAAATGGCAAACTATTGAAATATTTCAACAAAGGCTCCATCACATTTCATGCTGTAGTATTGGATGAAAGTAGCTGCAGATTATTCTCATCCTCAAAGCCCCAACTCTGTCTCTGATTCTGTTGTGTGCTCCCATAACTCCTTATTTGTATTTTTCAAATAGTGGTACACTTTGCCTTGTGTGAAAAGCTGCCCTCCCTCTCTGTGGGTGTTGACTTACATCTTGGTCTCCCGTGATCACTGACTGTGTTGCACACGTTTCAGGGGCTCCATAAATGTTTGCATGAATGGAAGGCTGATTTTCAGAGTTTCATTGATTTTAATACCAGTCAAGGAAAGAGTCTGCCCTTAGAGCTGCTTGTTTTTAAATATGTAAGTACAGATGGAAAAGTGGGACAGTTACCAGGCCTTTGTACTTAAGAAAAGGCTTCTTTTAAAATTTACCTTTATGTTTTGAATGGACGTAGCTTAAAAAGAAGAAAGAAAAACCACGAAGTAGCCAGCAGTTCCCTCCGTTGAGCAATGCTTTTCTTCTACGGTTTCCTCAACAAAAGACCACTCTGGCACCAAGCCCTGCATTTCCCCACCCTCTGCCTTATTGTTTAAACAAATGAACGAGGCGCTTCCTGAGACCACAAACTCTGAGTTTGATTATTCCAACCACTCTTCAATGATGTGTTTTTACCTACGCCTGTGGCACTTCGCTGGGTGTTCTTTTAGCAGAGACATATATGGAGATGCTACAGTGTCAGAGTTGAGAGTGTGACCTCTGGAACCACAAAGTCTTGCGTTCATTCTTTAGCCCCATAGTGTATGGGCCGTGTTACTAAACACTCTGTGCCTTTGTCTTCCCATCTGCAGGACAGGGGTAGTGACAGAACCTATTCGTGCGGTTATCGTGGTGAATAAATGAATTAACACACCTGATTAAAATTAAAAGCTTGGAACTGTGCTTGGCACAAAAATATGTGCATTTGTCTACAAAACAGAAACAGACTCACAGACATAGTAAAGAGTCTTACGGTTATCGGGGAAAGGGGGTGGGAAGGGATAAATATGGGAGTTCGAGATTTACAAATGTTAGCCACTCTACATAAAATAGATTTTAAAAAGTTTCTTCTCTGTAGCACAGGGAACTATGTTCAATATCTTGTAATACCCTTTAATGAATAAAAATATGAAAATGAAAAAAAATGTGCATTCGATAAGTATCAGGTAGGTGCTCTGGATTTGAATGTTTGTGCTCTTCCAAAATACATATATTGAAATCCTAATCTCCAAAGTGACACAGTATTTGGAGGTGAGAACTTTGGGAGGTGATTAGGCTTAGACAAAGCCATGAAGGTTGAATCCCCATGATGGGGTTAGTGTCCTTAAAAAAAGAGGAAGAGACCAGAGCCCTCTCTCTCCACCATGTGAGGACATGGCAAGAAACTGCCATCTGCAAACCAGGATGAGGAGCCCCGCCAAGAACTGAGTCTGCCAGCACCTTGATCTTGGCCCTCCCAGCCTCCAGAATTGTGAGAACACTTCTGTTGTTTAAGCCACCCAGTCTGTGGCATTTTGTTATAGCAGTTGAGCTGATTTAAGACACGAGGTGCACAGTTTCTGCCCTCAGGCAACACATTTTGGGGGCGAGGAGGAGAGGTGATGTAGGGAAATGGCAGTTAGGTGGCAGTAGAAATGCCTTGTTGGTAGCAACCAGAGGCAATAGGATTTCAGGGGGACAGTGCTCATAGCAGAACCTTGAGGAATGGTAGACTTTTGGAGGGGACCAAAGAACTGGGGACTTCCATGTGGAAAACTGTGAAAGTGGCAAAGTACAAGGCATGTTTGGAGGGGATATGTGAGAAGAGGGAAGAGGAGGGGTGTGTGGGGAGGCAGTGGAAAATTGGATTGGGCAAATTGTGGCTAGCAGTGCAATGCATAAGTGAATGGACATTGGATTCAGACTGCCTTGATGTGAGTCCCAGCTTTGCCTCTTTCAACTGTATGACCTTGGGCATGTCCGGGGACCTATCTGAAGGTCAGAGGCCTCATCTATAAAGTGAGCATAATTGACACCAGTCCTAATGCCCCAGGTACTTAAAGGGTGGCTCCCGTTAGCATATCTCCTGTGTGCGGTACACAGGAGTTCTTGGAATTGAGGAGTTACTCTCCAACAACAATCTTTTAGCATTAACTGGCAACAGAAAAGAAAGGACCTCTGGGTTGGAAAATTTCAAAGGACTTGGGCTAATTAAGGTGGGTCAAGACTCCTAGTTTTCATGTGAAGCCTTTATAGGTTTTCTTCTGAACATCATTTGATGAAAAGCTAAAAGCAAGAAGTCTCACTCTTGCTCCCACGAGAAGAACAGAGGCTTTAAAGCCACCAAAATACTTGCTAAAGGAAGTTTGTAGAAGAATAATACATTAATTGACATTTGTGTCGAGTGCCCTTTTATGTTCTGCCCATTTGTCCTTTCTGCATTGCAAATCCCACAGTGAGCTGGTCTCCATTGACCTTCGTACTCAATAGTTCGCAAGCACGCCATCCTGGGAGTGATTTTTAACCACAGAACACAGCCCGGTACATCTCTTCAGTTCGTGACTGAGGATGAAATAAGATTCTCTCATCTTGTTTGCACTGCTGATTTGTTAGCTCTTTATTGATTAAAGATCGAAATGCACAATTTGTTTTTCATCTTAAGTAAGGATATTCTGTATCTGTCATACTGTCTATGAGTTATTGATTTACTATGATCTGTAAAAACTCTTTTGTCCCCAAAGTTGGGGACATTGCACCTCCCTGAAGGGTTTTGGAAGGATAGTCATCCATCCTATTCCAAATCAATGAATTTCAGCTTCTCCCATGGGTTTTGCTGTAAGTTAAGGAAAAATTAGATTTAGATTTAGATGAAAGTGGTCCAGGCTAGGAAGGCCCCTCTTAATTTCTATTATTTCACAACTGGTTTATTGCAGGAGGAGGATATAACTGTAGGGGTGTTTTATATATATATAAATATATATAATATATATATATAATATATATATAATATATATATATAATATATATATATAAATATATATACACACACACACACACACACACACACACACACATATAACTGCTAAACCAACCTTCCACGCTGCTCAGGATTTTTTCCTGTTTATGGAGACTGGTAGGCTTCGTGGCATTTACAGTTTATTTGCAGGCACATTTTAAGAACACGTGCATCTATCAGACCATTAGAAGACAGCTTGTCTGAGCTCCTACAAGCTCCACAGCTCTTTCACATCAGGAAATGTGTGTAAATTGTAAAATATATGAAACCCAAGCCTTTAATGGCAACAAATTGATTCCCTAAATGAACAGAGCAAATTAGTAATAAAAATGGTAACCTGATCGGACTTTTTGCTTTAACCCCAGCCTGATTCTCCAGACCCAGGTTCTGTCTTTTCACTACCAACTGATTTTTTTTTATTAGAAGATTGTCATAAAAGATGCTAGATACTAAAATCTTTTTAAAACTTCTAAATCCAACAACTCATTAATACTGCTTACCTAGGTTTTTCCTTCTAGGAATATTGGCTTTAGGAGCAAATAATGAATGATGGAACTATGTGCAGGAGACACATCTTCATTATTCTTGATTTACCACATGAGGTAGCGCTAATAATAACTGTACTCATAGAGACAACACTTGATCAGAACTAGTTTATCCTTTAATTCCATACAGGTGTGAGCATTTTCTTTGTATTTTGCCAATGTTACCTTTGTCGTTCACTTAAATGTGCTTCCCCATTTAAAGCTAAGTGCAATAATCATTGTCATGGGCATGGTGAACGGAGAGACCCGTATTTGAGCACAGAGTGATCTGAATGCAGCCTTCAATGCTACTGAGCACGTTAGAGTTTTGACTGATGAATCCAGTGCATGTTTACACTGCGTTTAGAGCGGCATTTAGTCTTGTGTCATTAATGGGGTTGTCTCAGCTCCTGTTTGTGAATGTCCTTACTTACGGAGAGGAAGTATTTTTCATCTGCCTTGACAAACACGTATCATGTCCATGTCTACATGACAGCAGCATTTTTAAGTGTGTGTTTTTTTTTCGGTGTTGTACGTATACCTTTAGCTTTGATATGATGAGCAATCCATCCTTTCCCCACACTTGGCCTGCTTGAACGTGGGATTCGCTACAGACACAGGCACCAGCTCTGACCCTGAACCCACACAGCTCTCAGCCCTGTTGTTGCTCTGTTTTGCTCTCCACGCTGTGTGCTGCCGTTTATGCTGATGTGCTAGTTCCTTTTCACCCAGCTCGGGGTTGGGACTGGGTTTCCCTCCTCTTCATATTCCCAGAACCCAACAAAGCCTACAGTGGGCACTCAACACTTAGAGGGAGGGATTTCAGGGGCGCCACATGGAGATCATGCCTGAGTTTGTAAGGGGTGGTGCTCATTCTAGTAGGGCTCAAAGAAGACTTGAAAGGGAGGTAGGATTATAGCCGGGCCCTGAAGGGGGTGTGGAAAACAGAATTTATGAGGATAGCCCTGAGAACACAGGTAAAGGAATAAGGTGTCCAACATAAATGCCAATGCCTTTGAGACCCGAAGCAGCTGTTCCAGCCAAGAGTGTATTTGATCTCTGGGTAGGAAAAGCCACGTGGGCTGGTTGAAGTAAAGAGGGTGTCTATGGTAGGGTAGAGGGCACGCTCACAGACACAGGAAATGAAAACTGCTCAGTTCTCCGGTGGACTGGAGTTAGGCATCTGGTAGGAGTGGACAGCATCTCTTGCCATGTCTACAAGGGTGGGACCTGGCTTTTCAAGTTTCTTTCCTACAGAAGCCACACACAGTATCTCCTTCCTGCTTCTCTTTGTCTCCACTGTATTTTGATTGATTTCCTTCTGCTTGTTTATGAGCCAATATGGCTGTATGCTAAGACCTCACCATTCTATTGCCCATGACCAATGGATGATGATCTCTGTGGCTCTTAGGTAAACTCTCAGGGGAATCTGAGCTCATCAGCCACTGGTCAGTCAGTGGGTTGGCTGTCTGGGACCTTGTGGCCATTGTTTTATTCAGCTGGCCAAGATTGAATAAGGGGGCAGGCAGACTTTACAGGGTGTTTGAATGATTCAGGTTCTTTAGAAGGGGCTGCAGGCAGGACTGGCAATAAAATATGCCCCATGCAAGGAAAAGCACAGAGAGGAATCCTGTCCAATGTTTAAAGGCTTTGACATGCTCCCTGTGGCCGGGGGCTGGTACAGGTGCCAGGCGTTGTCTGCTCTGATGCAGGAGACTGGGAAAGTGCTCCTTTCTCATGGGGCATGTTACCACTGAGTCCTTCTTGGAGCTCCTGCCCTTCCGAACAGAGTATGAGCCCAAAGACACGTGCAATGTCTGTCTCTACACCAGAGCTCTTTCTCCTTCATCCTGCCCTCTTTTTCTTTATTTCTTTTGCCCTGGGTTAGGTTGGGGCTGACAGGGGTATAAGGAGGAGTGACAGTTGTGTCAACGTAGGACAGGAAATTAAAACCCAGGACTGTCACTCTCCAAAGTAGAGGATCTGCTTGCCTAAATCAAGGTTTCCGGAAAGCAGAACATTCATTCAATGTGCAACAGGTGTTTACAGACTGATTTCTCTGTGGCAGGTGTGTTCCAGACTTGGGGCTGTGGTGATGAAAGTGACAGGTATGTCCCCGACCTCATGGAACTTACAGTCTCGTGGGAGGAGACAGGTTATAAAAAATAAAAAGGGTGAGATAATATTGGACTGTAAGTGCTGTAGAAAACAGCAGGGAAATGGGCTGGGAGCGCATCCTCACATAAGACGGTTGGGGAGGACCTCTCTGAGGTGGGGACACTGTCAGAAGGTGCCAGCGTCAGTTGCATGAGAATGCCCCAGTGCCCCAATCCAACTAGCCCCATTCTGAGCTGCTGTTAAGGTCCAGCGTTGGCCGTTGTATTGATTACCTTTCAGACCTCGTTAAGCCAGCACGCAGCTTGTCTGCTAATAACGTGGTTCATCTTTGGGGAAAATGCTGATGTGACTGGAATCTTTAATATGTGTCTCCTTTTAGGATCTAATGATGCTGTGCTTCCCTAGACAGGGCGTTAAGGCACCTGTGGTCCCAAGCGTAGGGATATTTGAGGATACGTGAAACTTCCGGCTCACGGTGACAGAGGGGAAACACTCATGCAGGGTTTTGAGGTCCTGTGTAGAAGCTTTGATTTCAATTTGATTGAATCCTTTCCCATTAGGACTTAGAAATGTACATTCTCAGTAACATGCACATCCTTCAGGATACCTGCACATGAGGACAACTTTGCCAGCCCAGATTCCACATCGCTGACGCTGAGTGATGAACTGAGGCATCTTCTGTTTGCACCTTGTTATACCTAAGCATTGCTTTTGCTGCAGTTTTTTGATTTAATGTCCATCACACTAGTGTTTTAACAGACTAATAGTCAGATAGGTCCTCTTTTGAAGCAAATTTCTTTGGTCAACATTCAGAAAATCTGACATGATGTATTCCATCTTGGAGATTCGGAGGACGCATTAACATTTTACGCCATGTTAGAGATTTGGAGGTAAAACAAGTCTGTTTAGCTCTCTTTGAACATCCCCAAACTTGTTTGGCCAGTGGGCTGGCTTTCTAGGGCAGAATACCAAACAGTTGTCCTAGGTGTACATCTGCAAGTACTCACTGGTCCTGTGTCTCCCAGCGCTGAAATGTCAGCTTGGGGAAGGCCCCATGACCTCATGGAAGTTTCAGGCACATTATCCCTCACTTACAGGCACTAGTGACTCCGATAATGTAGTGAAGTTTAGCATAAATAAGCTCATCATTAAAGTTGATGGCAGAGGTTTTAACAAGGCCCACACTGTGGAATTTGCTGTTTGTTCATTATGCATCTGGAATTACCCTCCTGTCTCTGCCTGTCTCACACGGGTGTTTATAAACCTAAGCAGAATGTGGTATTATCTTGTTTTTCTGTGAGTGAGTTGATATGTTTTTTTTTAACATCTCCTCTCCTACACAGGGGATGACCAAGACCAGGAAGGGCAGTTTTTGGCTTTTCCAAGGCGGTGTCTGCCATTCTGGGCATAAGGCTTTTCAGAGTACCTTGATTTCACAGAAAAATACAGCAGGAGATTCAGGGAAGTGAAGGGTCTGATGGTGTGGCCTTGGCAAGACACTTAGACCTGCTGAATCCTTGTGCCATTGTCTGTAGGTAGCGATGGTAAGAGCAGCATGATCTCCCAGGGAGGGTGGCACGAGGCACCCTGCTTTCGCAAGTGCAGGAAGGGTTTGGCTGGTTGTGGCTGCCGGTAATGGCTGAGGGACTCGGGCAAGGTATTTCATCTCTTTCCTCTAAACGTGGGGATGATGGCGGGAATGGGAATATTAAATGTGTAAATGCTTCCAGAGTGCTTGGCATATACAAGTATATCTATATCTCCCACAAACTCTAACTATATAATATATACATGTATTTATATAATGATACATTTTTATAAGTATATTATTTATAATACATTATAAATAATTTATAATTTTATATAATTTATAACATAGTTTATATTGTATAACATATACATTGTATATATGTGTATAATATATACATTGCATAATATATATTGTTTAATATATATCAATTGTATAATTTATATTTTATGTATATAATATATATTGTGTATATAAAATATATACACTGTATACTATATAGTATAATATCTATACATTGTATAATTTTTATAATAATTTATAATGTATTATAAAATATAAATGTATAAATATAATAATATATAAATATATTTATATAATATATTATTAGGCACTAATGTAATTGTTTATATTATGATATATAATATTGTATGATTAATATATACATATCTAAATATGTATTGGTACAATATAATATATAAATATATGTATGAAATACATACATTCAATAAACACTAGTTTTTACATAAAGCAGATGCACTTGGATGGGTGGGAAAGTGGGCATCATGCAAGATATTAATTATTCTTGGCTGGCAAGGATCCAGAGACCAAAAATAAAAAAACACCCTGAAACCTGTTTACTGGCCTTGCAGCACTTGAGCATGAAAGCACGCGTGCCCCTGGCTGAGATACAAAATAACACTTCGGTTATTTTGCCAAATGTCAACATCAGAGGAGGGCTAACATTTATTCCAACAGTGCATCTATTTTGTAGGGAGGCTGATTCTGTGCTTCTAATGACTGGATGAGGTGACGATGAAGGTTCAAGGGAGGACAGATAAACAGGCAGAAGGTGGAGGGAGAGGAGACAGACCAGAGGGGCAACGGGAGGACGAGTGGCACCCTTTCCCAGGAGCTCTCGTTCTGCCTTGGTCTCACCGTCTGCCTGGAGCTCAGGTTTCCCCCCTATGCATTTCTCTAAAACAAGGAGCAGGCTTCCCTGGGTCTACACCTAAGGCCAGCAACAGTATGGAGAGGGTTCTTGAGTGGCTGCAAGAAGCTTGCAGATTTCTACAGCCAGCCCTTCCTATCCCCGGGTTCCACGTGCAGAGATTCAAGAAACCGAGGATGAAATTCTGCGAATGTGGAATCCGCGAATACGGAGGCCTGGCTGAACTACACTTTTTCATATGTGACTTGACCAACTGGATTTTACTATCTGCGGTGTGTGTGTGTTCCTAGAACCAATATCCTGAGGACACCCAGGGACGACTGTTTATGGAAATTGCAAGGCTCCAGTTCACTCCCACTTTCTTTTAAAAGTCACCCCGGGAATTAATTCCCCTGGGAAGTTATCCTTAAAGTTACCAAACAGATGTTTCCCTATTTCTTAATCACAGACCTGCATATACCTACACAAGAGTGTTTCTTGGGCCATACACACCTTTCTGAAGTTAACATCATAAATTGTATACACTGGCACTCATGAGGGCTTTGAATATTTGTGACTTTAAGGTGATCAAAACAGTTAACATCTGTCCACCCTGTTTGCTATATGTTAATCATCACATGACTAATTGTGCAGGCACTTACTCCGGACATTCTGTAAGCTGTAATTGTTTGCAGTCTGTCTCATTAAACAGGCTGCAGGTTCTTCGGGAAAACGTTCTTCCATGTCTATCTATATATTTACCTCTTAGTACTGGGTCAGCACAGAATGTGTGGTCAATGGGCTCTTGCTGACTGTGAATATGAATGTGTAATAAGAGAAAAGCACATACACTCTTTGTTCAGGGAAGAGCGTGCTAAAGAAAACCAGTTTACCTGCTATTTTTGCTTGAAGCTTGCAGCAAACTTGGGGCAAGACTGCCAGGTTCCTGAAATTCATTGCTGGCTCTTCCCCAATTTGCTGCAGTGCCAAGTGGGAGTTCTGAAATCCTGGTTTTGCTTCTGATTTGACTTATGCCTTCCTGAGAGCAGGGGCCAGTGTCTGTGTTATTTACAACCTTATTCCTAGCACAGTTGCTTGCATATAATAGATGTTCAATAAATGCTTGTTGAATAAATGAGTGATCAAAATATATAACCATACAAGACTATATGTATACACACATACGTATACATTGTACATGTACACATATATAAGCATTATACTAATATATATTATAATATACATATATTTTATAAATACGTATATAAACTATTCATGTTCACACCATCTCATGCTATTCTAATTTGCATTTGCTCATTTGCTGTACCTTTACTATAGCTTTAGTTCCTCAAACAGGCCTCTTTCCTGCCTCAGGGCCTTTGCATATCCCATCTCATCTGTCTAGGATGCTCTTATTTTAAATATCTACATGACCAATACCCTCACCTCCTTTAGGTCTTGTTCAACCACCACCTCCTCTGTGAGATCGCCCCTGACCACACCACCCCCTTTTAAATTCTAACCCCAACACTCTTCTTTATCTTTTCCCTGCTTTGTTTTTCTCTGTAGTATTTATCACTGATCATATAAATTTTATTTATTAGTGCTCCATTTTCACCTTTCTTAAAATGTAAGCTCCATGAGAGCAGGAAATTTTGGGTTTTCTTTTTTTGCTGCATCCCCAGTACCTACAACAGTGCCTGGAATACTTCATTGAGGTTGGTCTCAGTAAACCTGTGCTTAAGGAATTACTCCTCAACACCATTATTTTTGGTGGTTGGACTGTGTGGGCCATGATGATTTAATTTTTGAGTGAATGTAATACTACGTGCCTACTCTCTTATAATAGAATAATATTATGAGAGTTAAATAGTTCTTTGAGCTCCTCAGGAAAAAGTCATAAATTAGTTTTATGGGTGATCATTTTTAGCGTAATGCCACGGTTTGGTAGCAGATTTTGTGCCCAGATTAGAAGTGGGGCTCTCTTCCTGGTAACTGTTCTAGAACCTATCAACTGGCAGAGTATTTATTTTCACTGAAGGAAACTGAGTGTTTCTTTCTTTGGTTCAGATGGTCACATCTTTAGATCCTGAAGCAAGAGCTACAGCCCATTCTCTCAGGAGTCCAAATACGGCAACAGATTTTGCCTCTAAGCAAGCAAGTGATGCCGTAAAACAAGCAACTTTCCTTACTAGCTCATCTCTCATTTGAATTTTTGATGCCTCAGTGGTCAGTTGATAGCTGGTTGTAAGAAAGCCTCTGCAGTGGAAGGGAGGCAGCATACACATTTCCCCAGGGCCTCCTACTTTGGCCTAATAAAGTAATTCCTTGGAATCTGTATTCTCTGCCTCTATCCTCTTTTCTTGGAGTCCCTGCTGGCTCCTTTGAGAAATGCATAATTTGACATAGCTGGTTAGCAGAACTGAGAACTGGGGTCAAACTATACAAGCCCTGCAATACTTCAGCACAGGGACAACCCCGAAGGTGGTGGAGGGACTTCACAGCTGCCTGTGACAGCTGTGTGAATGCTTACAGCAATGCACTGCCCGAGGGGTGGGCAAGCTCAGGACAGGCAGGGGACTGACTGCATGGACTCTGAGGCCGGTTGGCTGCCATCTTGCTTTTTGTGCCTCTTCAATGCGCCCGCCATTTTGTGAACCGTAAAAGGCGTTTTGTCTAAGTTGTGTTGAAATTCTTCTGGAGTGAGGGATTTTGCCCTGCTCCCCATTTCACCACCCCTCTCCCTAACTCACTGCTTTAAGGACCCTAGCTCAGCACCTGCTGGTACCTCTATTGGCTGTTTGAAGCCTGTGTTTGGTGACTAGCCTCCCCTAGACTTCTCCCAACTCCTGTTAGTTCTTTTGTCATCTGAAGAATCATTCGCTATGGTTCAGAGGAAAAGAAAAACAGATAAATCTGCATTGCCGAGAACACCCTCCATCATTTTTGGATGGGACCGTCTTTGCTTTCTTTTGAGGGCCGATCTGGGTGGGATGGGGACAATGTCCCCTGCTTGTCTGAAAAAGATGGTGTCACTTGGTGGATTTTGAAGATAAGTATGTTCATCAGGAATTGTGTGGTTTGAAAGAACCCTCCTAAGTCACGCCTCGCAGGTATGTGAGCACAAAGAAAGAGGCTCGCCTCTCTTTGTCTCCCTTTTTGTCAGCCGAGTCCTATTTTTAGGTCATTGGCATATAATTTTGCTTCCCTTGCAACCAAGTCCTGGCATTCCTTTTAGGAATTTCTAGAGCCAGTCACGGTATGTGACTGAGTCGAGGGGAGGGGGTATTATCTCAGTCCTCCCCTGGCGACACATACATTTGAGTTGCGTGCTATTTTCAGAAAGTTTCCAGTGTCGCATTGTCCAGCGATCAGGCCGCAAAATCACAGATCCTTGGCATTGTTGTGAACAAAAGAAATTCCTTGCTCCTGTCTCCAGGCAATGTGATTACAGGGCCTGTGATCAGATAGGTGACCCAAGATGGATGCCTTCCTGAATGTGACTCAGGTTTATCTGTACCTGTCCCCACCTTTATCTCTGAGCGCGTCCTTTGCATTTGAAGATGACATGCCTGTTAGATTTATTTCCAGTCCTGTCCTCCACCAAGCCTGGTGTTTACCCTCGGTGCTGTGCTGAGGGGGGGATTGTTCTCTCACTCATGCCTTTCTGGTCTAATGTCTCACACAGCCAGCCGGCAGGCAGGCGTCTTGGGCAGTTCTTGGCTCCTGGCTCAGTGATGCTCTCCTCGTGACCTCTGGAACGATGGGGTGGAAGATCGGTCCACCTCTGCTTGGTACCTAGAGACACCCCAGATCTTCTCCATTCTCCACTGGGAAGGAGCCAGCCTGTTTTTGTTTGTTTATTTTTTGGAGAGGCTGTCAGTTGGGCTTTCAGATGCACTTGTTTCAGAGATGCTGCCTCTTTCAGGTTTAATCCTGTGGATAATTGCACTATAATGGACCAGAGTTTTACACACCTCCTTTTTGGCGCATTTCATTTCCAACATTTACGCTTACAAACGAATACTTCCCTTGTGAGTTACTGAGTGTGCAGTTTGCCTGATGCTTTTGCTCAAATGCTTATTAATATGTGGGAAAGAATGATGGGTACCCTCATGTGGGGCACACACAGGAGCTTTTTATGCACCATCAAGAATCTTCAGGCATCCTCAGGGCTGTGAGCTAGGGAAACAAGTTGGGACAACAGCAAACAATGATCTTCATGTTGGGATTGTGTTTATTTCTCACTAAACAGGATCATTTGCATGATAGTGCATTAACTAATAGCAGAAGTCTGTTTTTCTCTTCACTTATACTGGTAAAAAAAGAAAGCAATGTTTACTCAAGCAATCTGTATTTCACACTTAGTGTCATTAATGTCAGTTGATTTAAAAAAAAAAAAACCATCTAGCAAAAATTCACTAGTAAACATATGTAATTACAGGTTTCTGGTGGTGGAGAAAACCAATTTAGTAACTTGGTTCTTTTGAAATAGCTTAACCCACTTTGCATTTACCATTGATTCAAACGAAGAAAAACTGTCCGGGAGAACCCCATGGAGTTTACAAGGAGATATTGCTAATGGAAACATGCCTCCCTTGGTAGATCACAATATAGGGCCCAAAACACAGGAGTTAAAAGAGGTGCTGGATAGAGGCCACGGAGTGTCTTGTAGGCTAAAGGAGCAAGTCTCAAAATCAATACTCTTGCTTAATAGACAGTCCCTGCTGTGTTTCCAGGCAGGGCAAATTGTACTCACATGCACACACTAGGATCCATGCATTCACACTGATTTCTCCTAATGTTTCCAGCTGAATTGAGTCAACAGACTAAAGGGGGACCTGACCATTTTAATGGTCAAAGGCCTTTGCTGCTCTGAGAAGAGAGACAGTTCTACTCTTTTGCTTCTTAACAAGAACAAACAGGAACTGAATCCTGCTAGGCCTGGTAAGACTTCAGTGATTTGCAAAAAAGAATGCATTTCATGTGACCGGGTTGGTTATTCCCAGGCACACACTATGGGATTTCACCAGGAACAACCAGAGGCCCCAAAACAAACAGCCCTAAAGGGTTTGTGAACAGGAAACGTTTCTTCCCTTGTTGACCTTAACTTATATGTTGAGTAAACAAGTCCTAGTCCTGTATACCCTGGTGTATCTAAGGCAGCTTCTAATTTCACTGCAACTGGACTGCATCCAGTTGTCCCTTTGGTTCTGGTTCTTAAAACTGCCAAGAATTGGAGGTGGAGGGAAACCTGACTTAACTAGAGAAACCAAAGAGGAACAGGCTGTGGGTGGATACGCACGTTTCTCAGGTGCTGGGTGAGTTACCTGACCCTCAGCGGGGATTAAGAGGGGCGCACATGACTAGGTGGCCCTGTCTGGCTGCAGTTTAACTGCAAACCTGGCAGGGTGTTTGTTGTTCTAACTTTTAAATGTCTCATAGCTGGTTTAATCTGGTGAGCACACAGACCATGGGTGTGGGGAGTCATATACTCAGAGTCCTGGGTTCCGCAGCAACCTTGGCCTTCTGGGGCCCTGGTTTTCTCTTTGGCATGAAGCTCTTCAGATGTGTGCATGACAGTCTGGAACGGTTTTCACAGTCACGTGAGATGGCTTTTTTAGGGGGCGGTAGTTAAGAACTGGGTTGGTTTCATCCTAGGCTTGTCAGGTGATTTTGTCTGCGTAGGAGGGGGGAAAATGGGTCAGGCGTTGCCTTGATTGTTTGCACAGCACTTTGGAGAAGGGCTTTTTGAAAAAGCTGTTTGCTTGCACACAGTCATCTCCCGCTGACCCTTGTTTGTGGCTTAGGGATATTGAAACTACATTGAGATATGAATCTGCCCTCGGCTAGAAGCCAGGAGTGTCATCTAGGGCTTTTGTTTGATGTGCTTCCGTTTCTTGCGAGAGGCAGTATGGCCCAGTAGACCAGGCATGGACGGCGAGTCTGAGCCTCTGAATTTTGGAAGCTGACTTCCTCCTTTCTCACTTACTAAATCACATTAAGGCAACTCATCTTGATTGATCTGTTTCTACTTACCCATCTGTGTAATGGGGTTGGGGAGACTGGGATGGGAACTAGCATTCTCTGAAGGCCTGTGCCATGCTGAGCGTCTATGTATCTGACTGCGCTGAGCAGCCCGTGTTGGCGTGCTTGGGCTCCTGTAACAGGCTGGCTGGCTTAAAGCACAGAAATTTATTTTCTCACAGTTCGGGAGGTTAGAAGTCTGAGGTCATAGTGTCAGCAGGGTTCATTCTGAGGCCTTGCAGGTGATCTCTTCTCCCTTTGCCTTCTTCTTGTGGTCTTTCCTGTTTGGCTCTGCGTCAGATTCTCCTCTTCTTATAAGGACACCAGTCATATTGCATTAAGGCCCACCTATACGTCCTCATTTTACCTTAGTAGCCACTCTGTAGGCTTTATCTCCAAACTCCATCACATTCCGAGGTCCTGGGGGTGAGGACTTCAACAAATGCACTTTGGGGTGGGACACAGTGCAGCCTGCAACATGGCTCTGGTGTGTCGGATCTAATATTGCAATTTTTAGGTGAGAAAACAGGCTGGAAAAGGCTGTTAAACCTTACACCGAGAGGAGCAGAACCGAGTCTTGAGTCCTCCTCTGGTTCTATGCTCTGTGCCCTATTTTATCTCTCTGCATCTGCTGAAACAGACCTCCCTCCTGGAGACAGTCGCTCCGATGACTTTACAAGTGCAGCGTTTCCATAGCACCGTTCTTGTGGTTCTTCACCTCTGATTCTGACTTTACCAGGAGGGTTAGTAACTTGGAGTCTTGTTTTACCCTCAAACCATGAAATCCTATGTCACCTGTCCACGTGTTTAGTAATGCACAGGAACTCGCAGTCTTCCCATGTGCTTCAACCAGAAATTCAAACACAGGGACATGGAATCTAGAATTTAAAAGATCATTCTTTGTGAAAATAGCAAATGGACTTGTTATTACCTTTGCATCACCTCTTCAGAGCCCGAGTTCACGGAATAAACACTCATCGACCCGATTGACTCTACCCTTCATAATCTTGAATGAGTTCAATTAAGTGCCTGTACGGTGGCTCCATATGTTGGCTGGATGCAAGGTGCCAATATTTCGAGGTTGCTTTCTCATTAAAATGATCAGGGCATAAGCCTGGAAGATTCCAGTGTGTGCCCCACCTGGGACCTCCCCAAGGGAAACGTGCCTGCCAAGCAAACCAGAAATAGTGTCAGAGAGGAAGCACCCCGTCTGCTGGCTCCCCTCCTGGACTGAGTCATTAATGAGCACTTTTTACCCTTGGCAGGACCAGGTAAGTTGGAGAGGTGTACCTCCTGTGGTGTTTAAATGCATTCCAGTGACTCCCATGATAGTGATGCATGAAGAATCAACATATTGACCCCCCCAGAGTATATATTAAATTCTGAAGGATTAATCAAAACTGCACCATGTTGTGTGCAATTAAACCCTTGAAAGGCAAAATAAATTTGCTGGAGCAGGAGCAGCTCTCGTACCACTTCTAGCCAGAATGAGGCATTTTTCAGTTCTATTACTAACAGATGAGTTTTTGCTCGGGCGCATTTTTCAGGAGGTGGGATGGGCTAGACGGAGACATCTGCAAAACATTTTACGGATGGGAGGAGAACAGGGAGTCAAGCTCTTCTAGTGTTACCCTTTGAAACAGGGTAAATACCGAGCAAAATCCTTCCATCAGAAGGAGCACTGGATTGTGTCATTTTTCTTATTAAAGGAGAAAATGCCAACCAGTTGTCTCGAGAATAATGGAGGGAGTAGAACCTCTGCTGTCTGCCAGGGCCCTCTGTGGTGATGGGCATGCCCTGCAAGGAGGGCCCTGGGGAAGAATTTCTTTACGCAGCCATGCTCCACATTCATGAACATGAAACTCTGGTGTGCATTTCCAATTCAGGTGAACAGATCCCTGGGGTGAACTCATTTCTACCGGCCACAACTATGCCTAAAGTCACCCACGACAGCTCCTTCGAGTGGCACCTCTGCCCTGCCGTTTAAGTGTTCTGGTGGTGCCAAGCTGCATGTTGTAGAGCCATTTTAGTTTACTGTATTTTTTTTTTTAAAGAGTCAGAGCTTGTGGCAAAGAGCTGGGAAGCTGTATATTCCGTTCACCCAGGAGTGAAAGAGGAAAAGTTGGGTGTTGGATTGCTCTGGAGTGACACAAGATAGCCAAGGAGTCAAAGAAACAGTACTTCTGAGCTAGCCTTGGGAGCTGAAGGAAAATCACAGAAATGTGAGGTCTACAGGAGGGAGTTAAGAAGATAAAAATCTTAATGAAGAAATGAATGAGACCAGAATTACATTTTTCTTTGTCCACTTTCGACAATAAATTTCCTGTGCCGGCCAGAGTGCCAAGGCTCAAGAGAGACTTACAGGATGGAGAGTGAGGCACATCGCTAATAGCACAAATTTGTCTCCATATCTCTTGTTCAACGGGGGGAAAAATTAGTGAACCAAAATGCCCATAAATAATCCAAAATTGTATTCATTGCAAGGAAAAACATTATGTAGAATGATGTGAAATCCTTGAAATATAAATTCAGAAGCCCTCACTGTGTTAAATTAGAAAAATTAGAACAGAATTAGAAAAATAAGGATAATGTGTTTAATTTATACAAAGTACATTTGTTTGTGGTTTTTTTTCTCCCCTAAAGTTCAGAAATAAATTTTATTGGGAGATGCATTGAAAACTCTCATGACATCTGGAATATGGAGATCTAATTGCTGATTCAATGGCATTGCGAACACACAAACATATTTCCTTGGTGAAATGTCAAAAAGGCAGCAATCAAAATGAAGCGTTTGAGCATTAAAATGAAGAAATGATGACTGGGTTGATTTGTAAACATTTATTTCTAAGCTTACTTTATGAAAAAGAAGGAGTAAGTTTAGGAACATGATGGCAAATTTGCACATTCTAAGTCCTCAGGATCGTGAGTGTGTAGAAGTCTCCCGGTGTGTGGTGGGTTCAATCAGAATTTGTATTTCCCCCAATTCTGGTAACCGCACCTGACTTTTTATGTGGGGTTTATTGCAGTCTAATGAAGAGCAAGAGGTTGCCAGGGGATTAGGGAAGAAAGAGGTTTACTTTTCACCTCCAGTTTAGTTATTTTAAGATGGAAGATTTCTTTATCGTTGAAATAATCACTTCTGAATGTGTTTTGGAGTTATTGACTTATCCTGGGATGCTGGTAGGTGACAGTGTTTACTTTCACTTGTGTTATTGCATAAGCTTCCTTGGGAGTCTCTGGTTGGGAACTGGAATCATCAAACTTCGGTCTGACTATGCATCCCCGACCACCTCTTAGAGCTCGTTGTTCTGAGGACCAGCGTTTGTTTACTCCAGTTGTATTCCGAAGAGACAGATCATGATTTAAGGCTATAACTCAAGACAAAAAAATGGGTTAAGCCACCTCCCAGAGAAGGCAAGTCAGCTTGATGCTGAAATTAATGTTCCTTTGTGCTTGCTTTATACCATCTCTACTTTTTAGAGGAGTCATCCAGAATGAAGTTTCCAATGAAAGGGGGAGAATGGTTAAATTGATCAAATCCCCCATGTATGGAGGGACTCACAATGATCTTGGCCACTAAATGAATAATCTCTCCCAAATGAACATGTTTTCAGGTCCCCAAGTTATGCCAATCATCTACAATGAAACCCCTCTTCAACGAAGACCTAATAAAGAAATAAAATCCGCTTGAGGAGTGAAGTTGCCTTCCCCAGAGGCAATGCATTTGTAAGGTCTCCACTGTATTGTGCTTGCAAATAACATTTATTTCTGTAGTGTAAATATGCAAGAGTTCATTTTAATAAAAAGTAAGTCCTAAAATAAGATAAAACCCATGACTAGACTTGCATTTGAAGATTTAGAGTATATTCATCTGCTGGTTTTCGGTATAAATATTCATTGGTTTTGAGCTCTCAGGTGTTGGAACTTTTAATCTGCATTCAGATGGAGGTACTTTAATCAGAGAGTTCATAAAAGTCTGCAACTCCCCCCTACCCCAATTCAAGGAAAAAAAGAACAGAGTAACAGACAGAATAGAGGGTGGGTCAAAATAACCCACTAAGCTGAACCGCATTGCTAAAAGGATGGGGGGTGGGGGATAAACACCAAATGCCATTTAGTACCATAATATCAATATTCTATTAAAAATAAATCTCTTGCTGTTAGACCGAAAAGTCTCAAAAACCTGTCACTTGACTGCAGTCTTCAGAGATGACTGATAATGGGGAAAAATTCCCATAGCATCTGTTTACCATGTACTCACACAAACTGTTAGGAGCGTTTTTAAATGTCAGCAGTAATGTATGCGTGTGTATTAGCTATCACAGAGCAGTGTCATCACCAAGATGGCACCAGGGATAGTTCTAAATTAGGTAGGTCAAGTGAAGAAAGTACCAGAGGAACCCTTTGAAAGGCTGTTGTTTGTCTGGGTTAAAAAAAATAAATAAATCTGAATTGCAAATGTTGATATGTGAATACCTGGGAAACCCCCTCCACCCGATTTGGAATCAAGCTTTAAATCAAGGAACGTTTATCAAGACCTCAAGGCTGAGGTCAGTTTTGGGAGGGCAGAGGTGGAGGCAAAACATTTTGCATTAGATGTGTTTTGCATTAGCAGGCTCTCAGATTTCTTTTGGTAACCTAAGCACATATCAAGAGAAGAAAGTCGTTGAGGTACAATCGCTGACTAAACAATGTAATGGTGACAGCGTTGTTAGCAGCCGCTGTATTACTTGAGAATTCTGTGCTGTTTAACTACTTAGAGGGAAAACACTGCATTTTGTCCCAGCAAAGTCACAGGGACTCCAAGCAGTCTTCAAAATGAGCTTGACAGCAGTTTTCACTTTCTTCCAAAAAAAAAAAAAAAAAAAAAAAGAGGTTTGGTAATTGATTTTGATACTGGATTTGTTTTTTTCTGGTATAGTAAAGCCCCATGGAGGTAAAAGAGCTTATTGATGACTGGAGCTTGTAGGAGTCAGGAAGAATTGAAAATGAATTTTGGTTCCACCCCTTGCAAGGGTTCAACGTTGGACAAGCTTAATGATTAGTGTCTCTGCCTTGGTTTCTTCTTTTTCAAAATGAGGATGATACTAACACTACCCTTGTCGGGTTGTTGGATGGATTCAATAAGATAATGTACGTGAAATGCCTTTCTCAGCACAGTGAATTCAGATTCAGAGGAAGGCCAGTGTGAATTAGTGAAAAGCCTAAACTATGCTGTGTTTTAACATACATGTGTGTTTGTTATTTTCAGGTGTGTATAAGAATTATGCTGTGCTGTCTAGAGAGTTCCACCTTAATGATTTGGTGGCATGATTCAGAATTTACCTATCAGGGCTTCTGGCCTCTGCTTGTATTGTGAGAGGAGTGTGTGTATACAGAGTGGTTCCTTCTCAAGTGCTTAGAAGAGTGGGCTTCCTTTCTGATCTTGTTTTCAACATTAATTGGCTTTTAAAACTCCTTTTTAAACAATGGAACCACGGTCACTTTTAGAATACCTCACATTCTGGTTATCATTTTAAATGGCGGTATTTTAATGAATGTGGTTTTATTTTGTTTGGCTAATCATTTAAATTGCAAAAGAGAAAACATATAGAATCAAAGTAAGTGGTTTCTTTTCCATTTGTCCAATCTAATTAGTAGGGGAAACATTCAGGAGGATGCTTAACATTCCCTTTTTTTGTGGCCAGTATAAAATTTCCCTCCCATACCACGTGTGCTGTTGCAGTATAGTAACTGACATTACAGCCCTGACTCCCCAGCTGGCACTTGATCTCTCCCCGGGCAGGGACTCTGCCTTACTTATTGGTATGGTATATACTCTCAGAACAATGCTTGGCACTTCGTAGACACTCATTTATCTTTTGTTGACTGATTATAGTTGTAATAATAGGGTGGAAACAGAATTAGTGAAGCCAATTCTTAATGCTTTTAGTGCAACCAGCAACCAGCAGATTATGTTTTGGGTGCTAGATAGAACCTTGGCGCTCAGATTAAAACCATTTTCAACACTTCTTCAGACTACAATTTTTTTCTCTGCTCATGCAACATACATTTCTCCACAGAGCTCTGTGTGCCTGACACCACGCTGGCTACTAAAGATATACATGGCTCCTGGGTGCAGTCAAGGGAGGTGGAGTATCAGTAAAGAAGTGCGGTAAAGTGGGAGAGGGGTTGAGGCAGCAGGGTGGTAAGGGGCCCGAGATGAGCAGGTGGTCAGTCCTATCCGAAAGACACGAAGCATTTCTTGCAGAAGTGGTTGGGGAAATTCCAGCAGATTTGCTGGGAAGAGAGAGCTGCGGGGAGAGCGGTCTAGTCTGAGGGGAGAAAGTGCAGCCCCCAGGGCTCAGCAGGCTGGCTCTGGGCTTAGGGATAGGGTGGGACGAGAGGTGAGCTGGCACAAAGGAGGCTGGACCATCTCTTGTAGGTGGTGAGTGGCTGCTGAAGAGTCTTGAGTAGCTTGTGGCATTAGTTGACTTTCATTTACAGAAGCATCAAAGGTTAGGGCTAGGAGTGGATTTAGAATAAATATTTAAAATATTTACAAATGAGGAAATTCAGGCCTGGAAATTTGGAGGTGATGGTACATGGTAGGACGGTGGGGGAGATTTCTAGCTGGTGGGGTTTGTGGTCAAAGTTGGGTCTGGCCATCTTACTCATTGCATTTTATCAAACAAGTCACTTAGTTTCTTTGAACCTCAGTTCTTCCATCTTTAACCTGGAGATAGTAATTTCGCCTGCCATGCAGGTGGGGAGGCAGGTATTGTTGTGGGGCGCAGATGAGTCAATGTATATGAAAGCCTTTGAGAGCACAATGTGTTGGAGAAATATGAATGCTATTTGTTAAAAGCATGGTCAGGTTGCCTGAGTTTGAACTTTGGCCCCTCCACTTCCTAACTGGGCAATGCTGAGCAAGCAGCTTAACCTCTCTGTTCTCAGTTATACATGGGGATAATAATAGTACCTACCTCATTGGCTGTTCTGGGCATTCATTAATAATACATGTAAAACACAGTCCTCTGCACATGGTAAGCCTTAATAAATGCTAC
This sequence comes from Camelus ferus, assembly GCF_009834535.1. Classification (NCBI taxonomy): domain Eukaryota; kingdom Metazoa; phylum Chordata; class Mammalia; order Artiodactyla; family Camelidae; genus Camelus; species Camelus ferus. Next base: position 17,008,581 of record NC_045697.1, on the reverse strand, counting down.
GCAGGATTAATTTGTTATTTTGACTATTATTAGTCTATTATTCTTTCTAAGATACCCTGCTGTTTTTCTGTGATCCTCCCTAAGATAGGTTTCAGGCCACAGAGATCTTGGAATTGATCAGATGTGTGTTTTAGACATTACAGTGATGAGCTGTTTGCTAACTGATGAATGTAGACTTTGGCTGTCCAGTCCTAACCCCGCGGGACATTGTGGGGTAGCTATACATCTCCACCAAATAGTTCCTGGAGGCTTTGGTTCTAACTAGAGGGTTATCTGAAGCTACCCTCATCACCTAGGCGCTTTTGGGTCTCAGTGGTTAAATGAAGAATTGAAACATGGAAGATTAAATCGTTCACCTACCATCCCCATTAGCATGACTATTTATTAGATGCAATCTTGTCATTTCTGTTTATGCTTCCAGTGATAAGAACACCTCCATGAGTTCATTTTAACCCAGTACAAAATAGAGAAGTCCTTTAAATGTGGAGTCGCCTTGAAAATGGTTGCCGCTTACACGATATGTATTTGTCATTCCACGTACTGTGACTCCTCACTGAAGAATTCTGCTCTTCCTGGTGAAGTGCTCTGGGCTGTCCACCTTCTTAGAGGGTCCAGGGTGTGGGTTGCTTTCTGCAGTCATCTGCTTCATCAGTTGTTAAAGGAGACACTACTCTATTTTATCCCAAACTTCAGATCCTTCTCTTATAATGAGTGAGTAGAGTCCTGTGTGGGGCAGAAGGAAATCATCTAGGCCCTCATCTCACCAGGCTGAGGTGGTTTCAAGAGATCAGGGAGAGAATTGTTTTTGTTTTTCTAGTTGCTATAAATCTAACATAATCCTGTAATAAACTATAATGGAAAAGAGTATGAAGAAGAATGTTTGTATGTATAGCTGAATTACTTTGCTGTACACGAGAAACTAACACCACATTGTAAATCAACTGAACTTTAATAAAACATTAAAAAATATAAAATAATAAAAAAATTGAAAATAAAAATAGAAATCAGCCGTAACTCCACACCTACACGCCTACACACATATTGGTTTTGGTTTTGCTTATTTCCTTTCTACCATTATCCACACACATAAACATTCATACAGTGTGATAGGCTTGGACGTTGATTTTGGCTCTGACAGCTGAGATCACCTTTAGTTCCTTCTGTTGCTGTCATTCAGCTTCTCAGGATTTAATCCACAGTTCACTTTTTCAGCCAAATAATAATAATAATAATAATAATAATAATAATAATAATAATAATAATAATAATAATAAAAAGTCACTTATTTAGTGCTTAGTACTTTTGAGGCACTGTTCCAAGGGCTTTATACATATATCAATTCATTTAATTTTCACAACACCCAGATGAGATACGTCCGATTATTGTCATCTCCATTATAAAGAAGAAAACCTGAGTTGCTGTGAAGCTAAGAAATTGGCCTAGAGCTGGTGAGTGGTACAGCCAGGATTTGGACGAGGTTCTCAAGCAGCACCATAGCTGGCCAGGTGTGGGGATCTGAGCATCGTCATAGAAGACAGTGGCCTGGACTCTCTCCATCACCTGCCCCTCCTTTCTACAGATCTGTATGGAGGATTCTGTGAGATGCTGTCCCATTTCCATGAGATGGGACCCATAAAGATTTGGGTGAGAAAAAGTTCAGAAACAGTATTTAGAAATTGTGTTTAGTATAAACATTAGTTACAGAGCATGGGGAAAAAACCTTGGAAACTAGTCTTCGTCTGATTTTATTTGGGGGGAACTCATTTGGTCCTTCATGGCATCTTATCAGTCCTTTGTGGCTGAGTTTTTATGTATTTCCTTTATTTATTTTGTCTACAATGGCACCCTTACTGGTGTACTGAGGTACTAGTTGCTTTGCTGGAACTCCCTCTACACATACCAATGTATGTGCGGCACAATTAGTTCTCCTGGTTATGGGAACTCTCTCCTGAGAGAAATGGAAAGTTGTCACAGAACTCAAGTTTTTATGAAGTTGAATCTTCATTTTCATCTGTATATATTATATGATGTTATATGCATAGCTATATACATGCACTGTGTGTATGTATATATGTAATATTATATATATATATATATTTAAATATGTCTCATATGATTCTTGAAAATTATTGTATTGAAATTTTAATTGCCAAAGAATGGTTCACCCCTAACTCCATCCTTTTCCTTACCTGGTAAAAATGCTTCTAAATAAAAGACTTTGATGTGGTAGAAAATCTTCAAATTTGGAAGAACACTTTGGGGCCTTGTTTTTTGTTTTTGTTTGTTTTTTTTAAACAGGAAAGGTCCCCGATTCCTCACCCCCACCTCAATTTTTATTAGTTGAATTTTCTAAGTGTAGGGCACACTCAAAACTTTTCTAGTACTCCGGCCATGACAGCTCGTGGTGGAGGACACTGTGGTTAGGAAGTTTCTCAAGGCTAATCATATTTCAGAGGGGGAAAAATAAAAACAAAAAACCAAGTAGATTGATAGAAGGGCATGGTGTTCTTGAGGCAGGCAAAGCCTCCGGCATGGCTCATCCCCTTTTATAATTATCCAGCTCATTTAGTCCGCTGTGACCCAGGACTTCGGGAGGTCACCCGCAGTGTGAGGGAAGGCATGGCTGCTACTGACCCACCGTTGGTTCCGGCAGGGAAAGTGGCCACTCAGGCTGACTCGTCCTTCTCCAAATGGAACCTGGAGAGAGGGGCTCGGGTGATATGTGGTGTCGAGAAGTCCTCTTGATGCCCTCAGATTTCTTGAACGTCATCATAAAAGTGTAATTGTATCCGAGGAATTGGCTGGTCAGCTAGCTTTTGTGACGGCTCATTCACTTGAGCCGAGAGAGCTGCAGGATTGAAAGCGACAGGTAATGTGCCTGGAGCGCAGCCCTTGGGAAGTCATAATGAACATCAACACCATTGTCAGCCGCCTGCGTGCCCCCTTACCTTTTTCCTGCCTCTGCAGATGACTTGATCTACATGGGGTAACCTTTGGGGCTTCCTGCCATGGTGACTGGGCAGCCTCTGGACACCATCTTTGGGCAGGGGAGAAAACCCAGGAAAACTGACTCAGTTCTGGCCCCAGCCTCTCTGAGATGCACTTGTCCTAGGATGACTAAGGAAAGTACTCATCTCATCCAGCTACTGGGCTTCTACTCAGTCCTCTTGAAGTTACACATCCCAGTTAAGCCAGTCACCATCTCTTGGCCCCTTTAAAGTATGTTTCATCCAAGGACCTAGAGAAATGTTTCTGTCCCTCGTGTAACTTCAGACTGCAAAGGGCATTACTGATTAGTTAACTTAGAAGACCTTTTGGGTCAATTTATCCATGTTAAAAATGATTGTGTCTGTGTGCGTTGAGAAGCCAAGCCCAGTCAATGATTTAAATTACTGTGTCAACATTTACCAAAGAAGTTAGTCATTGTCAAATGATGCACTGTTGGCCTCTAAACTGTGTTGGAGCGCCAGTGAAATCTGGGTTGGAGTCTGATTCTGCCACTTACAATGGGCAGTCGCTACACTGGGCACGTCACTTCATCTCTGATATTTGACTTTCCTTTCCTTATCTGTGAAAAGGGGATAATGATGGTTCCCTCATAAGATCATAGTGAAGATTAAGGAGCAACCTTCATTTCACAGCCAAGGGCTTAAAAAGATTACACTTCTGAGCTTACCCCCTTCTTGGTTTGGTTTCAGTCTCCTAGAGGCCAGGAAAGCTACTCACTGATTTGTTCAAGGAGCCCTGTGCCACCCCTTGAGGGAGGTGGGCAGGTCAGATACAGGAGACACAACCCTTCACCTCACCTCAAGAAACCAAGGAGCCAGTTGCCCGACTGTAGAAATAAGTCACATTGAATAAATGTGGGGACTGAGGTCTTCCTCTCTCAATTCTTCTTACAGAAACTTCTAATATTCTATGAAACTTTTTGGCAGCTTTGTGGGTTTGATGCCATGATTTGTCCATTGCTGATCTCTCCTATAGAGATAATTACAAATGAAGCATTTTAGGGAGTAAGGAAGGAGAAAGAAGGAGGGCAGGAATGGAATTTTCCATGAAGCCTAGTAGCATCCCCAGAGTAGACCAGTCGCTGGACTTACAGAACTGCTTCTATGAGAAGAGAGGGTGGCCAGCCTTCTGTTATCTTCCGAACTAATGGCAGATGCTCTGGGGTGTTGCGGGGGCTCCTCTGGAAGACCGGGAGCCCAGAGCTCTGTATGATATAATCAGAAAGGCAGTGAATATTCTCTTGGAGACCACCATAGGAAAGGGGATGGGGAGGAAGCCTTTCTGCATGCTCGCCGTCTGTAACAAGAAAATGAATTTATAGGCATTTTGTTGGCACTCTCATGGAGGGAGGGCCTGGCAAGTTTCTCGAGAGCCCAGAATGATAATGATAAGTGGGAGTTAATTATATGATCCCCATCATAATTAACTTAAGATGTGTAAAATACCATTGTTAGGCTCTCTATAGCAGGAGATCATTATTCTGTATGCAGTTTGTGTCGGTAATAAAACATATTTTGAGACCTTTCCAGAGTGCTGCCTGAACCTCGGGCTGTCTCATCCAATATTTTCTATGGAGCCTTACGTTCCTAACTGTGAATTTTAGGAGTTTGTTCTGGACTCACTCTCATCCCATGTCTTCTTTCATTCAAGGAGAGAGTGGAAAGTATTTGCTCTGAGAAATTGCAAGACCCAGGGAGGTTTTCTGAAATTCTTGCGCTTTCCTGTGTTTACCATAAATCTGAGACAGTGATACGATCAGCAAGCTTATTTATATCTGAGTACAAAACACGAATACAATTTAAACCGAGCAGCCTCCTTTTCTAGCATCTCCCATTATAGGCTGAATATGACTCTTACAACCTCTGTGGACAGTCTGTCCCACTATCAGATATTGATTAGTAATTTAGTTTGCAGTAAATTGTTGTCTGTACTAGCATTTGCATCTCCTTCCTAAAAAAAAAAAAAAAACGTGTTTCTACCTTCAGCTCCCTCTCCAATGTCATTTAAAGACAGTATCTGGCAAGCTACTGAGGGTGCCCCCTCCGTGGCTTTCTAGAGAACAAGTCACTTCCGGTGAAGATGTGTAATTTGGGGTTTCAATGCTGCTTTGAAGTGACACCTAGATTGTAGGTCATGCCATAGACTGTCAATGTGAGGTGTTTGTTGGCATCAATAGGATGACTCTTCAGGAAGTGATCACTTTAAAAAATGTATGATGAGTACCACTGAATTAAGACAGATGGGCTGATTTGTGTTCTTCCTAAAATAACTGGCAAGTAGGTGTTAATCTCATTTTACAACAGGACAAAATTGCTTTTAGAATGATTCATTTGTGATCCCAGCTAAGCTGTACTATTAATTTACTTTACTTCTGACTGGTGTATTTGCCTCAGTATTTATTGTGTTTCTCCATCAGTATTGTCAAACTGTGGTGCTGCTATGACACCTCGACATTTGCATTTAGATTATGGGGCTGTGGGTTAGCATTGTAAGATAGTCTGTCCAGCTGCGATGCGGTTCTTGAGGGTGTACTCAGAGCCATTTCTGACATCTTTCCTTGGGTTCTGCACGTGGAGCCTTGAAGATTATTGTAACCCTCTGACAGGTTCTTCTGCCTCCAATCTCTCTGCATTCCTGTCACCCATTCTGGACACTGCTGCTTGAGTGATTTTTCTAACGTGCAAATTTGATTCTTTCAAAGCTGCTTCTTTTTTGGGGGAGGGGGGACGTAATTAGGGTTTTTTTTTAAAATGGAGGTACTGGGGATGGAACCCAGGACCTCGTGTGTGCTAAGCATGCAGTCTACCGCTGAGCTATTCCCTCCCCTGCTTCTTTTTCTTTTCTTTCTTTATTTTTTAAAGCAAACTCAGGTTTCTTCAGGAATCAAGTGTACCAAAGGCATGAATCCGATTAGGTATGATGGCATTTATGATGATGAGGAGAGCATACCCCATCTGAGAAGAGCGGTGCTCTTCTGGCTAATGGGAAAGTCAGCCCAGCTTCTTAAGGAAATCAGAGATCCCTCTTTATGCAAAATGTCTTGATTCTGAAAACCACGCATGGGCCAAACTGCATCTGTGCATAGCCTTTGAATCCCAGGCTTATCGTCACTTGCTGGCCCCCATTGGACCTCAAGATAATGTCCAAACTCTTCAGCATGGAATATGCAACTCTTAATAATCGGGGCTTTGTTTCCTTGCTTATCTCCTAGCCTGCACTCCATTCCCATCAGTCCCGATGCTATTCACACTGAACCAAGTACAGTAAAAACCTTCAATAGTGCAATCAGTGGGTTCCAAAAAGTCAACTGTGCAGAATGAGGCGGGTAGAGGCTTTGGCTCGGAGGTGGATAAATTGACGAGGAGAGCCAGTGCAGTGAGGCACATAGGTTTCAGGGAGTTTTCTGCAAGATCCAAATCCACCCCAGTCCTACCTGCAGTTTGGTACCACCTGGTAGCAGAGGTCTACTCCGGCTAGCTCTTGATGGGAACCATGCTGGTTGGCTGGGACTTTCAGGATAACAGCAGTGATTCCAGGAATCTTAGCTGGTTGTCAGCTATTACTTTGGCCCTCTCTGGAGAAATTGGGATGGGAGAATACTTGGCATATGGGATCCAGTGTCAGCCTCTCTTTATGTGTGTGAATGCCGTTTGCATGCACACATATACAGGCAGACACAAAGACACACACACACACACACACACACAGAGCAGAGAACTTCAGCTGTCTCCACTTGAGAACTGGGTCTGGAGAGAGGGGAGGATCTGATTCTTAATTATGTTCAAATTCACATTATTGCACGACATGTTATCCTGGGATTTTCCTGTCCCTGCAGTTCCTCAAATGTCAGCACTAAGCTGTGTTTAGCCTCTGGGCCTTTGTAAGGGCTGCTCTGTCTGGTGGCATCACTCTGCTTAACTCCTCTTAATTTTTTAGGATTCAGTTTCTATTTAACCACCTCTTTGAAGACCTCTCCGAGTCCCTAGGAGGAGTCATTTACTTCCTCTTCAGGATTCTTGGTACATCTGAACAACTTATCACATCTCTGTAATTGGTTCCTTCCACTCTGCGTCCCAGGTTAGCTCTAAGTTGCTCAGGGACAGGGACCATATTCTTGGTACTCTTGTCTTTTCTCAATGCCTTGGGGTACCTAGCAAGTCCTCAGTAAGTGTTTGTTGAATGACAGAAGAATGGAAGTGAAATGTAGCTAAATGGCTGCAGAGAAGCTTGCTAAAAGTAAGAATGAAGCAATCTGGTTGAAAAAATATATTTATAATATATATGAGTATATATTTTATATAATGACATATACCGTGTATAATATAATATATAGTAGTATAATGTATAATTTTATATAGTATGTAATTATGTAATATGTAAAATTATATATAATTATCATATATAGTTAGTAATTATATATCAATGTTATAGTCATTATATATATTATAGATGTAAAATTATAAATTATATAATATATATATATTCTGGCTCCTAAAGAGGAGTTAAGAAGTGAGCATACCTTCCTCTTCACCCCGTCCATCAGCAACATTATTCTGCATTTTAGTTTTGTCCTGAACTTCCTGGCCCAGAATGAGGGTCTCCAGGAGTGAGGCCTTTCTTGCTGCTTCCTGGCTTGGCCCAAAGTCAGATGCAGCAGAAAGAAACCTCACAAATAGGCCTGCTCTTGCCAGGTCGCCAGCCAAATTGTGAAGACTTGACACGCTCGTTGAAGTTCTAAGCACATGACACACCGGCCCCAAGCTTCCTGCCATCCCCTTCCCCTCCCCTCCCCCTCCAACGTGAGAATTAAAGTTCCTCAGTGCACTTCCTCCCCCCTCAACTTTTCCACTCACTTTGAGTCACCGTCAGTGACGTGCTCTTCCCAGTCACTTGGAGTCTTGAGTCTTGCTAAAACGAGGTTCTCAGGAACAAAGGGAACTCAAGTTCAGGGTTAAGATGCTAAAATCAGATTGTTCTCCTCTGGCAGTAAATTGGTATGCCACTGTCACCACTGCCGCAGATAAAATTAACCATGCGTTGAAATTATTGCAATAGGCAGTGTCATCAAAGCTTATTTGTAATGAAAATATGATGTTTCAAACCTAAACTCAGGAGTATAATGAATGTAGGACCATATGTTTCCCTCCCACGTAGGGCTGCAGAGAGGAGATGCTGTTTAAAATACAGAGCTGTGGATGAGGCTTGTGGTTTTCTCTGTATTCCTCGCCTCTGGTCACCCTGTGAGTTGTCCGGAAAGAGTAGGGGGCAGATCAGGGGTGCCCAGGCCTGCCAGGGATGGCTCCTGTGCCTGCGGTGGTGCCCGCGGGGTCCCTGGCTTGATCGGCTGGTCTCATTCAGTGGCAGCTGTCTGAGTCCTTAGTGATGTCTTCCTGGTTGCTAGCAGTTGCGTTGAAGCAGCTATTATAATCAGGAGAAGGAGCAGGGAGCGACTGGAGGTGAACTCCGGTGGGTGTGACCCCTGAGACTCACAATCAGGCTCAGAGGTTCCCGAGGGGGGAGTTAGTTGGTATTCTAACTTGTTTGAAACACAGGGATGGAGAAAGAAGATTTCATTCCAATAGCCAGAAGCCCGTGTTCTTTCTCACTGGCCTTTTCTTCGCCAAAGCTGGCTCTCTGCAGGGGCTGACCATTGTCCCGTGACAGTGAGCGTCAGCCACCCAGGGGCTTGGGCTCTGACGCAGCACACAGGAGGGCCCAGATGTGGAACCCTGAATCCTCACAGTAACTCTGACTGGCAGCAATTACTACCTCTGTTTTAAAAAACTGAGGTAAGGGAAACTGAGGACCAGAGAGGTTAGGCAGCTTGCCAGAATGACGGCCAGCAACCTGAATTATTTCATGCTTGTTACTGCTGGAGACAGAAAAGCAGACGAGTCTAACAGACCTGGTTAGAATCCTGGCTTTGCCATTTAAAAGCTAGAAGTCCTTGAGCAAGTTACATACGCTCTCGGTCTTGATTTTCTCATCTTTAAAATGGGAACAATGCTTATCTCAAAATTCTTATGAGATTAAATGAGAGATTGCACTTAATGGACAGGAATCAGGTATCCTTATGTCTTGATTATGAATGTCATTCTGTTGCGTCTGCCAGGGTCTGTGAAGTGACTCTGCTGTCTCTGAGCTACCCCTACCTACATCCCTGCCGGCCGGCCTGGTTGGGGGGGACCAGATGGTAGTGTTAAATGTCTACTTCAGAAGAGTTTCTTGCAAAGATGAAATGAGGCAATGTTTCTGGTGCATAGCAGGTCTTCTGTGCCTGAGAGATTTTTTTCCCCTCTCCTACTCTCAGCTGCCTTCCTCTGGTACTTACATGGCTCTCAGGCCTCTTACAGTGGCATCTGTCCTGGGTATTCTTGTAACCTAAGAAGGGGACTCTTAGGACCAGGAAAGTGTTTAAGACTCAAGGAATATGTTTCCGATGGAGGAAGTTCAGGGCCCTTTCACAAGTGTAAGAATGATTTTGGATGTGTTTAATAGTGAGTGAAGGCGGAGGGGCCAGAGATGGCTCAGGCAGGATTCACATCTCCTGAACTGGTTCTAGATACATAAAAATGGGTAAAATCATCCATTTTTTCCTTTCTTTCTCTCCCTGTGAAAACATGCACCCTATTACCCAAATTAAAGTCCTCCAAAAATTTCAGTTGCTATTTATAATCAATCTCCTTTCTCGCTCGCTCGGTCGCTTGCTTGCTTGCTTTTGGCCAAGTGTGTATGTTATAAAGTTGGGCCAGTCTTCAGCCTTTCCTTATGTTTGTTAAAATAATGAAGTGCAAATGAAAAGGTGGTCGTTGTGGGTCCCTCCTACATATCCCTTTGATTCCCTGACAGTTTCTTCAGTGGCCACAGAGCAGCCCCTGTATCTCTCCTCCCTTTAGTTTTACAAATGAAAAAATTGACAGGGCACATTCTTTTCTTCTCAACCCAGGGCTTTCAGGTTTCGTGCAACAGTTAATTGGGGGTAAACATTCTGAGTGTTTCTGGTGAAGACGTGGAATTGAGAGCCAAAAAGGGTCCTACTTTGGACCTGACTCTTAGCTCTTCGACTGAGAGGTTCTGTTACCCAGCAGTGGGGGCAGCGGTGGGGGTCGCACTTGGGGGCGGCAGGAGGAACACATCCGTGTCTCATCTTGGTTTTGGTCAATCGTCTTTTAGAAAGGTTTTCTGACAAAGAGCCTCCCTCATGGCATCAGGGAAAGCAGGCTTGGCATTCCATTTTATGTTGAGACAATGCAAAACAAAATCCCTCCCCGATGACTGCCTGATAAAGGAATAAATTGACTGTACAAGGTGATGCGTCTGCTAGGTCATTCTCGCCGATGCACTAGAAATACCTTCTATTAAGAACAAAATGGGGACAAATTTGTCATGCGCCTTTTGTTATTTTTAGATTGCATTGACATTTTTTCCCCCCAGGTTGGAGCCTATTATCCTGAACTTCCTAATAAACAGGACTGACTTAGAAACGTTTCATTGTGTTGACCTTTACTTAATTTTCTATGCAAAAATGAAAAAAACTATTATGGAGGACCAATCAACACTTTAAACATCCCATGTGTATATGCGGTACTTATAAATAGATGTGGATATGGCTTTTGAGTGTATTTTTATCAGCTTGTTTAAGGGTAAAAGGCTTATTTAAAATATATATATATATGTGTGTGTGTGTGTGTGTCTATATTTATCTGTTTCTGGGAATGGGGTAAAATGGTTCATTTAGGACCATTGTGGTTCTAAGAGATCACGTGGTTGCTAAAATGATAAAACCGGGGAGTGTTCTAAAAATAATAATATTCCACTGTGGCTTGCCTTTGGTGAGAGCTCTGCGTAGGACAATTAGACAGAAATGATATTCGGTTGTCAATTTCCTCTTTAGCAGAAGGCAGTGGCCGGCAGTGGAGCTAAAAGTGTTTGCAGGGCCAGAGAAACGCCACAAGGAGAAGCCAACGTCGGGGAGAAGCACCTTTTAACGTTTGGGATTTTTTTCTTTTTAATTTTCTTCAAACGTTCAAACTGTAGGAGGGTGGGTAACGCAGCTGTTCTTTGTAGCTTCTCTCCTGGCAGGATGACAAGAGAATCAGAGAGCTGCTGGGATCCCTGACTTGGCCCATAAATAGCGGCAAAGTGCTTGGTTTTGAAATGCCTGTGTAGCTCATTGACCGCGCGCGATGGCTGGGATGCTAATGGTTTATGTGGCCTGCCGGTGACAGGAAGATTTCTGCAGGCAGGACTTTGTTGTAAATTCCGTCTGCCGCGCCGCCTCCTCCCATCAGAGGTGGTTTCCAAGTGATCACAGGCTTTTTGAGTTACGGCGAGGGGCCCCGAGATGAATGATGGGTCGGTCTAACACAGCTGTTGCTCGCACGGTGAGGGATTCCAGAGGACGCATAAAAAGAGATTGTGCTGGGAGATGTGAGGATTCGACGCGAGGTCCGACTTGTGTCACAGAGCGGGGACTTTTGTGATGACGCCATAAGAAGTGCTGAGAACTTTTAGGTTACTGTTCCAGAACGGCAGCGGACGTGAGGCTAATTCAGCCAACACGTATTGATCTTCCTTATTATGCCTATTTATTATTAATAGCAATTAGGTCTTGTTCCTACAGGGACTTTAGTTCCACTGCGTGCTCTTATCTTTTATCTCATTTTATCCTCATACCAAGTGGCAGATATTTATAGAGGGGGTGGTGTCCTTTTCAGGGGAGCCACCGGACTCCTTTTGCAGTACCGTTGCATGCCAGGAGCTGTTGGAAGTTAATTAAAAAGACGCATTCTCTGCGCACTAGGTGCTTCCAGGCCAAAGAGATGAGACAACCTCAGTTGCTAAACCTGTAATAGCTGTCTTCCAAAAGGCCCTTTACAAGTTAAAAAAAAAAAGGGTAAAAGGTTTTTTTTGGCGGGGAGGGGTTGCTGTTGTTCATCTTGGTGGACTTGCTCCTAGAGAAAGAACGTTGATAAACAACAAAACATCCAAGGACATTAGTCCACATTTGGCCCTGTCCTAGCTGGCACCTCGCATGCATTCCCTCACTTAATGCTCACAGCAACCTGGCAGCGTTGGTTTGACTCTTCGTTCTGTTTTACCAAAGAGGAAACTGCAGCACAGAATGAGCCCAAGGCCACGCAGCTGGAAAAGGCATTGGCAGAACCCAAATCCAGGCCATTTGGTCTTGGAAAAGTATAAAGCTCTCTACTGACGGGGATGTTACTACCTTATGGTTCCAAAAAGCTTTCTGGTAATTCCCCTGCTCAGTACAGACGCCATCCTTTCAGGATCTAGAACGATTTCTTTCCGATGACAATTTACCAACTTTACTGTGTAGTTACTTATTTGTTTTAATTTGTAAAGACCAGCAGAGAGCCCAGTGGGAAATTCAGTACAGTTCTAAGGCTGGGCTTCCCAAGGGCCACTCGGAGCTCTGTACCAAAGCAGGAGACGGAATCGTTTAATCTGAAGAGTGCGGGGCTGTGGCATAGGGGAGAGGTGGAAAGGGAATCTGAGGTCTGAGTTGGAGACTCCAGTGAGTTTCACAAAATCCTTTCTGGGCTATAGCTTCACCCCTTGTAAAATTGGAACCATCATACTCGACTTGCCTGTCTCATCACGTTTCTGGACCTGCTGGAATTTTTCACTCCTCTGAACTTTTGCCTGGGCTGTTCCCTCTGCCAGGAGTGCCCTTCCCAGATCTTGGCATGGCCTGGCTGTCCCTCATCAGACTCACACATCAGCTACCAGAAAAATCTTCCTTGACCACATGACTAAAGTGGCCGTCCTCTACTCTTGAGCTTTTATTGCATTATTTTCCTTCATATTTCTGTTTATTCGATTCTTACTAGACCTACTGCTTTTAGAAACGATCTTTTGCTTACTTGTTGATCATCTGTGACCCCAAATGCCCTAGTGTCAGCTCCTGAAAGCAGGGACGTGACTATCTTGTTAATGACTAATTCCAGTGTTGAGAACTGTGCCTGGAGCAGAGAGGGCACTTGATAAATATTTGTTGAAAGAAGAAAGGAGCAAATGACTAAATTAGTTACTTGTTGAAGAATTATTTGTGATAAAGTACACAGATATCATATATACAAATTAATGTAAATATCAAGCACAAATACAATGACAACACGAGATCTGCGTAGGACATTTGGACACAGCCAGGTGCTCCATCAGAAGATGCGCCCAGGTGGCTGCATAAAGACTTTTCTCTCATCTGCTTGTGTTGGTTCTGGTAACTGGAATGCAAGATAATAGCTAACTTAAAATTAAAAAGCCTCTTCCCCCAGCCCTGTGCTTATCATAATGCTGGAATCGAGTTAGTCAATTTCTTGGATATGTTCTTGATTGGAATTGAATAAAAATCAATGCAAAGTGAAGCCCTAAGCCTTCCCTTAGATCTTCCTGTCGACAGAGTTTCATGTCTCTGATCTTACCAGGGAGGACAATCAAAGGGATTATGTGTTGGGTCAGTCTTTGGATAAAAGGAAATTCAAGAATAGCCCTTAATGATTTCCTAACACTTGGTCAGCATGAAAGTGCTCCGTGGTTGGTGTATGAAAACGATCGCGCTTCTGGTAGCTCAGGGTTCTAATTTCACCGGGAGCTGGTTAAAGAGCCTCTTCGGTACACTGGCACTTGGCGTTCTGTTTTCACTGAAATAATATGAATCCTGGTTGCTATTGTTCAGAACCAGAAGGCCCTCCAAATATGGGATACACTTGCAAAAAAGACTGAAACTGAGATGTTTGTCTCCACAAATCACATGGGCAGAATTATATCTGTCAAGATACTCCATTTTTGTTTTTTTGCAAGGCACAGGATTTTCCTAAGCATGTGTGACTGTCTTTGCTACCTACCCTTTACCAGAAAAATGTTTATTTAAATATTGTACCATCCCCACAAGCACTTTTATTATTTACCGATTTAAAAAAATGACATCATTACTTTTCTCCTGAATTTTTTAAAGCGACAATTGTGCAATTAAATTACTGAATTCATTTATATTTAATTGTGCTTTTGGTTTTAATGTGCTATTGGACGACATTTCTTTCTGAGGCTGTTAGTTTTCCATGCAACACGGAGAATCTAAGGCTATATCAAGGAAATATATTACATGGGCAAGACAAAGTCTCATTAGCGTTATTTATAGCATGCTGAAACCTCATTAGGGGAAGGTATGCTGGATTCAAAAATGCATTACCGGGAACGCTTTATTTTTTGTACTGGAGAAATTGCTTTTATTGTGTTTCTTTGTCACAAGCATAGTGGCTACTGGACATTTTGGTTTCTTAAAGTATGAAATAAATTAAGTTAGAGGAAAAGAGTAATTAATCCGCTAGCAAGGATAGCCTCATCATATTAGCAGAATGGCCTACCCATGGTTCTAAGGAATTTCTATTTCCCCACGAACCTCACCCTCGCCCAGCCATTAATTTATAACTAGTTTCACCTCAGGTAAAAAGCGGTATTTTTCAGGGCAGTAGTTTGCATCTTAAACAGTAATAATGTGCTTTTAGTGCATTTCAAATCAGGGATGAGTGAAACTTGAGGTGCAGAGTCACAAATTGCCCAATTTAGGAAGTTCCGTTTGTTCTAATGTGAGCCATCTATTCAAGCCTGCGTAAATATTGTCCAGGAGGGATGCGGGAGGACTGTGATTTGAGGCAAATGGGAACAAAGGAATGAGTCCCTGAGTTGTCAGTCTCAGGAATGAAACTCATTTGGAGCGTGTGGTTGCCTGATGAGATGGAGCACGGAGGCGCTGGATGACTGCAGTTAAAATTCTGCTTTTCCCCCCCAAGACTTCACCTTGCTGCAGGGTGGGGGTAGTGGAAGTCATTCAGACCCAGCCACTAATTTCTCTCCTCCATTATCATCCTGGCTGTGGTTGTTTATAGTCATCTGTCTTTGAGTGAAAGGCTGTATCAGTTAGGAATAATTTCCACTGTAAGATTCAGAAAATCCAACTAATAGTTGTTTACGACATTAAGTACATCTATTATTTACTTTACAGGAGAGCTAGGTAGTCTCAGGTTTGTTTATTAGCTCAGCAGTGTTATTAAGAATCCAGGTTCTTTCCATCCCTCTTCTCTGATGTTCTTAGCTTTTTCTCTCTATGCCTATTGCCACATGGTCTCAAGATAGCTGCCACAGCTCAAAGTATCACATCCTTATGCTGTGTTGCAAGCAGAAAGGGAAAGGCAGTGGCAAAAGTCTTATAAATTGTATCTTTTCCTTTTTCCCATAGAGAGGAATCTCCTCCCTCAAACTCTGCAGGGTTCTTCTTAAGTTTAATTGATCAGAACTGGTCCACTTGTCCCTCTCTTCCCCCAAACAAATGACTGATGAGCAATAAAACTACTAGGGTTGGACTATGGCATGGAAGGGATCCCTGCCCCCTAAGACAAAGGGTACTCTTGGCAAGGAAAAAGTGGGGATATGGCTATTGGATAATGAATACCCAGTTTTTGTTATCTGCCTTTTTAGCCACAAAACAATCTATAAGATCTTGTCTGTTGGTTTTGCTCAGTAAATATTTCTACAAGTGACATTTGTGATCTTGCTCCCAAGGCCACGGCAGAGATTTTCTCATCTATCCTTCCTCTTTCCTTCCATTCATCCATCCATCTGCCCACCTACTGATCTACCAAATATTAGAGGAATAGCTACTACATACTAGGTACGTATTAACTGCTTTGTGGGGCAGAGGACTAAGCCAGAGATGGATTCTGCTCTAAAAGGAACCCTGCTGTATTTTGGAAATTAAACACATACTTAAATAACTGTAACTCAAGGTAGAAAATAGGAATTGGCCTGGCAGTTCAGAAGTGGGAGAGCAAGAAAAGCTTTCTGAAATAAGATGGGATTTGAGCATTTTATATATTATTAACACCCATATTAAACATAATGGCCCATTCTGCAACTTTCTCATTGGAAAAAAAGTCCATGATTCTCTCAGGAGTTATTTTTGACAGCTTCTCTTGCCCCAGCTTCCTGTGGCCGCCAGGGACACACGTCTGGGTGAGTGGTCTCTGGTTAAGGACGGGGCGGTGATGGGGCAAGAGAGGGGTCTGGGTGTTCTTTCGCCTCACTTGGTAATGAGTGCGTCTAAACTTGTGGATGAATTGGGTGGCTGGTTTTGATGAGATTGCTATTGAAATTATGTTGCGATGACTCCAAGGGATGCATCCAAGGCAGGATCAGTACAGCAAAAACCTAGAGAAGAAACAGAAACCATCCGCCACATTCACAGGGATGAATGGTCATGGCACTGATGTGGTCTCTTCCTCCCACCCCCCCCACCTTGGAAGCAGATAGCCCTGTACCTGGCTACATTTCCAAGACATAATGACATAAATAGCTTCCAGGGGTATGTCTATAAATGGCCTACCTGCTAACCTAGACTTGAAGTCAGAAACCACTTAGGGCAGAAGGGCAACCTTGAGGCTTACAGGTCAAATCCAGCCTGTGGTCATATTTTGTTGGGTGCACATTGTGTTTTAAAAAATCATGAAATTTCCAAAAATAAAAAAAAACTCAGATTTTGGGCCTCCCCAAAAAATGGAAAGATGTATAAATTCTGGGTCCACATTTCCTCCATGGCAGTATTTGCCTAGATCTATGAAGTTGCAACTGCTTTAAACAGGGCAGGCCCTCTTCCTTCCGCCACAGTCCCTCCCCTTCTCCTTTGCCTTACGCTAGTTCTGCTGGATTTGCTTGTAGCCCCTGGTGGACAGTGAACACTTTGGAATTGGGTCTCCCTTAGTCAGAGATTTTAGTTCAACTTAGGCCACACAGAGCAGATATACTCTGCCCATGAAGAAATTACTGACTTTTCTGAACTTTCAAAGTCCTCAGAGAAAGCTCACCATTATCTTTAAAGGTTTTTATTGTTTTGTTTGTTTATTTTGTCTAAAGTAATGAATAACTTCATATTTGAATTGCTAATAGTCTTCCTTATAATGAGTTGACATTTCAGCTCGTTTTAGAAACAGAGGAAAACTATTTGGGCAGAGTTAATCTAGCTAAGTGTAAATTAATACACTTTTTCAGAGCTATGATATTTGTGATACATATGTATTACATATGTATATATACTATTCATACATATGTATATAATATCGATAGATGTATATTTAATGTCAATATATAACATATACTATATATGTATATGTAATATATATTCATATATACTTTTCATATATATGTATATATAGTATTAATATATGTATACATATGAATGAACTCTCTCCACTGGGAGGCATTTTGGAAAGCAGTTAACTTTTCCAAAAGCTGTCATTAAATGATCTCAAGTGGCTTGAAAAAGTTAACCCACTTTCCAAGTATGCAATTAACTTCTTTGGGGCATTGCAAATCATAATCTTGGAAAATTTGGTTGAGTTATTGTGGTTGTTACTATTACTGTTAAATAGTAGGAGTGATGGAATTATGTAGTACCTTGGCACCACAGAGCTAAAAATTACATTTAAATATCAGTTTAATTTAACGTGAAACCATGTTTTGTCTAATCATCGCAGCTAATTGCCATCCTTTGGAAGCAGTTTCCACAACATTTTTATTAATCGTCTAGTAGCAAGTTAGGTGTTTGGATGTTTCTTTCATGAAGTATCATGCAGTGTGAATTTATGTGTGTCAAAAATATTTTTTAAATGTATTTACTAGCTGCTGTGTGTATAATGTATGAGCTACTGAAGATTAGAAACATCAGTGCAGTGAACATGTCTTTGAATCAAGTATGTCTAGAGAATGTTCATGAGGATAAGACGAAGGCTTCAGTAACACAGTCAATATACAAAACAATGAAAAAAGAGGGCTGGCTTGCCCGTTCTTTCTGTCAATTAGGAATCTCTATTCACAATCAATAAGTGTTCGATAAATAACCAGAGATCAAACAGTTTTGTAAAAAACAATGTTTGCAGTAATCTCCCTCGGGCAATGCAAGAGGTGTGATGTCAGGGTAACACCAAAGAAAGATTAAATGCCTTAAATGTTCTCTTCCTTAAGCTCCTAAAACAAGAAATGATCAAAAAGTCAAAGTCAATGGAAAATAAAGCAATATTGAAATTGTTTATGTATAATGGCTAGACCAAGTGATAGGCTTGAAAATTAGGCCTGGTTTTCAGACTTGACTCTTCCACTTTTTAACGGTGGCACCTTAAGCGAGTTATTAGACATTTAGGATTCATTTGAAATTTCCCCTTTTCAAATGAAGACATATCTTCATGAGATGTTTAGCATATAGCATAGGGTTCTTGAGAAGTTGAAGTAAGGTGGTTTCTGTGTCGAGCTGGCATAGTGCTGGACACATTGGATATACTCAGTGTGCTGGTCAAGTGTTAATTCCCTCTCCTTTTATGTGAAGGAAAGTTTTATACACCTTGCATGTTAGACATTTTACAGAAATGGCCAATGTTATTGTACCAAGCTTATGAGAATGATCTGGCTGTTCTGTTCCTGCCTGGGTTTCTTGCCTCATCAGAAAATACCTATCTGACTACAAACACCTGGTCCTTCTTAACTATTGAGTATTTTACTGATGAGTTGGTGACGCTTGTTGCTGAGCTGGGGAAGGGTTTGGTAGGTTAGGAGCTGAGGCTTTAAGTTAAATGATTTAGACAGGAGTTTGTTTAGTGTGTGCATTTCAGGAAATATAACAGCATCCATCTGATTCCATATTCAAATCAACCTCTTCTGGAAAGCCAAGCAATTGAGATACTGGGAAATGAAGCAGGGCTTATTGAGCTGAGCTCTTAGGTTAAAACTGGTGCTTTGTTTACCACTTGGGTCATCTCCACACACAAAGTGGCCCATCAAGCTTCCCACCTAAGGCTAAGTCATGTGGTTGAGATAGGTAAGGTAGACCAGACGGCTGGGTGAGGGCATTGGCATTCAGACCCAGGAGATAGCAGAGCACCAGGCAAGGAAAGAAGTGATGTGGAAAGACATGCAGTCTGACTGCCACCTGTGGAAAGGATGGAGCGTTTAGAGGGCAGAGTCGGAGATCCCTGCAGGGGAGAAGGTTGCTGGGAGGCCCTCCTCCCCTCACGCCTCACCTCCTCTCTAGGCATCCTGGAGCCTCTTCCTTCTCCTTCTCCTCTGTGGGGATGCTGAACTCACCTGCAGCAGCTGGAGGGGAGGATCTCTGGCTCTGTGCCAACACTTCTAAGGAGGCAAAAGGAGACCAGGGAATGGAGTTTCAACAACGGGCTCCACGCGCCTCACATCCCTGCCCCTCCCCTCCTCCCCCATATCCTTGAACTTGCTCCTCCTTCCCACCCCACTGCTTGCACCTGTTGTGCAGGCCTAGGAAAGAAAAGAGGTGTGGGCTACACCACTTCTTAGTGTCTATTTTCAAGGTCGATTGTAGGGATCAATAATTGAACAGTGAGTTTTAAATATGAAGTGTCATATAAATGCTAAATAGACTTGTAATTGATGGGGACTCTAACGTTTCAGATACCATAAGGTGGGTTGGGAATGAATAGATAGAAAGGCTTATTCCATAAATATCATGACAAAGTAACACATTCATTTGTTCGACAAATATTTATCAAGTGCCTGACTGCCTCCTAGGAGCCAGACTTTATGGTAGGTGCCAGAGATACAGAGTGAACAACCACAGAAACAACAATAAACCTCCTCTCCACTCCTGCCCAAGGAACCCATATCCTGATGTAGAGAGATAGGTGATAAGCAAAGGAATAAGATGTATAGTATTACAAAATGCTGTTAGATGCCCTGGAGAAAAAATAAAGCAGAGAGGGGCATAAGGAGTGGGGAGGGGTGCGGTTTTAAGTGGGGTGGCCAAGGCCTCATTTGGGGATATAGTATTTTAACAATTAATTATTACCAAGGGGTTTAGATTTTCCAAATTAGTATTTATCTCAACCTAGAGTAAAGAATGACTTTTCTGATATGTAAATATCCTTTCTAGAAATGGCATTATGGTTGCAGATAGGGGTGTGTGTGTGTGTGTGTGTGTGGTGTGTGTATGTGTGTCATTTTTTGTAGCCCCAGAGTCAAGATTTCTGTTTTCACCAATACTTCCAGCTCTACTAAGCTCTAATCTATTTTTTTAAGTCTTTCCAGTCCTTTCAATCTTCCGCTTCCTATCTCTTTCTCTCAATATATCCCTTCTGTTCCCTAAGTTTAGTAGCATCTTCTGCCCAAAGTCACCCTGTATGTGTTCCTGGAAATTCAAATCTGAGGGCTCTTGAGAATTCAAGGATGAGGCCCAGGAGCTTCTGGGTGCGCATGGAAATGTGTAAAGCTGTGGTCAAGAGCCCAGGCCCTGTAGTTAGCACTGAGATCTTGGGCAAGCTATTGGATCTTTCTGGGCTTCAGTTCATCTTCTGCAGAGCAAAACTAATGATTCCTCATTCAGAGATCTGTGGCGTGAATTAAATCAGAGGACCTAAGGAACGTGTACGGCCTGTTGCCTGACCTACAGGTGTTAGGTGCTAACCTCCTGATTTTTCTTTATTCTAAGTTTTGGAAGGTAATTAGTATAGATTTTTACCTTAGAGCTAGAATGGATCATGGAAATCATCTGGTTTAATGGTTTCCAAATTATTAGTTATTTTAAAATCAATAGTAGGGACCCTTTTTTATTTTTCCCAAATGAAATCTGGTACAGAACCTCAGTACATAAGGAAGATAAATGGGATTAAGCCTGTTGAAATGAGAACAAGAAATTTGAATCCTGCTGGCTCAGTGTGTTCCCCTGGACCTCACCCTTCCCCTCTCTCCCCACAACAGCCTATAAGGCACTTCTGAGAGACTAGGGTTTCTTAGGTCTTTTAGACCAGCCAAAGCAATTTATCAGAGGGAGGCTGACTGTAATCTTCCCCCAAATGCTCTGCATCCTTAAATTCTCTCAATCAGTCAACCTTGCCTCTTCTCGAGAATAATCTGGGATGGGACCTGGCACTTTGGATTTCTCACCTACCTCCTCCATCCTGTCCCCTTTTTGTATGCTATTGAATTTTTCCTTTCCGAGGTCACCAGGCTATCTCCTTGGCACACCCCATGGGTTTCTCATCCTGTTTACCTCTACATAGGATCTGCAACTGACCATCTCATCTTTTCTGAAACTTCATTACCCTGGGACTTCCATGATCCTTCAGTAAGGGCCTGAGACATCTCAACACTGCTTGCTGAATGACAGCTTTTCTTTATGTCACTGCCTTTCTCAGAAGCTCTCCATGGCTCCCTATTGCCTGTAGAATCAGTTACACACTCTGCAACCAATATTTAAGGCTTTTCATGATCAATCTGATATAAAGCTTCCCTTTTAACCTTAAATTTTAATGGCTTCCTTGAATTATTGCCTGAACCTGCTCTAGACCTCCCAGAATGTGTTTTGAAAGTTGAGAAAGTTACTTATAGTTGGGGAAGGAAAAAAAATAAGGGTGGGATTAGGGAAGATAAAAAAGAGAAAGGGCCCCCTCGTCTGGACTGTGGTAAGATGGGTAAGATTTAAAGCAGTAGAAATGGCATCAAGAGCGTAACATGTTCCCTGCAGCGTGTTAAGGGTGAGTATGTGGTTTTGTCACCCCGACTAGGTAGGAGTGATTTGATCAGGGACTAATGTGTTATTCATCTTCAAAGCCCCCACAGTACCCAACTCGCAACTCTGCTCACCATAATCCTTCACAGACAAATGCACACAAAAAAGGAATGACCAACTGGATTAGAAGTCTAGTGAACTAAAAAAATTTGCACAAGTTAATATAGTCTGTTAATGAATAGATTAAACCCTTTGAAAAATGAAAACTAATATGGAAATGTGTTTTTATTATCTAATTCCCTAGTGTGCTTTTTGTTTTATAAATGATGCAATTATGTTATTACAATGTATTTACGTTCATGAATAATTTTTGTCAGAGGAAAGCCAGTGTCCTGTTGGAACTGTTTGTATGCCTAGACTTTTTATCATGGCTTTTCCAAAGGGAGCTCCATCAGGGTTGGTTTTTTTTTTTTTTTTTGCCAACTAATGCTGCATCACAAAGCATGCCAAAATTTGGTGGCTTGAGACAACCACTATTTATTACTTCTCTTAAGTCTTTGGATTATCTCTGTAGTTCTGCTGGTCTAAGGCAGGCTCAGATGTTCTCAGCTGGGCTCACTCTTATGGTTGGGACAGCTGGTGGGTCAGCTGGGGGCTGGCAAGTCAGGAGGATCACCTTGACTCTGCTCTAAGTGGTCGCAGGCTAGCCCAAGCTTGTTCTCTTGGTGAAGGCAGATGAAAAAGAGAGTGAGTAGAAGTGTGCAAGGGCCACTAGGCTCAGATCACACACCCACACTGTTATTTCCATTAAATCGTGCCTAGAGCAAGAGACAAGGCAGCCTAGCCTCATAAAATAGGGAGGCAGACTCCTCTTCTCAGTGGGAGAAGCTGCAGAGTCATATGGTAAAGGGTGTGGATCCAGGGAGCAGGGGAGGACTGGGGACATCCGTCTTTGCAATCAGTCTGCCACAGAAGATCTACATGCTTCGTCAGTTTTTCTTGAGATTAAGGAGACAAGGGAAGTTGCACATTACTCTTAACTTGAGAGACCACGAGCTTCTTTTTGCCTTCTTGATACTCAAGCTGCTACTGGAAGGTATTCAGAGTATTACTACTCAATCTGCCCCTGAAGCTGATTTAATTCTTTAAAGGCTAATTCTATATTCTGTCCTTTTCATGCCCTCTTCAGTTTCTTATCTTCTAACACGGGAAGTGATGGGTCAGTTGATTTGTTGCCTTTGTGACTATAATGAGTAGAGAAAATAAAAGATGTTGGGAAGTTCCTAGGAGGCAGGTAGGTGGAGAAATGCAAAGAGCTCTCTTTGGTTTGCCTCTTTCTTGGCTTGTTTTTTCAAAGGCAAAAATCTAGAAGAAAGTAGAGTGAGGTCTCGGGGGACAGTTTTGGGTTTGGGAAGGATCTAACTAGGTGTGTGGAGGCATCTGTGGGGCGGGGAGTGAGTAGAAGTGCTGATCTGGAGTATTGGAAGGCATGAGAGAGAAGGCGCAGATCAATAGCTGTTTCTCAAGTGCGGAACATCATTTGTGTCAGGCTGCTGAAATGAGTTAGTGCTTCGTAGTTAATGGCTGTGAGCACATTCCTTTATCGCGGCGCTCTCCAAAACGTTTGCCATCAACAATTCTAAAAGGCTGTGAGTGACTCACAGCCAATGTGAGTAATGCACTAGAGCTTCACGAGCTGGGGCCTCTTCTCTTCTGAAAATCTTCCCCTTGGACATCACATCTCGGTATTTACATCTCTGGCTTGGCTGCCTCTCAGATCATCTGGTCCTCTTGCCATCTTGTTTGGACATTACTCTTTTCCAAGTTGCCCTTCTTTCACTGGGGCTCTCCTGGTTCCCCTACTCAGTCCTTTCTTAAGCCCAGAGGAAACATCATACCCTTGGCATTCAAAGTGTGGTCCACGGACCCAGAGCATAGATAGCCCCAGGAAGCTATGATTCAGCCCAGCTGAATCAGAGTCTTCACCTGAACAGAGCCCCAGGGGATCTGTGGGCACAGCAGAGTTTGAGAAACACTGCACTATTCCACAGACATTGATTTTTCACCCCTGCTTTGTCTGTTTCCTCACTGCTAACCTCTCCAAGGCTCTTTTCTCCTTTACCTTGGCTCAGAGAATGCCCATCAACTTTTTACTAAACTCTCTATGAATGATTCCAAAGTGTGATGAGTGTCACTGCCATGGATTGACATAAACGTCCATTGAAAGATTTTTTTCCCCCCAAGGTTGCTTATTTGTTTTGATCATTGGAAACTGGTGGTGGCTGTAGGGTCTCTTCCCTTTGTAAAGTGGTATGAGCCACAGAGTCATCTGAAAACTAGACATTTACAAAATCAACGGACACACTATCGTACTCTTCCCGTAATCTAATGTTAATCAAGGCTTCCTGCTGAGAGAGTGGGCACTGCATGTGATCAGAGGCCTATTAGAGTATGACCCAATTTAAATAGCTGCTACTTGAGTGAACTGCATCCATTCATTGAGTCTTTTCCATGAACCACGTGTCAAACCCTGAGCCAAGCGTTACATATTCATGTTATGATTTCATCAGCCCGTCAGCCCAGTGGTGTATGAGCCCCACTTTACAGATAGGAAAGTGAGTCTCAGGGAAGGGAAGGAATTGCCCAAAGTTACACAGCTGGTGAACTGCAAGATTTGAAAGAGGCTGCATTCTTCAGTTCTGTATGATTTCTCCGGCTGGAAATTCCTTCGGTTCTAAAAAGCTTTTTTTCCTTGGAGTTTACTCGGCATATATTTTTGAGAAGAGGCGTTACACTAAGCTAATTCTTGATCTTCTTCCACACTTGGGCTCATGTCTTTTGAGTACCACATCCCTACTCTGTCCTCGTTGTCTGTTTTGAATGCTGCCTCCAGCATGACATCCATTCCGATACCTTCCGACTAGAATGCAACCCTCTCTTCTTTGAAGGGTGTGGCCTGTGGTCCTCTGGAAGCTCTCCTTACTCGTGGAATTACCTGGCACTTTCTCTAACAAGGACGTTCCATCCTCCGCTCCCCTCTGTCCACTTTGCCCTGCCTGGCACATCACAAATGACACATATTTGTTCAGTGAATTGGACCTGAGCTGATTTCTCTCTGACAGGGACCTTGGGAGTGTCAGGACTCCGGGCAGAGGAAAGGTTGTTAACAGAGGAAAATTTCTCTACACAGACTATTTCACACTTTTTGCCAAGGGCCAGCCTAGACTTCTCTTAAAATCCAGTCCACAAAGAACCGAAGCTGAGGGGATGATGAACTTGGCCTCCTAGGAAGAGGGGGGCCCACACCACTGCTTTTGGTCCTTAAAAATGTCAACGAGAAGGAAAGCAGAAAACATTTAAAACTTCCTCTTGGAAAGCTATTCTGCCTTTGATTTTTCAGAATGTCTTCAAGTGATCTGGGTCTATTTTTAATACCCGTGAGACATGATGTTGTAAGGAGAGCTAAATATAGGGGCCACGTCCCCCTTTCTTTTATTCATTGGCCTTAATCTTCCTAGGAGGAGAAGGAAATGCACATGAGATTTCACCACAGAGTTGTGACGTTTGCCCTGATGGGCCTCGCTGAAAGGAAATTCATAAATACTGTGTCGGAAATAAAGATAATGAATGGATTCTTTTTGGAGAAAATGTTAAGTGGGAGTTTATTTATGTTCAGCCTCCCCTGTTGGCTGAAGACGGCGAGAGAGTCCCTCTTGTTTTCCTCAGGGTCCTTTGGGGACAGCAGTCAGCCGGTGTTACTGGAGCAGACTTCAGCATCCTACCATCAGGATCCAGAAATCCGAAAGAGCAGGACCCTCAGCCCAAAATAACACATGGCATCAGCACAGCGGCTATAATTCCGGTTTATTATTTGCTTACGAGCCTTCTTCTCCTTTTTTTTTTTTTTTTTAAGAAGGCATTAAGTGCATGTTAAAAGCAAACAACTTTGTGTGCATCCATTGGACCAGAAGGAGAAGCTAGGGCGTCCTGCTGCAGCCGTAAGCCCGAGGGTCTGTGCTCTCTGTCTTCTGTATTCTTTCGTGCCTGTGTGTTTCCCACACACCTTCAGGATCCCTCATTTCCATCTGTTTTGGGTGGATCCCTGTATTTTCAGCATTTGGGGATGTGGCTTGGAAAAGTCCCTGGGGTGAGTCTTCAGTCCAGTGCAGCACATCACTGCTGATAGTGGTTGAGGAGGGAGGTGGACAAAGAAGGGAAGGCCGTTGGGAGGGTGGCTCACAGGATGGGCTCTGGAATCACCCGCTCAGTCCTGGCTCCCCTCTGGTAAAGCCATGAGAACTTTAGAAAATTATTCAACTTTTTCATGCTTCTGTTTCCTCATCCATAAAAGAGAGATAACGATGGTATCTTAACAGAATTGTTTTAAAGATGCATGCGCCTGGCACGTGGTGAACACTCGACATCCTTTAGCTTCTAAGTCTGCTGTTGTCACAGAGGGTGGGACCAGTGAACTTCTAGAGCAGTGACATGATCCAAACCCCTGGTTTGATATGTTTACCATCTACAGGATGGTCTTGGCTTAATTTGGTTTCTAAATCTGTTCATGGTCCCCATTCCAAGTGTTGTTTTAGGTAGAGTGGCAGCCTTAATTTCAGATGGCAAGTTGTGTATACAATAAGCGTTGTATCTGCACTTCATGTGGGCTGCTTCTTGAGGTCTTCCACTTTCTGCCTCTTCTCTGTTCCTCAGTAAGTAAGAGCAGCCCATGCCTCTGCCTGAGAGATGGAGCTACAGCTGGAAACACTGGATGATTTCTTCCAGTAAGGTAGGAATCAAAAGGTGTTGAATAGCCCTCTTTCTGCCCAAGCCCAAGAAATACAGTCCCCATTTACTCCTTAAATCTTCCAGAGGAAGCTGCATTTTTAAATCTCTTTTCTTGGGTGTGCTCCTGTCCTTCGGTCTTTAAGAAAGGCAGCTCTCCAAAGGAGCACCTTTTGTTAAATGCCGTTCGAAAAACTTAATGTCTCTGCCGATCTCTGGTTGGTCAGCCTTGGGACCTTTGGGGGAACCCCTCAGGGCTATTAGGTCAGAAGAACCCTTGCCCCCAGATTTCTCTGTTTATACAAATCGTTGACTGGAATCTAGCTGAGGAGAGTTTGTGTGGGCATTAGTGTCTTGTAGGCATCCATGGATATTTGGATTTGAAAATAAATCTAAAAAGAAAAAAGAATTCATAGGTCAGAGTGCCGTGAAGTCTCGTTGGTGCTGTGGTCTTTATTCCCGTAGAAACATTTCAGAAACTATTTTATTTAAAAGCACTACCACCAAAACCCTGCAGCCTAGATTATATACTGAGGTTTGGGGCAGAGTCTCCATGTTGTCCTTCTTCAAGGACACTGCAACAGGAGTGGAACTCCTGGCGTTGAGCTATGTCGGCGCGGGGGGTTGGGATGGATGGGTCCGTGGGGTTGCGCCACCATCCTCCCTCCCCCATACCGCAGATACTACTGCTGCTGAGATGATCTGCTTACCTGGCTGCTTCCCTCACAGGACGAGGAGGGCATGGATGTGTGTTCTTCACCTCTCATCACTGGTACCCAGCACCATTCCTAGCACATATTAGGCATTTAGTTCATGCTTTTTTGAATCCACGAGCTCTAAAATGATTAAAAAAAAATGCGGCTTCACGTCTGTTTACTTACGAAGGAAGACACTTAACTTGATTTCTGTTACAGGACTGGATTTATCTCTGATGCCAGTTTAGGACTAAGAAAAACATTTGGATTTGAATTCTGACATTTGGTCTGCCTATACATGTTTGATTTATTTGATAGCTCTAATAGGCACATTTACACTCTAAAATGAATTAAATAAATTGTAGAATTTGTCTTCTTACCCCTACCCCATAAACCCTGAGAGTGTTCATCAAATGGGTGCTCAGTTTCATGGTTGCTAGGTTAATGCATGGTCTGCATCTGCAAATTGGAGTTTACTTGTTGTAGAACCTTAAACAATTATGGCTGTTCAGACAGAAGCTAGAAAGTATGAATTTAGCCCTTATTTTGTAGCTCCTGTCATAACGCTTTTCTGAAAAAAAAAAAAAAAAAAAAAAAAAAAGAACAGTGTCATGAGCAGGCCTCCCTCTAAATTATATTGTTTTTTGTGGTTTTAAGCCAGGTCCTTGATGTTACTTTAACTTGGTTTTCATGTTTTAATTTATTTTAGTTGGTAAAGATTATTCATCACTCATTTAATTCCAAGGTTATCTATTGATTCTCTTCTCCTCATTTGGTATTTTCTGACATTTTGTGGCACTCAATTATTGATTTATACAAAATCAGTCATCTAAATGTTCAGAGAAGTCGTCATTCACTTGTCATCAGCTGTTTTTCTGAACTAGTAAGTGGACTAGTCATGTATGTTGAGGTTGCTGGGTGATTTAAGGGTGGGGGTCCTGCCTGTCATACCTGCTGGATCATGTTTAGAAAAATCCTTACATCATGTTGGAAGTGTGATCACTGAGAAGATTCTCCAGAGGTAGCACCAAGCAGTTGCTTAGTGGGGGGCTCAATTCTTCCTCGTAACATTCATCAGTCATTCTGTTCCTAAGCCACTCTAAACCTACACTCTAAGCTAAGAAAATTAAAATAAAATAAAATAAAATAAAATAAAATAAAATAAAATAAAGCTTGCTATGCAAATAGACCTTCAAGGTAAGTCTTTCTAGCCCATCGTTCCTCAAATTTAATGACAGCCTTGATAAGATGCAAATGGATTTTGTAGATCTGGAATGGGGCCTGAGATTCTGCATTTCTAACAAGCTTCTAGGTGATGCTGGTCAGTACACTTTGAGTAACAAGTACTTAGCCCACCTACCAACCACATTCCCATTCTAATTCCCTCCTATTTGGAAATTCTTGAACTGTATCTGAGGTTCCCCTGACATAAGGATGTTAGTATTGGGGGTAAATGAAGATGGAAGAAATGCATCCTCGCTCCTGTCTCCACCAACGTACGTTTTATAACAGCAATGAAAACCTAGATGCATGTTACAAATATATAAACCAATTGGATAGCTTTTAATAATCTTCAAAGAATCTGGTGGTTGGTAAAGTCAATTTTCATGAGTCTTCGAATTTATATTTATTTGTGCCTGAGGGGTCTCTGGAAATCTCTCCTCTCCTCTGTTCTAAGCCTTTCTCCTCCTCTGAGGTGACTTTGGCCCCCATTGTGATTCCTTGCCTGGTCAAAAAGAGTCTTAATACTCTCTAAGCTGAACTGAAAAATAACTTGTGACAAAGTGTTAGAAGATAAAGCTTTAGGCTACCTTTCCTAAGAGTATTTGCAATTTCATAGACAGTGACAGAAAAGTTTTTAAAACCAAAAGATATGACTGGTAGAATTTTAGCCCCATGGCAATCTACTGGGGGTTGAGGAGGAAGTGGGAACAATATTTCCAGTCTACCATATAGTCTATTTCTCATTCATTCATCCTACTCATAAGATCTACCTTCCCACTCTACTCATTAGTCCATTGGTTATTACTTCTGAGGGCTTATAATTTTCAGATAGTCTTTAAAGTAATCTCTTTTAAGAAAGTATTTCATAATTCATCTCTGTTGTGTGTAACTTTTGCTAAGGCAACACTCTGTGTCTCTCGGTCTCTCAATATCCAAGATCTCAGAGTCAGGAACAGTATATAAACATACTGGAAGGGGAAATATTATTTTTATATTAAATTGGGAAGGATGATGTATGGAATGTCTTTACCTGGTCGGACTTAGATTTGATTCTTCTCAAATCAGCGACAGATTCATATGTAGAGAAAAATTGTGGTTCTCATCTGTATGTTGTTTTTTATTACATTATTTTGCTTCAGGCTCAAACATATCAAAGTAACTCAGACACTGTGGATGAAATCATCTGATTTCCATCAATATATGTCTGCTAAATCCTTTCGATTATAGGCAGTGGGTATTATCACACAGTTATAGGAAGACATGGTAATGCCATGCAGTAATTAATTGGCCTCTGTGTGGCTCAGATTTATACAATGTTTAATGTTCACAGTTACAGCCAGGCTGTTTCTTACTTAAGTGATATAAGTAGATTTAGGTATTGAAATGGATTCTGTTTCTTGGTTTGAATATTTGAGTCAATAGGTTTCTATCTCTGTTCATTAGGAGCAAGTTAAGAGAAAGTCCTTTCTGGTTTACCATTTTATGTTCTTTTTTAAATCATGGAAGCCTTCTTATTGCATACAATTGAAAATGGTTGTTGACTGATTAATCATATAAACTGATTAAGTTGGGGGATCATAAATCATGTACATACCCAAAAATTTGACTTTTGCTTAAAATCCATAAATACACATTTATCCACTAGTATATTGCTGTGGGGCCAAGGCCTTTTCTCTAGGTTAGCAGTCCACAGAGTGGAGTTCTGGGGGCTTTTTTGTTTGTTTGTTTGTTTAAGTTATATCCCTAGAGGAACCTCTGTAAATTCCAGTTTCAATTTCTTCAAAGTGAATTAAGAGTTTTAAGGCAGTGACCAGTCACCTGAGTAGCGTATCTGTGTAGATTTTTATAATCCCTGCCCCCACAACAGCAAAATTTTTAAAGCGATTTTTCTTTCCAAAGCATTTGACTAGTTTCATGAAAGCAGCAACTGCCTTTCCATTGAAACTCATATTTTATAGATATACTATTTAATTAAATTATGTAATTGCATTAATGGGCACCACTGGTATAAACAGGATTGGGAACAAACACAAGTGAATCTTGGTAAGCATACAGTTCAGCTACATGGGAGCCAAAGTACATAGATGTACAAGAAAATATTCTCCTAGCTACAGTGTTCTATTGGCCACAGTTCTGTGGGCATCACTGTAGTTTGGTTTAGATATTTTACAAAGGGAATGGTAAGCATTAATTATTCCAGTGAAACAGTGGAATGGAAACCAACATTCTATTTTTTTCCTTTCCAAAATAAGACTACGTTGCCAGAGTTCATCTTTTTCAGATTTCTCACTTTTATGACACCTGTTTTCATTTGTTTCTTTGTTTTTACTTTGTTTTGTGAGGGTTAATGTACAGACACCTCTGCCGTTGCACATTTGATACATTTATTATAGATTTTTTGTGAAGCAAATTTCTAAAGGTAAACACCTTACTCTTAGCTTCTAATAAAAAATGAGCAAAAACAGAAGTAAAAGTTTTTGGGAAAATGTCTTGGAAAATTTCATTGGGAATGGATGGAAATGGAGAATGTAGAATAAAGTGGCTGGTAGGAACTCATAAAAATTCTAGCCCAGGTGTTTGACAGTGGCAGTGTGTACAAAGCCCTGTTGGTGGGTGAAGGACCATCAGTTTCTCCCATGCCTGGGGACTCCTTGGCTCTGTACTTATATTCATCAATGTCCCCCTGCTCTCCCCACCCCAAGCTTTCTTTCATTTTCTCTTCTAGACCAAATATCTGCATCCTGGAGAGCAGGTTAAAGTGCCCTATTTTACCATCATAGACCACTGTGGAATGCATAGCGTAAGTGACTGGGAAACCCCTTAATTTTTAGTTCTTTGATTCTTAAAATGAAGTAACCCATTGTTAGTCTATAAATTAGAGGAATTTTCCTTAAAATCAAGAGAGAATTGATGCATTTTGTATAGGTATTTCCTTTTCTATTTTTTCATGTAACTTTTCCTTAAGGAAAATGTTACAAATTCTAAAACTGTTCCATATTAGTCAGCATATTCTTAACAAGCTGCTTATCTTGAGGGAAAAATAATGATTTGCTGGCAACCCTTGGCTTGTAGATGCATCACCCCAATCTCTGCCTTCATCTTCACGTGGCATTCTCTCTGTGTGCTTTTGTCCTATGTCCACATTTCCCCTTTTTGATAAGAAAGCCAGTCATTTTGGATTAAGACCCATCCCAAATTTATTTTGGCTTGGATACCTATGTAAAGACCCTATATCCAAGTAAGATCCCCTTCTGAAGTATTAGGGGTAGGATTCCAGTCTATTTTAGGGGGAGGACACAATTCAACTCATAACATAGGGCATAGTTTTTAGCATTTGCATTTGCAAAATATTTTTTTAAAAAAGACTCTCCCAACAGTGTTTCAAAGCAGGTTTGAGTTTGTGTCTTGAAATGTCAGTGTTGCAATCTGCTTTCCTTACACCTTTAGTTTTTATAGTTGAACCTTCCTTTAATGGAAATATTTACAAAGAAAGAAACAAAATGAAATATTTTTTGATTGCTTGATTTAAGAATAGGGAATAAAAGCTATGCTATTTAATAAGCTTCTATATTCATGTGTTTACATTTTGAAGACGTGTACTTTATTTTATCAGTAGTGAATTCATCCTTGAACTACATTTAGTATTTGATGCTTCATTTTGTTTTCATTAATTTCCTTGCTAAATGATAAGTGGCATTAAAGTCATGCTATTCTGAGTTTGCTTTCTGAGACAGAGTGACGCTGCATTATTGAACACTTTTATCCTTTCTTTTTAAAATTCCTATTTCTACATCATCTAGGGAAATTGCCACACTTAATGCTACTATTTTATGAGCAGGAAAAACCCAGGCTGTAAAAGAAGGAGGAAACAGTGGAATATGTGGGATGTGGGTAGAACAGACTGGCTTGTAACAGGATTTATTTAAAATAATATTGTGACTTACTCGATGCTTGTGACAGTGCTCTAGCAAGATTATTTCATTTGATGCTTACAACAACTCTATGGTAAGGACAGTGTTTTGGTCAGGGTAGGTTAGGTTATGCTGTGAAAACAAACAATCCCGGAAGCTTATTTCTTGTTCCCATAATGCCTGTGGTTGGTCCATGTGACTCTCCAGGACAATTGTTCTCCATGAGTTGGTTCAGCCTTCTAGTCTGTTTTGATGTTAAGGTGCTCTTATCAACACATGCAGCCACTGCAGTAGGGGAGAGTTGGCTTAAAGTCAAGTGCTGATGATTAAGGCCTCCCCCTGAGAAGTGATACCCATCACTTTTCTTACATTTTATCGGCCAAAACAAGACATGTGGTTATGGCTAATTTTAAGGAATTTAAGGAAATGCAATCTTACTATGTGCCTGCAACAGATGGGAATCAGATACTCATGGACAATAATATGCTTGAAACAATACCACCTCCCTTTTCCAAATGTGGAAACCAGGGTCCAGAAAGGTTAGGGGAACTGCCCAGGGATACAGAACTAGATAGTGATGCAGCTGCTACTGAAACCTCTGTCTGATTTCAAAGACTAAGTTCAACCACTTTGTGTACGGCCTTTCATAAGAACAGATTCAACTACCTTGAAGATGGTGTGATTCAAATGTTAAAACTAATTGCCCCAGTTTTCCTTATGGAGTCCTGTCAGGTAAGGATTTAGAGGAAATGGGGAAGAACCAGGTGAGGCTTCCTTTGAGTCTAGTCTCTGGGGAAATTTTCTGGACCCTTTCTCCTCTGTGCTTTCTCTCTTACCCTTCGGGGTAACCTCTGAAGAAGCATCTGAATATTCCCAATAAAAGAGAGGCGCCAAGCCAGTAAAGGAAAGATTTTGCATTTCTTTGCTTTGCTAGAAGTGAGGTAGAAGGTATATAGTCTTGTAATTATTAAAAGGATAACAATGGCGAGTTATGCTTGTGTGGCAATTTGTAGCCGACAGAACACATTCATGTATATATAACCTGAAAATGACAGCAAACCTAAATGTACTAATTGACACTGATGCCCTATCAGTGAGGTGCGATGGTCAAATGAGACCTGGGGCAGCATCAGTGAAAGAGACTGACTGGCATGAAGCAGGGATTGGGAACACGGGCCTTGGGGTCAGATCTGGGCTACCTCCTGGCCCATCACCTAGGCAAACAGCTTTGTCTCCCTTGGGTTTTTCATCTGTAAAGCAGGAGCAAAATGATGACTTCAGGGTATGTTCTTAAAGGATAAATGAGGTGAGGTTAATAAAGCATTCAAAGTACCAGGTATGTAGGTCCATACTCAGTAAATACTGGCTGATCGTATTATTATGGTGGTGGTTACTGCGGGGATTTAAAAAATAAGACATGGGGTTATGAGGCTCTATGTGCAATGGTAGATCGTAGTGGGGAATCTTACAATCACTTCTGGAATATGAGAATCACTATCACTAGGGATAGTGGAATCTATTTTGAGGCTGGCATGCCAGGATGGAGAAATTACCTGAAACTTATCTTTCCATGATGTGCTGAAGAAACTAGCAAGTTCTAACTTGGCTAAGAGACACTTAAGCAGAGGCTTGAGAGCATGGGCTGCTGCTGTGTTTGGATCGCTGAAGGGTTGTCCTACAGAATAGGCTTTAGAATTCTTTATGAAATTAAGAAATAGTACAGTGAGGGAAGTTGCAGGGAGAAGGATGTCAGTTCATTTTGGGAGAAAACAATCAACCATGGACCAGGACTGGCTTGGGAGGTAGCGCGTTGGCTGTCATTGGCGGTAGGAGCACTGTTCGTATGGGTATTGGCAGGATGTTGGGGATTCCGGCATCAGCTAAGTGATTAGATTAGAGAAACCTTAATTGATACTCAATCCTCAGTTTTGTGATTCTAATTCTGGGCACTCAATGGAATCATCCAGTGGGATTTTTACCAGCTGTAACAGTGTCTCGGGCCCCATTCCTACCAATTAAATCAGAATCCCTAGGGAGGAGGCTCCTGTGACAGTGTTTTCACAGAT
This sequence comes from Camelus ferus, assembly GCF_009834535.1. Taxonomy (NCBI): domain Eukaryota; kingdom Metazoa; phylum Chordata; class Mammalia; order Artiodactyla; family Camelidae; genus Camelus; species Camelus ferus. The sequence goes on along the minus strand of NC_045697.1, from coordinate 16,974,353 downwards.
CTTCCCAGCTGATTCTATTGTGCCACCAAATTCGATGACCACTGTTTTAACGGAAAGGAAGTAGATGCAGTTGGCACTAGCCCCAGCTGCATGTCTCAAAACTACAGGTAATCAATTCTGAGCAGCAGGAGAGAGTATCATTCTGTGTGAGAAATAGTAATGAAACAGGACAGAGTTTGGTTGGGCTTGGCTTTGTTGAGCCCCCAGGATTGAGGAGTTCATCCAAGCTGATGTCTCTTGTCATTTTGGCTAATAGTTTGGGGAAAGGGTTGAGGTCCACGGTCAGCTGAAGTGCCTGCCACAGAACTCCCTATGCGGGGGACCCAGGGACTATAGATGCTCAGGATTCAACTATAGGAATGAGTCCATTTTCTCCCAAAGGAACTTGCTGTTCATGTTTACTGGCTGCTGAGTGATTCATACGGCACTGGGGGAGATGTGCTCAAATGAAATGTGTTGCTTCTATGTAAAGTAGCTTATTTCTTCCAGGATACTCTAGCCCACTGATGCAGCCCTGCAGAATAATGCAAATTCTGCTGTGACTGTGTGTGTGTGTGTGTGCGCGCGTGCGTGTGTGTTTTGGGATGAGGAAAGACGGGAACGCACATAGAAATGCACATTTCTAGGTCATAGAGCATGCCTTCACACTTCCCTCGTCTGACCTTTATGCCAGAAGCATAAGAATGACCCATTGTCCACTGGCCCTGGAGCTCGGTTGTTCCTAATCTCTGGACGCTCAGTGGCTGAGCTGGCCTCCTGCCTGGCCAGTTGGCAGCTGTCAGGGTAGCCCCGTGTATCCCAAATTTGTTCCCGCGTGGCTTCTTCCTGCCTGATCCCTCATCCTCTGGCATGGCATTTTCTCCATGACAGTCTGCCCCTGAACTGCCCTCGCTGCCGCTTTGGTAAAGGCTTGCACCGAAAGAGTAACAGCCACTGGCGAATCCAGTTTGTGTAAGCAGCATCAGCAATGGATGAGACCTCCCCCAGACTGGAAGAAGACTGGAAAAAAGGACTTCAGCGAGAAGCGAGCTGGCAGGTAAGTGATGTCCTCAGCTCCAGACGGACCCAAATCTCTCTCTCAACTCTTAGCCCAAGTCTGGGTAATTCACATCAGTCTGTTTGCACAAATGCATTCTCTGCAGGCACGTCCATTTGGGAAAAAGTCATCATTAATTTCCGTTTCTTTGTAAACCATGCAAATAAGACTCCAAGTGAATTCCTCTAGATTCTTGAGCAAGCTAATGGAGTTTTACAAATCTATAGAGGTTGCTAAATTTATACTTTCTTAATAAAGGCCCTTGAATTAACAAGTTGCAGGTGTATATCAAAGGAAATGTGGAGATTTGGTTTGTGTGAGTATAAGTTCATTGCGAGATAAAAATTTAATACAACACCTGTCATCAGACATACACTATGGTGTTATAGGAGCTTGGAATAAGGGGCTTGGTTTTAACCTATTTTAATGAGGTGACCATTCTTTTAATGCAGCTTGCATGCCTTTCTTATTTATGCCGAACCCATAATAGGTAGAAGCTTGGTGGTATGCAGAAAGTTCGAGCTAAAGGATTCATTTTGGTGTAGAGGCAGTTTTCATTAAAATATGCAAAGCAGTAATGTTTATATGTTACAATACCTATTTCAAATTAGCAAAATTATATGCTCCTGCCTCGTAAGCTGCCAACTGAAATCCCTTCCTAAATCCTGCTGAATGGCTTTGATTACTCTTCTTCACATTATACATTACACACCTCTAATGCATATTTTTACGCATCCACTCCATTGCCATTTAATTAGACAACAATATTGAAGAGCGATGCCAGAGCTTTTTTTTTTTTTTTTCTCATGCTGCTGCCTTATGGAAAAAAGAACACTTCTGTGCATGAAGCATTTCTTATGGGTGGTGTTGGATAAAGTGAAACTGTGATTTTCCATTTCGTCTAGAGCAGAAAGTTTCCTATAAAAATGGTGATTCAAGATGAGTTGATTTTCAGCCTCATTTTTAAAAAATAATTCTCCATTTTTTTTTTATAAATGGAGAAACTCTTTTCAGAAGATTTCTCCTTTGCCATAGAGATTTTATTGAAATGTAGTACTGATATTGACAGGTATATTCTGTTCTAAGCAATGTGATGTTAAGTAAGGTGCTTCGGAAAAACATCCTCCAGCCTGTCAGGGAATTGGAGTCCTTCCACTTTGAGTGGGAGTGTTATTTAGGAAGCAGGAAAGCATACACATGAATCTTGGCATGCTTCTTTGAGAACGTCACATGGTAGGTCCCCAGGGGGTCTAAAGAGATATTCAGATATTTTATGGCATGTTGATGTGACTTTTCGATTTTTTGTCTTTTGTTTATGTTTTCCTTTAGAAAGTTGGCATCTTTTACACAGTCTTCCTTTCAAGGGAGGATGAAGGGAGGAAGGATGTGAGGAGATGACTCAGAGATCTCTGTGGACAAAATATTTAAACTAGGAACATGAAATCCAAATGTTCTTGAGAAAAAGCATGTGTCCTATAAGGGTTAGCATCCCAGGAACCTTTGGCTTAGTGATTTCCCAAAAGGCAGACAGTGAAAGTGTTCTCCAGGCTCCTGGCCTCCAAAGATGTGATCCTCTACCAGTTGACTCTTGCCATTGATGTTATGGTAACTGAAGCTCTCCCTGTAGCTGGTAGAGGTACTGGTTTTGGAAAGGGCATCCTCCCTGACTCTGGGTCATGCCTGGCACTGTGGGTCACAGTGTGTCAGTCCCTGCTTCACTGCTTCTGGTGCTCTGCCCGCACTCTCCAGCCATCTGTGTCACCGTGCTGGGTCCTCACATCCACAGAGTCACCCCATTTCAGCCAACGCTCAAGCTGTCCCTAAAGGAGGAAATGAAATCTGATGGCATTTGTTGTAAGACCTTTGTCGTGAGAGTGACTTCTTTTGGTTATTCATGGTAGTGATGGAGTTGGGGACATATTAAAAACAAATCATGACTGAAACTGAAGCTTCAATTTAACCAAGTACTACGTCTTGATCCAATACTTTTTTACCTAGCTACTATTTACCAAGCAGTGCTAGAGTTTGTGTGTGTTTGTGTGTGTGTGTGTAAACAAACATACATACACACTCCAATCTTCCTAAGAAGCCTAAAAGGTGGATATGACTACCCGCATTTTATAGATAAAGAAATTAAGACTCAAGGAGGTTACATAACCCGTCCAAAGCCATCCAGTATTCAAATCCATTCCTGTTTGGCTCCAGTGGTGGTGCTCTTCCCACTTTGACTGCTTTACCGTCTGAACTGAATTTTATCTCATTTTTTATCTCGTGGAATAATAGCTTATGAGCAGCTGTGATGTGGGCAGGCAGGAAGAAAGAGGAAGAAAACAAAAAAGCATGACGATCTTCTAATGGAATAATCAATTTCTGAATCATTAAGATTTTAATAAAATGTTTTTTGTAGTTTATTTTTTAACCCTTACTCTCTTCCAGGCTCTAAGCTACATTTTTAATTCTTACAAGTACTCTGACAGACAGATATTATTTAATCCTATTATACAGATGGGGAAACTGAGGCTCAGCAGTGTTAAGGAACATGTCCAAGGTCATACAGCTACATTATCATCTGAGATGATAAAAAGGGATGTGGACCCACTCAGACTGGCCCCAAAGCCTGTACCCTATACAAGGCTGCCTCTCAGAGTTTATTTTCAGATTACAGATTGATCATACATATTTTAACTATCTCATCTCACCATGATGTGATGACATCTGGTCCTTGAGAACTCCCCTGATAGTTTTTTTTTTTTTTAATAAGTTAAGATTTGGGCAAAAATGCCTTGCTCCCTCATTTTTCCAGAATGTATTTTAATTGGATGCTGTTTGCCTTAAATGAACCAGCTTACCCATGGAGTTGGAAATGAACTGGATGCAATTTCTAGAATCAACTATAAACCTAAGAATCCATTTAAGAATATAACCTGTACTGAAAAACCAAGAGCAGAGTTAATCTCTGGTCTCACATAGCCCATTTCATCTCTGGGAGAAGTTGGGAACCAAGATGGCAGTGACTTAGGCCACCAGGTAACCATCTGACTCCTGGCAAAGTTACTAAAGGCTGCTTCTTAAACCGAGCTGATCATGCTTGAATGGGGCGTTGGAGAGAAGGTGGGAGGAGGCACTGATGCTTCATTGTTCTGGGCAATGGTCAGTTGTAAGACATTATAGAGGGGCAAAGGACTCATTTCTTCTAATGAGGTAATGTTTTATCTTGGGATGGTCCCCTTTAAGATTGCAGTGTGGCCATTGTGAATTCATCTATCAATACTGTCTGCCTGTACCTGTCTCCCCCACCAGAAGATGAATTCCTAAAGGGCAGAGATGCATCTTGTTTGCCTGTGTCTCTGCCCTTAGCACTGAGCCTGTCACGTGCTTAACCCTGGTGATGTTTGCCTAACTGTAGGGAATTGCCAATTTGATCTGGAAGAAAGCTAAGATGTAATGTGGCCCCAACGCCCTGATTTTACACTTGAAGAACCAAGGCTGAGGAAGGCTAAGTGACTGCCCTGAGCTCGACTGCTGGTTAGTGAGGAGCAAAAAGTGTGCACCCCCTGTTTAGCTTTCTTCCTTTTCCCTGGATTGCTTCCCCATAAACTTCCTAGGTCTCAACTCTCCCATCTGTAAAATCGGAGCTAGAATATATTACCTGTGTCTGTTTAGATGCCTCTGTTTATCACAGTATCCCTGTCTGGGCACGAGCAATAGCATAAGGGTTGAGAACATGGGATCTAGGGCCAGACTTCTGGGTTCTAACCTTGGTGTTGCCCATTTCTAACTGTGTAACACTGGTACAGTTTCTAACCTCTCTGTGCTTCAGTTTCCTCACCTACAAAATGGAGATAATTATCCTAGCTACCCTATAAGTTGTTGTGAGGATTAAATGAATCGAGTTATGAAAAGAACTTAGAAGAACCCATCAGTAAGTACCGTTTAGTGACCCACAGTGCTCACTATACATGTCAGCTGCTCTGTATCCATCCTCTGTTTAGTGAGATCAGCCATTCAATGTTTTCTTGAATGGGTATCATGTGCAGAGCACATCCACACTTAAGTGAATGAGAAGGTGACCAGAGACATTGCCTTTGAACTTGAGGGGTCATGGTGGAGAGAGCACAGCAGGTCCTTATAGGATGTCCTAGCCACAGAATGTTCCATGTGTCACGGACGCACAGAGGAGCGGCCTTCCATCTGCCTAAGGGGTTGCATGGGGGAGGTAACCTGGCGCTAACTAAACAAAGAGAAGGACTTAAGCCAGACAAAGAGCTAGGAAGAGTGTTTAGGCCAAGAGAGAGAACACGTCAGGGACAGGAAGGACAGAGTCTCCAAAGTATGTGTCGAGCAGCCAGTGTCCTTTGGTGCTGGCCTTTCAGGGTGAGGCAGGAGTGGTGATGAGTCTGAAGGAGCAGGAAGGAGAAAGTTCCTGTGTGGTCAGACCAAACAGCTTCAAATGGCAGTGGACAGCCACAGATGGGTTTTAAGCAGAGGCATGACATAGAAATCAACATTTTTTTAAAAAGACATATCATTCTGGCTTCAGTGTGGAAGATAAATTAGACTGTAATCAGACTAGAGGCCAGAAACCCAGCTAAGAAGCTGCTTCAGTGAGGGCTGGCTGGACCGTGGAAATAAGATGGAGATGGAAGGTTAGATTCCAAAATATCTAGAAGACACCAGCCTCTGGATTTGGTGATTGATTGATGCAGGGAGTGAGGGTGTGGAGACTCGAATGGCTCTTTAGGGTGGCTAGGTGGTTATCAGTGACATCATCTGAAAAGAGATCGCTGGAGAGGAAGATGGTTTTTGGGCTCATGATGGTGGGGGCAATAACTAACTTAACAGTGGAGGAAAGTTAGAGAAATATGAATATGAATCCTATAGTATTTTATACCAGCAGGCTAAACAAAACCCTGTGAGGACTCAGAAAACCCAGAGAAGGTGAGAATATCAGGGATATGACCAAGAGCTTGCAGCCAGAGAGCCTCAATTTGTAGATAAGGAAGTTTCAGAGAGGTGAGGATCACCTAACTAGTCCATGGAGCCTAGACCAGGCGGGCCCAGTGCCCAGCAGGTCTGTGGGAAACGGTAGGCCTGGAAACTAGAGGGCCTGACTGGGGAAGGCCTATTGGACTCAGATGTGTGGCCTCAGGCAAGTCCCTTTTCTCTTTCTCTCATATGTTTCCTCCTCTGTAAGATGGGAAACACCACTTCCCAGGTAAAAATTTAGTGAAATAATGTGTGTTTGAAAACATTGTGTCTGATGTAAAGCATTCTATAAGGGTATGATTTTTATCTCTAAATAACTGAAAATAAAACAGAACTGTATCATTGAAATAATACCAAATGCACACATAGTTTCGTGTTACTCTCCACCTTGCCTTCCAATTCCATGGTTACTTTGCATTTCTGTTTCCATGCAGGAAGGAAAAAAAGTATGTTTGAGGTTGTTTCCTGCTGTCAGGAAAGAATATGTTTCTTTGTGTTTGATACACCCCCACATTGAAATCGATGGAATTGTGGTTTGTATTTTGAGTTTACTTGATGTTTAGAGAAATCTCTGCTTCAAGATACTAATGTCATCTATCAAATGAGCAAATTGTGATGATGGGATAAAATCAGCACCTGAGGATAGAGACTGACCGGTTCTAACTTGATGGCAGGAGTATGATGGATCTAGTAAGAAATGTTTTGAATGTAGAAACCTTAAGAGTTTAGGTTAATCAGAATACAGGCTCCATTTTTCTTCTGTTGTTACATTTCTGGCACAATGGTATGTTTGAGAAGTCCCCTGCTTTTTTGCTGATTGTAATTTTTTACTGCCTTCTGAAGTATCTGGGACTCATTCATTCATCCCTTCATTGGGTCCAGGAAGATGAAGTGTTTGATGTTCTTCTGAGATTCACACACCATCGATTTATGAAGCTAGAAGAGACCTTGGGATGCCATGTCACTGTTGGTTTTCACCCTCCATGCTCCTCACTCTGAGCAGAAGCAAGTCCAAAAGGCTGAAGACTGATGACCTTCTGTAGCCTTCTCTCCATAACTCTTTCCTGGGTCTAACAAATGATTCTTAGGTTAAAGAAATGCTTCCTTGTGGCGGATTTAAACCGCACCCGTTGCAGCCTAGGACCAGTCCTGCCCCTTCATCCTCCATGGAGGTGGAGAAAAACAGCTCAGTCACTGTCTTCAGGAATCAGCCTTCCTGGCCTTGAAGATCATTATGAAAGCAGCCTTCAGCTTTTGCTCCTCAAGGCTAAGCAACCTAAATCCTTAGGAATAATTCTTCATTTCCATCTTCTTGAGTTTCTCTGAACCTTTTCCAAATCTGTTCACTACCTTTAGATTCTATAGCCCAACACTCTCCAAGAGGGTCTAGCTCGGGCGAGCCAGTAGTTGTGCGCTGTTCATTTATGCAATTAGCTAAGACACGTGTACTGAGCTCTACATTTTAAATAGACCTCTGGGCAAAGTCCTGAGGGTACAAAGATCAGTGAAAATAGCATAAGGTAGCACTTAAGAGCCTGGTTCATACCATGGATCACTCTTACCAGCTGTATGACCTTGAGCACGTTACATAAACTCTCTCAATTCTTTTGTGGGCAAGATGAGATAATGACAGTATCCACTTCATTGGGTTGCTGTGAGGATTAAGTGGATAAGTACCTGTAATACACTTAGAATAGTGGTCGATGCATAGTTGTGGGCACATAACTCTTGTTATATAAAGTAAAAATTAATAAGGACACAGATCCTGCCCTCTAGTTACACCCACTCTATGTGGAAGGATGAACTAATAAATAAACAGCTAATTACAGGTCGGTATGTTCAGTGCTCTGGTAGCAGTCTGAGCACATGGGATGGAAGTTCAGGGGAGTGAGAGGAATTGTGCCCCAGGAATCTATCAGGAGTGGCTTTGTGGTTCAAGGAAGTTGGACTGTTTGATGCATGCCTTAAAATCACATATCATTGACATAAAAGGCTGGGAGAGACGTTGGGGTGACATCTCCTTGTTCATGCTCACTTGACAGATGACCAAGTTGGGTCTTAGGGGAAGAGTGAGGGCTTTCCAGGTGATGAAGAGGGTGAAAAGGCATTCCAGGCAGAGGGAGCCTTGTGAACAAAGAACTAGATGAGTAGACATCTGGCTCATGTTTGGAAGATGGTGAGCGGCTGGTCATGTCACAGGGTGTGGTGGGCAGTGAGGCTGAAGGGGGCTCTTCCATCTGGGTGGCATCAGGATGTGAGTGGAGCTGGGGGCCTTGCTGAGGCCTCTGCCGTATCCTTAACCTAATCCATGCTCCTGGGCCTTTACTTTAAACAGATGTGTTAGGGCAGCTGCTGCAGCATTTGCTGTTTCTCTTCTAGTAGTTTTCTTACTCTGTCTTGGATCAGAGTTATGTATCAACCCCTGGAGGCCAGAATCTGATCTTCTTCATTTTCCTGTTTCTCTCAGAGCCTAGCGTAGTACCAGGCACAGGGTAGGCTTAAGTCATGTGTGTTGAAATCAGGTTTGCCGGGTGTAACCAGTGCCCTCATCCGCCTGTTCTAGGACAGCAAGTTGTGCTCCTGCATGGATGAACATGTGCTAATAAATGAATCCAAGGCTTTTACAGTTCTCAAATTTGACTCAGTTTCGAGCACCTCTTGGGAAGAGAACAGTGTTGTGTAAAACCCAAAAAGCCAACACGAGAGACCAATTCACCCCGTGGTGTGTCCGCCTTTTCTGTTCAGCTCCCTGTGCTCCCGTGTGCCACGTTCCCGGCTGGTTATTCTGACAGACACCCGATGAACACTGAATGAGTTTAAGACTGAGACGCTTCCCTTCTCGAACTCTCTCTTGAGCATTGACTTCTGTAGGTCACAGTCCACACTGCTCGTGGCTGCAGAAGATTCGAGATGTGGAGGGCAGATTTTAAAAGAAAGTTGAGGAGAAGGCAAGCTCTTGACTCGCTAAAGAGACATATATGTTTTACATCAAGTTCCCCTGTTGAAAAAATGTCCGAAGAAGTGAGAAATACTCTGGTCATAGCAGTGGGTTGAATGCAGCGATTCTCTCACTTAGGGAGCAAAAGCCGCAATTTTCTATCTAATTCACTCCTCAGTCATTCCACGGCCCCTGTCTCAAGCTCAATTTCAGCTCAGTCCCCAGTACACAGAGCCACTGTACAGTGTATGAAGAAATGACCGACCAGAGGGACCAAGGGGAAGATGGAGCCGTGTGGTGACCAAAGCTTGAGTTACGGAGTAGCCCTGGGATTCACGTGGCATCTCTCCCCAGCGCCTCTCACAAAGGCCATGTAAAATAGGTCATTTCTCCTCTAGCCTTTAAATTGTAAGGACCTTCGCCAGATAGGCTAAGATGATCAGACACAGCCTGATGCTTCTGTTCAAATGCTCACCACATATATATGGGGAAACAGACAAATTTCCTGGAGACTCAGTGGGTAGTGCCTGGATTGAAAGTTCACTGCCTCCCAGGCTTTGAATTGAAATGGAAACGGACTGGCTCTCTGCAGAACTCCATTACTGTTGATGACTATTTGTCTTTTTCAGAGGAGTTCGAGTGAGCAATAAATATGACTGCTCTTGAGGGAGCGTGTCCTGAAAACAGCTGGATCTTTCCTTACACGTGTCAAGTGTATTTCAGTTTTCAAAAGCACATACCCGTTTGCACTCCTTTTTCAATCTCATAGAAGCCCTGGCGAAGGAAATGGCAACTGTGTTTTTATTATCAGTCGTCCGATGCATAAACCAAGGACTGACAGGTTAAGAGCCTTGCCCAGCAGGACCAAGACTAGGATCTGAGACTTAGGTGCCATCCTGCGCTTGTGTGCTCAGATCCAGCTGCCTCTCTGTTCACTGGTCCAGGGCCAGCTTTCCTAAAGCTTGTGAAAAAAAGGGTGTTCCTGAATGCATACTTAATTAGCCCCAATCAGTTGTCCCCTTCCTAAAAAAGGGTGACACTTAAAGCTAAAAACCTGTATGTAATCATTTCTGAGGAAGAGCTTCTCCCCCCAGCGCCAACAACGAAACTGCCTGGTGGAGAAGCAGGATGTGCATGTTCCTCCGTGCTGATCGTGGTGCTTGAGGCATGGGCTCCGTGCGGTGGTGGGAGTCCAGCAGGGCTATTACACAGTCAGTAATCCAGGGAAACGCTGCAGAAATACATAATTTTGCGTAACACTCTAAAAGACTTTATTTTTAGCATTGCTGGATTCCTTTTTTTTTTTTTTCCCACATTGGAAAAGGAGGCACATCTTCTCCCACAACTCAGCTCCTTGCCAGGATGTGACTTAAACAGCACGAATCACCTCAGCCCCACCTTCTGGATGAAGCAGTTTTGGTGAATCAAGCTTCTGAACGAATAAGACCAAATGTTTTCTTTAGAAATATTAGGAGACTAAAATGGTCAAGAGGTCACGTAGTACAGCTTTTTTATTTTTGTGGGAATAATAATAAACTCTTAAGTACACTGATCTCTGAAATATACTGTTTGTTGATAGTCTTGGTGTTCACATGTAACTTGAGGATCCGTGGGGAAGCATCCTATGTTGCACTTTTTATGTCTGTATTTCATCTGCCTAAAATCAATTGACTCTTCTCTCTCCCATCTCCTTTCTCAACCAAAAAAAAAAAAAAAAAATTAAAATACCTCCTAGTCATCTTTAAAAACTCCTATCACCAACTCATACGTGCTTGAAATTCTAAAATATAATATTAGTTATACTCCAAGCATAAACTCTGGAGTCGGACCAATGTAAAATTGAATTCTGCTTTGCCATCGACTAGTTGGACACCTTGGATATATTTCTGCTTTAAGTCCTCAGTTTCACTACCTTTAAAATGAGACGATGATAGTAACTTTATTCTAAGATAATTATGAAGATTAAAGGAAATAATATACCTAAATCCCATGGCAAAATGACTAGCATCTAGAAGGCACTCAGTAAAAATTCGGAATTATTATTCTTATTGTAAAGGTGTTTCCATCAAGGCCAGGATAATGACAATGTTGTTCACAATCCCATTTATGCCAACCTACTCATACATGGAACAGAACTAAGACATAGAGGAGACAAAAAAGTATATGATCAGGTAAAATTATTGTCTATATAGGAAAGCAAAGATATTTAGAAAAACTGAAAAATTATTTTAAAAAAATGAGAGTTGAGTTAGTTGATTCAATATAAAATAAATATATAAAAATTAATAACTTTCTGGTATAGTAGTGATAACTAGTTAGACAAGATGAGTACTGAAGTCATTCAAAATAGCACTAAAATATAAACTATGTAAAAATAAACTCACTGAGTAATAACACAGACTCTGTATGAAGAAAACTGTAAAACTTTAGCAGGAGACATAAGGAAGACTTGAATAAATGGAAAAGGTGTCATCTTCCTAGAAAGGAGGAACAAATCCTCTCAACAGCTTAATTATGACCAAATTTTTGTTAAATTGCATATAGTAAATTGAAATATACACTTGGTACACTAAAAAAACCCTTAATTCTTCTCAAATGAATGTATATGTGTCATGGAATTCTAGTTGAAATCACATTGCTGCTGTTGTTTTCTGGAAACCTGACCAGGTATTGTAAAGTTTATCTTGAGTAATAAAAAGGATGAAAAAGCTAAAAATACTTAAGAAGAAGAGCAGCAAAGCAGGCTTTTCTCTAGTAGGTGTTGTAATGTACTATAAAGTTATGGTAATTAAAACAGGATGTTCTGGAGAAAGAATCAACAGACAGTGGGGTTGAAATACGCCAGAAACAGACTCTAAGAAAAATAGGAGTTTATGATGTGGATTTGGTCAAGATTAGATTACATATTAGTTGAAGAATTGACAATTATGCAATAAATGGTGTTGAGTCACCTGGTTAACTGACTGGGAGAAAAGACAACAAATTAAATTCCAGGGAGAAAGAGTAAAATGTAAAACATTCAAAACATATAAATAAAAGGAGAATGTATAGGCTAATATTCATCTGACCTTGGAATGGGTAGGCTTTCAGAGCATAAAGAAAGAGAGTGACAATTTTGATTATGTAAAAATCTAAAAATTCTCCATGTCAGAAATGTAATAAACAAACAAACAAAAATGCAACAAATAATAAAATGGAAAAATATTTTTGACAAGTCTGATCTAAAAGGCTTGCTGTTTGTAACAAATTGAGAAATTTATAAATAAGAAATGATGTAATACTCCGCTTGAAAAAAATGAGTTTGGCCCATGAACAATTAACAATAGATACATGTTATCAATAAGTACATGAAAAAAATTGTAATCACGTTTGTCAGCAGAGTTATTCAAATTAAAACAATAGTGGAAACACAAAGATTTTGAAAAGCAGTGATGTTGGTGATGATGTTGGTGATGATACTGGTGATGACAGGATGAATCCAATGTACCGACAGCCTCTGACTCTCAGGGGAGGGTGTAAATTCTTGCCGCTTTTCTGGAAATCAACTAGAGAATATGTGTAAATCACTTTAAAATGATAAAAAAGCTTGACTTAATCCTATTCTAGAAATAGGTATTAAGGAAGTTATCTGAGACAAAGATAAAACTTCATGTAAAAGGATGCTTATTTTGTTGTTGCTTATATAAAAGTTTGACTCATCCTAAAATTCTAATTATAGGATGGTCAAGCATACTATGATATAGTCATCAAAAACTGTGTTTCCCATATTAAGCATGGGGGGATGCTTTTGATATAATATTAAGTGAAAACCATGGACAGTATACTTTTTGGGTTAAATATGGAAACTGAAACCCAACAAAAGAAAATAAAGACATAAAAAAAAAGGTTTAAACCCCGAAGACAAAGAAAATGAAAGAGGAGATGATATTGGGAAAGAAATGTCTACTGGATTTTGAAAGCTCAAAAGTGAATTTAAAAAGAGAATAAACAAATACTGATTTGGCACAGCATTAAAATAATAGTGAATTCTAAGCTTTCAAGGGGGAGAAATCAACAAAAAGCAGCTGTTTGGTACTGCCAAATTCTGAAAATGCTCAGGAATTGGATGGGCCAAGTATCTTAGAAGGTGAGGCTGAGAAGTAGAATGGAAAAGCAGTGAACAGGTTGAAGATATACAAAAATAGCAGAGAGATCAGATCCCTTCTCTCACTGGACCAAAGCAGAAAACAGGTAGTTCATATCCTAATGGAGTTGAACCAGAAAAGATCCGGGCTTGAGGACCAATCTAGCATCTCAGAGGGGCAGGTAATATGCCTTATGAAAATAAGCAGGTTTCAAGTGAAAGTCTGCATACTGAAGAGTGAGATCCCAGTTCTCTCTTCTCTTCCAAAGTATTTATGGCTTGCCTCATTGTCTGCTGGAGAGGAACGTGAAGGATTCCTTTCTGCAGAAACCGACCAGTTCAATAGAAGACAGTGACTCCTGTGAAAAGATTAATTCTTCAGGCCACACTGCAGTAAAGCCCACCACATGTAACTTCTTTCCGTGTTCCTGGAACTTCCAGTCAGCATTGAATGTTTTACTCTTGAATGATCAGACATTACTGGGAGGCATTCTAATATGAAAGAGAGAAACTAAAACAGAAACAAACAAATGAACAATAATTGGAGCAAACAGAGGCAATGCAGTTTAGAGGAAAACATTTTTAAAAATCTTATATTTATTATGAGAGTTAAGAGAATATATTGCATTCAAGATATAAAAACAGGCTAATATGGGAGGGAACATTCAGAAAACCAGAACAAGCTCTTAGAAATAAAAATATGGAACCAGAAACTTAAACTTAATAGAAGAATTGGGAAACAAGTTTGAAAAAAAAATCTCTGAAAAATTAGGTAAAAAAGACAAAGAGATGGAAAATAAGAAAGAAAAAGAAAGAACAAAAGAGCAAGAAAATTTGAAGAGTGGCTCAAGAAGTCTAAAATCCAGAGGAGATTCAGAAAACAATACCAGTTAAAATGGAGGGAGGGGAACTATTAAAGAAACAGGACAAGAGAATTGCTTTGAACTGAAAGACATGAGTTTACAGATATAAGGGTCCATTCACTTAATGCCAACATAACAAATCACACACACACACACACACACACACACACATGCACACACACACATGCACACACACACAACCCCCTAGACATATCACTGAAAAATTTCAGAATGTTTAGAATAAAGAAAACTTACTAAATAATTCCAGGAAAAAAAAGAACAGGTCACATACAAGAGACTGAGAATCACACTGGAAAATACCACTAGAAGCTAGAAGAGAATAGAGTATTATATTCAAAGTTTAACTGATTTTCAACCTAGAAGTCAATATCTTGCCACTACTTCTGACTGCTGTGGGAATAAAAATCGTAGGCATCTCATAGGATTACATAAGATAATGAATGTAAAGTTGGTCAAAGGATCTATTTTCAGATTGCAAGATCTTTACAAATTTCTCAGAAAGCTACTGAAGGATATGTACCATAAAAACAAGAGAGTGAATCAAGAAGGAAGATGATATGGAATTCAGGAAATAAGAGGTCCAAACCCAAAGAGAGGCAAAGGATATTCCTGGTAAAATGGCATAAGGGAGCTCTAGGATGTCAGCTTTGGTGAATGCCTGAAGAGAAGCCAGTTCAGATCAGAACAGTAGGATTAAGGACATCCTGGAGCGATGCCTTCTGGAAAAAATGGAACTGCACATCTGTCTGATGTGAACACATTGAACATATTGAGAAGTTTTTTTCAGCTCTGACAAAGAATGTGTCATTGGGTCAAAAAAGGAAATTAAAAAATGAAGACAATTATTAACTCCAGGGAAAACAAAAACATATGTAAGAAAATTTAAATATAAGATGCTATATAGCAGTGAACAAAAACTTAAATAGCTATAATAACATAAATGTAATTTATTTTACAAAATACTATGAAATAACTATATCGGGTGGATACAAGGAGAAGAAGCATATGTGTCATGTGTCGAATGTGTCAGTAGAGGTGGTGTAAGACCTAATCCTCCCCTTCCGTATTTGAAAGTCAGTAGGTAATATCTGATGCAACAACTGGGTTAGAAGGACTAGTGTAATTTATAAACAAGGAAATGAACTAGGGTTTGGATGATTTGTTCAAGGTTTCACAGCAAGTCTGTGGGAGAGATGGAACTAGAACCTAGCTGTCTGGTCCCCCAAGTCTTGGTCCTGAACAATGGCAGAAAGGTCTCAAAATACATCCTCTGCCTTTCTCTGGCCCCTCCCATACTTCCAAGTTGGATGACTCAACAGAAATTCCTCTCTCCATACACTTGTATTGAATTAAAATAAGTAACCAGTGATTTTTACTATGCATCTCGTGAATTTTATTCTAAGATGTAGGAATTGTGCTGTCAAGGAAACTTTTTTGTGTGAATAGGCAGAATTTATATATAAATTGTGATTTGGGTGGGCTGCCTTTGTCATTGCTCTTGGTCTGCATTTGAGGGCTGAATCTTCTCCTGATTAACTGATCTTGGACAAGCTACTTCATCTATCCAAGCTTTGGTTTTCTCATCTGTACAAAGAGAATAACAATAGTAGGCATCTCATAGGATTAAATCAGATTATGAGTTTAAAGGGATGAACTCATAGAAGAGCTTGGCATGTAAATGATTGTGGTTAACAGCAGAGGCATAGTTGTGGGATAGGGAGCAGGGGATCAGCTGATCCCGGCAATCCACTCCAAATATTATACCTTTTCAACATATTTATATTGTTAAAAATACATTACATGGCTACTGGGAACTATGACATAAAAATGTGGGAGAAACATGGAGATTTTAGGGTATCTAACCAAAGTGGTGTGGAACCAATTTTAGGTCTCATGCCTTCACCAACCACTGGCATGGGTTAGAGTCTGGTCCGACCTTTGGTAGTGGTATTTAACAATTGGAACAGAGCTGGTGGTGATAATATATTACAAAGTTTGTTATTTCTCCCAGTTATTCACAAAATTCTTCTCCATAGGAACATTTCTGTATATGAAAATGAGTTCGAGAATTATTTGAAAAGTTCATGGGTAATGGTTTCGAGAAGTTGCTAAGCGAAAGGAGGATGCTTGGCTGTGATCCCTGCCTTTAGACCTTAGCCCTGGTGGAGACCACTACCAAGCACACATTTTCACAAGGAAGCAAAATGGACCACTATGTTGCTTGGTCTACAGTGTGAAATCCATATGGCAGTTTCTTGTTCTTAAGAAACACACCAGCTGTGGTACAGAGTATTTTCAAAACATGATGTATGATTAGATGACAAGCCCTGTTCTCTGATATATGAGGTGAAGATGGGCTCATATAAACCTGAAGGTTTCTGCAGAGGGGAGAGTACTTGTGTTCCCCTCCAGGAAAATGATGCATTTCTCTCTCTCACCTGAGACCGCCACTTAACTTCTGGGGCTTGAAGGGAAGGGAGGGGGTGCTTAGGGCTCCCCTAGAGCTCTCTGGAGCAAAGAGCTGGAATGTGTGAGGGGTACCAGGAGAATCTTCCTTCCCTCTGCTTTTAGGGAAAGCATTCTCTGCCACTTAGGGAAGGTGGGAGCTTCCCATCCGTTGTCCTCTGTTTATGCTTGTAGTTCAAAAAACCTAAACATCTCTCTGTGCAGAGTTAAGGATGTAGGAAACACTTGATCAGGTAGATGCTTCCAGTTATTTGCATCTCACTGCACTGGGCAAATGTTTTCAGTCAGTGGATGTTATCACAGGGAGATTACTTTATCCGAAATTTCAGAGAATTCTATGAAGGGATGAAAGGGTGCGGCTGATTTTACAATAGAAAGATCAGAGCACATAAGGCTAGGAAAAGGATCATGGGGAAGAAATGACTTCTGTGGCGAAGGGAGGAAGACAGCTTAGGTAACATGCTGTTGATGTGTGTGGCAGTTTATGTTTAATTCTCACTGTAAACTTGCAGATACAATTATATAATGATTTCCATTCTTAGATGAGGAAACTGAAGGATGGGGATGTTTGCTTTCTGTGGGGCGGCCAAGCTCACACAGGTAGTAGTTGGTAGAGTCTTATTCAGTCTTTCTGGCCCCAAAGGCTAGCATTTTCCTTCTCCGACGTGAGAAGATTGTTAATTCCTTTTTCCCCCAGGTATTTTTTATTGTTACTGGAAATCCTCTTCGCTGGGGTCCTCCCTTCCCAGTGTTTGCTGAGCCAATCCCCTTTTCCTTCTGGTGATGATTTGCTTTGCTCTACATGGGTGAGGAGGAGGATCTGGGCTTTCAGACTGAGTGCTGTTTTCATGCCTAACATTTGGGTGTGGTTCTGGACACTCACCAGGAGCCGGCAAGGGGTCCAAAGACATCACAGCTCTTCCCTGCCCTCTCTGCTCCATCCCAACACTCTCAACACAAACTGAGACACACAGTTGACTAACAATTCCTCGTGATTGCCTGTAAAGAGAAGAGGCCAAGTGTAATGCTGGTCAGTTGCATTAAATGGTCCAAATCCTAGCTGTACCTCTTACAAGGTGTGAGAATTTGACAGTTTCCTAATCTGTGCTAACTTCCGTGTTTCACCATCTGTAAAATGATGATTGATAGTAACAGTTGCCACCTCATAGGGCTGCCATGAGGATTAAATAAGAAAATTACACCACCATCACCATCATCATCATCTCACTACCACTCCCAAAGGGCCTGCACATAGTAGGTGCTTAGGGCACTTGGTTCTCTTCATCTGAGATTGGTTTCAGCTATTTGAACTTTGCATTTGCAGGAATAGGGGTGAGTTGAGGGAAAGGTCAAGTTCAAGAGAAAGAAAAGTAGAAATAAGAAATGAACATTAGATCTCTCTTACGCCTGATGTTTCTCCTCTTGACTCTTACGAACATTCTACCCATTTCTCACTCTCTCTCTCTCTCTCTCTCTCTCTCACACACACACACACACACACACACACACACACACACCCCTCTCCATTTTTATCATGGGTAAAGTCCACCAATCATCAGAATGCTCTGAAGACTGTCTCTCAGGTAAATTAAGTTTTCTGGATCACCTTCCTGAAATAAATGAAAGAAGACATTAGGGAACATTTTAAGACATCTTGGCCTCCATGCTATTCTGGGAGCTCTTGGGAGCTCTATATTTCTTTAGTGTAACTCTAGATAAACTGAAATTTGCAACTAAATGCAGGTTAGTCATTGTGATTGAGTGCTTCAGGGAGCTTCCACCCAATGACTTTCCTTGGCTAGCAATCTTCATGCAGTTGTGTTGCACCAATGTTTCCACCTGGTTTTGTCTCCCTGGTGCCAGTGGGACCTTTCTAGGAGTCACTGAATTGTTGTAGCACCTTTGAGTAAGGCTGAGTCACCCTCAGCCCTTTAAAATACCACAGGCCTTTCAGACAGTCCTGGTCCAAAATGTTGAGGCTGTGTGAGGTTGCCTGGAAAAATTTGTATGTGTGTTTCAAGAAGAGTAGCTTAGAAATCTTTGATCATTGGGTACACAGGGTCTGCAGATTCCCACTGAAAGGACGATAGTGCACTGGGGAAAATGGCTAAGCCATTAAGAATCAAGTTTTTATTTTTGTGTGTGTTTGAATTCCTAATTTTCAGATTTATAAGAACAAGTAATTATATCACCAATTAAATGAGTGAAAAAAATCTATAAAACTAAAGAAACACTATTCTTGTTGCAAAATATATGTACATAAAATTAGAGCAATTCACAAATGCAGAATTCTAATGTTACATTAGATGGTTTCAACTGCAAAGCCTGCATTCATATTTCCATTACAGCTCTGTTTTCTTTCAATTTGAGGAAATGTTTCTCTTAACAAAAAACTCTAATGCTTTATTTTAGCCTAAAGGGATAAATCTCATACAAGATCTGTTTTAAATGATTTTCTGAGGTTTTGAAGAAACAAAATATTTTTATTTTAATCTCATTAATTTTTTTGTTGTTGCTCTGGGAGGACTCAAACATGAATGAACTTTAAAACTTGAAACTTTCCACCTGCCTAGCTCCCAGGGAGAAGATTGCTCATGGAATGAGAATTATTCGGAGAGAGAATGAGAGCATTGAGGGGAGGCTGAAGTATAGAATCCAGCATTGGAAGGGACTTTAGGGTCATTCAGCCCCACTTGGTCCTCTCAGGGACCCTTGGGAAAACCCGCAGTAAAACCCACATTCATGTCTAAAATTCAATAGTACATCTAGTCCCACCCATCAATTATAAGTAATATAAAGTTCCTTTTGCCTTTCATTAAAAATTTTTAAATCAAAATAATATGTACTTATTATATTTTCTTAAAAAATCAAATGGCTTAAAAGAACTTATAATGAAAAACAACTGGTCCACCTCTCTCCGCTTTGAGCCCTGTTCCTTAGTGGCAAATACCGTTACCCCTTCCTGCTTTTCAGGCTCTAACGAAACAGAACCAAACCTTCAATACCCTGCTTCAGATTGCCATTTAATATTTCAAATTCTTATACAAGGCTAAATGATGAATTAGGATCCATGGGTCAGTTATCTTCCTAGAATCAGGGAGTGTGAGAATGGGGAAGCCTGTCATTTTCTCAGTGAATTCACTTATAAATGAAGAAAACAGCATCTAGACTGTGACTAGTCTAAGGTCAAACATTTAGCTGATGACACTTTATGAAATAAAACTTGGGTCCGATGCCCTTTCCCCTCTACTATACTGCTTCTCAGGATGTGTTTTGATACAATTCAGGTACATCCTGAGTCGTGTTCAGATAAACTAGGTCTTGTCTTTAGATGGTTAGACTATGTTAAAATGCTACTTACCATGAATGCAATGGGAGTGAAGCATTTGTCATTTAGAGACTAGTGCAAATTATAACATACCTGTAAAATTATAATGTACTTCTAAAATTGACTCAGTTTGGCAGGAGAAAAAGAAAGAAACGGGCAGTTTGGCACTGGAAAAATAAAGCATTATTGGTACAGGAAATTATGTAATATTAGAAAGTATAATTGGTAGGAGCTTTCTCATGTTAATATTGAGTTCCAGTAACATCTCTCCATACTTGATGGTTCCTGCAGGTTGTCATTTGATGAGGAAACAGAGCATTGATGGTTCAGACATTGCGGAAGACAGTGTAATAGAGGAAATCTGAGAGTAGAAAGAGTGGGGAAATAGAAATCAGAATTTGGGGTGCATGTGTACATGGGGGGGTGCTATCTCTGTGTATGGAAGTGGTGATGGTAAATTAGAAGCAAGAGCCAAGAGAGTGTTCTGGGGTTCTAGGAACCGTCTGGAACAGAGGCTGACAGATCTGAAATCCAACCTTAAGGCCAGAAAGAGTTTGATCAGGTAGCAGCTAGGCGAGGTAGGTTAGTTTTGCCAACTGAAAGAAAACATAATGGGCCTAGACAAAGGGTTGGCAAAATTTTTCTGTAAAGGACCAGAGAGTAAATATTTTGGGCTCTGCCAGCCATTAACGTCTCTGTTGCCATTACTCAACTCTGCCGTTGAAGCACAAAAGTGGCCGCAGACAAGAGGTAGACAAACGAGCGTGGCTGTGGGCCAATAAAACTTGATTTATGGTCACAGAAGTTTGAATTTCATATAATTTTCATGTGTCACACTATCTTCTTCTTTCCATATTGTCTTCAACTATTTAAATGCAACCATTCTTAGGGCCGTACAGAAATAGGGTGTTCACTGGATTTGGCTGATGGAACATAGTTTGGGGAACGCTAGGCTGGAATAACAAAGGGTTAGGTTAGCATTTCAGGAGTGACTCTGCTGTCCCAGCAAACAAGGAGAGAGGAGGTGCCACTTTCTTTTTCTCTAACTCTGTGGTTTCCGGAATCTAAGTACTCCCTGTTTTGCTTTGTTTTCCGTAGACCAGCAGTCTTGACAGAAGACAGAGTAAGGTCTGTGTGTGATCTTTTCACTCTAATACCTCACTTCCTGATCCAGAAAACACTCCAGTGGACAAAACAAAGGGGATTCTTTACTGCTTTATACAGACCATTTGCTGAACATGTTTGCCAGTGCGACTACGTTCGGTGTAGCACTTCTAAAAACGTCTGTTGCTCTGAAATGCATTCTGCAGTCTGATGTGGTTCTGTGTGGGGTGTATGTGTGGGAAAGCCTCTCCACATGTCCTGTGGTTCTAACTTCCTCCCGTGTTTCAGGAGGGCTCTCCTTTGCTAACAGCCCCCAGAAGCACTCTCAGAGCAGAGTGCCTGGCTCCATCCCTCCCAGGTCACTGACACCCCTCCTTGGTACTGAGTCTGATCATATTTCCAATCCCTACACTTTGGATTGGTTCCTGACCCTTTTTCTTTCTTTCTTTTTTGGTAATATACTTTTATACTTAGGGAAACACAGCTGATCAGGTACTAGGGGACTTTATTCATTCCTCCTTATCGCCTGGCACTTTTTCTGACAGTAATACCACCTATTAATGGTGTGCTTTCAACGTGACATGTTTTTACCACGTAAAACTCGGATGCAGATGGCAAACTGACACTCAGGTAGAAAGTTGTGGAAGCACAGCTCAAAGCCAAACTAGACTCCCGAGGCACTTTTCCTTTTTTCCAGACACGCAACCTTGCGTCGAGTTTGGAGTTTATAGGACTTAGGATCTAAAGCCACTTGTAAACTTTGATTCAGTGAGGTCAATTATTCTTAATATTTATTGCCAGTAGAGAGTATTTGTGTATTTTATTAATGTGTTTGCTTCCTGCTAAGTGAAAGCCATTGACTTGAGTGTAGGGGGGCATCTCATGCTTTAGAGGGTGAAAAATAAATACCCACATTTGAATTTGTTGAACAGTTAGCCCCTCTTTCCCTCTGTTGACCTGGGAATTTTTGCCTTTGGATATTAGAAGAAAAAAGATACTTAAGGAATCAAGAGAATTTAAGTAAAGGATTAGAATGCAACTTGAAGATTAAGTGCCTTGGCATCTGTAGGATGGATGGAGATATATACAAAACCTCCTATCTCAACTAATTTATAAATGACTTGTTTTTTTTTCTAACAAGTATTTATTCCACATGTGGATGCCTGTAGTATTTACTTATTCTTTACTCTACCAACCCATTTTGAAAACCCATGTCTTTATCAATGCCCTGGTTCCTGCGGAAGGTACCAGAGAAGATAAGATCTGATTATTGGTCCAAGAAATGTGTGATGTTGGAAAAACCAAAAAAACCTTGAAATAATTTAATAACAATCCATAACAGTATGACCAGTGCCAACAATGATGGCAGACATGCTAAGCTGGAGGAGATTTCAAAGAAAGAACATGTCAATAAAGACTCAATGTTCGGGAAAGACGTCGTGAAAAAAGCACAGATTTGACCTGGGCTCTGGAAATGAGCAAGACTGAGACAGACCGCGGAAGTCAGTATTTTTTTCAGTGTGTACTGTGCTGGGCACTGAAGTTTTACTCATTTAATCCTCACCAAACACCAGTCTTACTATTTCCACCTTGAAGTTGAGGAAATCAAGGCACCCAAGAGAGGTAGGATGGCTCAGTGGTTAAGAGCATACACCCTGGAAACAAATTTCCTAGGGTTGGCTCTTGGCACTACCATCTTACCAGCTGTGTGACCACATGCAAGACACTGAGCCTTTCTTGGCCTTAGTTTTCACCTTTGTAAAATGAAGACCATAATAGGACCTACCTTGGTAGCATCATTGTGAAGTTTGAATGAACCCATGGAGTTAATGTGTGTTAGGGGCGTGGCACGCATGAAGTGCCCCATGGACTCCAGTACACTTATTACTCTCACGACCAGGCACCTGGCCCAGTGGCAGGGCTGAGATGGGAGCGCCGGTCAGACCCTACCCCTGTGCTCATTTTACTCGAGCCCTGTTGTGGAAGGTGGTCTGATGCATCCAGCACCAGCAGAAGGCTGGACTGCAGGATGAGGTACCATGCGGGTACCGTAAGGGTCCATGGGGAGAGTGCAGTGCTGAACTAGAGGACTGGAGGGATGAGCAGCACGAGAGAAAGTTGGGTGTGGAGGGAGAAATGCAAGTGCTCCCCTTTGGGGCAGGATACCCCACTCACTTACGGCTCCATGCCTTTCGCTTTGACTTTCGTTCCAGCCAGGTCTGTGTGCGTCCTGTTCTGACACCACACTCCTCCCACAATGCACACGCATGTGCACACATACCCACACAGTAGTAGTGGTGCTGGACATCAAGTTCAAATTCTAAATGTGACCTGGGCTAAGCTGTGCATGCTTACAGCCTCAACTCTCAGCCCTCATCCCCGCCCCCTCCCCCGCACTGTGCTCCAGTCACGCAGATTAACTGGCAATTCCTGAAGACCATTGGAATGGAAGCCCCGTGGAGGCAGGGCTACGTCTGTCACACCCCACCGTACCCCAGCCACCTGGGTCGTGCCCAGTGTAGAGTGGATGCTCTGTGAATGATGGGTGAAAATGTGAAGGGATGAGTAAATGAGGATTCTCCTCTGCCTCTGGACTTTTGTAAATCCTTTTCCCTCTGACTGGAACAGCCTTCCCACCTTCTGTTCACTTCGTTTTGCTAGTCACTTCTTCCAGAAGGCATGTCCTCTTCTTCCCTCCCCCCTTTCTTAAGACCTGAGTCAGACGTGCATGGAACCCCACGTCACCCCTCCCTCAGCATTTATCACTGTGCTGCCATCCTCTTCCTGATGTCTTTCTACATCATTAAATGGAGGCTCCCTGAAGGGCAAGACAGAGGTTTTCTTCCTCAGCATTGCAGCCCTGTGCCCAGCTGGGTGTCAGACCCCCAGAAGGGCCCAGGCACTGTCTGTGAACACACGTGCATGCACACACATACACTCACGCACACTCATCCTTTCAGGAGCCGTTCTGTTCAGGCTCCTTGGGGAGTGAGTCACCATGGTAAGTAACAGGTGACTCGGGACAGTGGCAGGTGTCTCTCTCCACCTCTCCTGGCAGCAGGGGCAGCTCGGCTCAGCCTCCACAGTTCCCCTGGCAATTGGAATTCAGAGAAATCAGCCGCTGACAGCAGACGCGAAGGGCCTGAGATGGAGGTTGGGAGTCAGCCTTTTAATGAGCGTTCTCCAGAGCACGGTCACCAACAAGCCACCCTGGACTCCCTTGATCAGTTTAATTGGAGGACAGGCGGTCTTAAACATTTAAAAAAGCTGACAGAAGGATCTAATTCCCAAGGCTTCCCCTCCAGCAAAACCTGTTCTCTGAAGCTCCCTTTCTTGGACATGTGCGATGCCTGCATGTTGACCTTTAGTGGATTTCTAGATCACTCTGTGCCCGGCTCCGTTTCTGAGCTTGCTCTCAATTTTGTCCTTTGGAACCCACGCAAAATGCTGTGAAACTCTCCATTCATTCTGATGTCTTGCTACTGGAAGGACATTCGAGCGAGGGATTGCTTTGGGAACATTTTGATGCCTGTCTACACCACAGATTTTGTTTATCTGTTTTCATAAAGCATATTTAAAGCTAACTCTGTCTTTTCACTCCCTGACTATTTCGGAATCACTGGAGATTTTCCTAGATTGAGAGACTTCTTTGTATTAAATGTGTTTTGTTTTTCTCAGCAGAGTAAATAAAATACTTGGAAAATTGAATTTTTTGTATTACTAATATATATTATAGAAGCTGATAAATGTGAGATTAATGGCCAAAAAGGGACATTTCAGATGGATAATTTAGATTTTTATCATTTATTAATCATGGAAAGTAAACCTGCTGTATAAGTAATTTTAGTTTTATCAAGAAGATAAATTGTCCTGGCTAATGAACATATAGATATTCTATGCCAAAGGCATTTGGAGTAATCTGTTAATCATTTAACTGTGTCAAGGCATTTGCTATGTCTTCATAAAGCAATTAAAACACATAACTTTCTCCACTGAAATGTGTATTGGCCTTCACCGCCTAAAGCAGATTAAAATGGCATTTGTCTGAGACTAGGCTTCAGTGGCACAATAGCTAAAAGCAAAAAAAAAAAAAAAAAAAACAAAACCCACAGGAAGCTATAGATGTCACGGCAAAGAAAGTCGGATTCAGTCTCTCATACGTGGCGTGAGGTTGCAAGTCACTCCGGAGTCGGGCCGTGCTAATGAGGAAGGGCTTTCTGGCTCCCAAGTACCTATCATGGTGGATGGGTTCTTGGCGGAAAATCCCAGGGGGCCTTTCTCCCTCCCAGTGCCTGGGGATTTACATCCGTAGCTCCCATTAGCATGAACGGGTGCTCCCCGCCTGCAGACTGTGCTCTCACTGATGGAGGAACAGACCCCTGCACAGTATTCTAGCT
Organism: Camelus ferus; assembly: GCF_009834535.1. Classification (NCBI taxonomy): domain Eukaryota; kingdom Metazoa; phylum Chordata; class Mammalia; order Artiodactyla; family Camelidae; genus Camelus; species Camelus ferus. The sequence continues at coordinate 16,949,091 of NC_045697.1, read as the reverse complement.
CCATTTATCTGGTGTTGGGAGACGGACGCAGGGCTGCGTTCACAGGGTTTTGATAGCATTCTGGGGCCATTATGCTAATAGAGATTTGTGTCAGCTCTTTTTTGAGAGGGTCATAATTCTACTTTTAAAACTCTCTTTCAGCTGAAATAAAATTATTATTATTATTATTATTATTGTTATTGTTATTATTATTAATGTCTACAAACGAACCAGCACGATCGCCACCAGCACACACAAAATAAATGGCTGACTTCCTCACTCGGCAGTAGTTTGTGGAAGGCGATTTTCACTCGGCTTGTTTCCCTGACTTCCTTCCACTTGCCGTGCCCTGAGCTCAGGGCTCAGTTCAGTCATCCTCCCTCACATGGCTTTGCCAGCCCATCATCTTAAGGACCCCCGGGAGGGCAGTGCTCGATGGAAAGCTCTGGTTGGCACCCGAGGAGACCAAGGCAAAGAGCGGTGAAGTAGTAGCTTGAGATGTTGTGGAAACTGGAGGCTGAAACCCATTTGCATTGGAAATCTGATTTCTGATTCCCAGGGTTGGTGGGAATCCCTTAGGCAGGTTCCCCCAGAGCTTCTGAGAAGGGGTGGGGGGCACTGGTTTCCTCCTGGGCCCCCATGGTCTTGCAGACAGCGGTTTCTCAGTGAACGTGGACTGAATCAACAGATGTACGAAAGGACACGTTAGATTGATACTGGCTTTGGTCCTTTTCTCTTACCGGCTTCATAACCTTGTCAGGTCTCGGTTTCCTCACCTGTAAGCTAGGGAAGGGGATGTGCTCAGACCTCGTAGTGCCTTCCTGAAGAGTCAGGGAGTGCATGAAGGCTTCAGGCCTAGAGTCAGCACCTGCGGGAGCTGCTCTTCCTTCTGGAACTCCTTCCTCAGACCGAGGGCTGTTCTTAGCAGGGACACACTGTAGCACTAAGCTGGCCCACTAGCAGCCCAACAGAAGCAAGAGATGCTTTCTGTTAAACACACCTTTCTTTTTTTTTAAATTGAAGTTTAGTTGATTTACAATGTTGTGTTGGTTTCTGGTGTACAGCCTAGTGATTCAGTTATATATATATATATAATATTCTTTTTCATTATAGGTTATTACAAGCTATTGAATGTAGTCCCCTGTACTATACAGTATGACCTTGTTGTTTATTTTATATATAGTAGTTTGTATCTGCTAATCCCAAACTCCTAAGTTATCCCTTCCCTCCTTTCCCCCTGGTAACCATAAGTTTATTTTCTATGTCTGTGAGTCTCTCCCTTTTTTTTTGGTAAATAAGTTCATTTTTATCATTTTTTTTTTAGATTCCACATATAAGTGGTATCATATGATCTTTGTCTTTGTCTGTCTGACTTACCTCACTCAGTATGATAATCTCTAGGTCCATCCATGTTGCTGCAAATGGCATTATTTCATTATTTTTTACGGTTGAGTAGTATTCCATTGTATATATACTGTGTATATATATATACTACACCTTTTAAAATTTTTTTAATTTTTTAATTTGCATTATTTTTTAATTGAAGTATAGTCAGTTTATAACGTGTCAATTTCTGGTGTACAGCACAACGTTTCAGTCATACATATGCATACATATATTCATTTTCATATTCTTTTTCATTATAGGTTACTACAAGATATTGAATACAATTCCATGTGCTATATAGTAGGTCCTTGCTGTTTATCTATTTTATATATATTAGTTAGTATCTGCAAGTCTTGAACTCCTAATTTATCCCTTCCCACCCCCTTTCCCCGCTGGTAACCATAAATTTGTTTTCTATGTCTGTGAGTCTGTTTCTGTTTTGTAAATAAGCTCATTTAAATCTTTTTTTGAGATTCCACATATAAGTGATATATAGTATTTTTCTTTCTTTTTCTGGCTTACTTCTTCACTTAGAATGACAATCTCCAGTCCATCTATGTTGCTGCAAATGATATTATTTTATTCTTTCTATGGCTGAGTAGTATTCCATTATATATATACCACATCTTCTTTATCCAATCATCTGTGGAGATTTAGGTTGCTTCTATGTCTTGGCTATTGTAAATAGTGCTTCAGTGAACATTGGGGTGCAGGTGTCTTTTCAAATCAGAGTTTTCTCCAGATACACGCCAAGGACTGGGATTGCTGGATCATATGGAAAGTCTATTTTTAGTTTTTTAAGGAATCTCCATACAGTTTTCCATATTGGCTGCACCAAATTACATTCCCATCAACAGTGCAGGAAGGTTCTCTTTTTTCCACACCTTCTCCAGCATTTATTGTTTGTGGACTTTTTAGTGATGATCATTCTGACCAGTGTGAGGTGATAACCTCATGTAGTTTTGATTTTCATTTCTCTGATAACTAGAAATGCACCCTTTCCTTAGCCATACTGGGCATGGCAAAACAGAAAAGGAGCTGGGCTGCACTGGGTTTTGAGGGGATCTGTTCTCCACCTGAGTTAGGTAGGCATGGTGGTCAGGGAGCTAAAGATCAAAATGTCAGTGCTACTGTAGATAAAATCTTGAACAAAGGACAGGATGTAGCTCTGTGGGGGAGGGTCTTTCTAAAGTCTGCACACCAGAATTAAACTACCCACCCAGCCACTGGCAGAGCAAGAATCCTGCATGGGGGAGCAGGTGAAGGTAGAGGCAGGACCTCATGAGAGGACCCAGAAGGGACTGACCTACCCAGGTTGGCTTCCTTCTTCCAAACCTGTTAAGTAAGTCCCTTCTCCCATCCTGGAGAGGATGGAGGCCAATAGTGTTTAAATGACAACTTCTCCCATGGAAATAAAATAAGTGAGGAATAACCATTCTCCCTCAACAGATCATAAGGTGTTCCTGAATCCACTCTTTAAGGGGCTTGAAGCACAACTTTCTTAACGATGTGTTAGGAGGACAAAGTCCCCTAAACCTTTATGTTCTAGAGCAACCATCTTTGTTTTTCCATAATTTTTTGAACACCAACATCCACTAACCTGGACTGTACGTGAGACCCATGAAAGATCGTTATGAAAGGAAAAGGCAGGATGAGGAGTCATTTTATAGCAAGAGAGATGTACACATGGGCACTCAAAAAATCCCGAGAGGACAAGGTTTTATGTAGATGAAATTGGAAAAAAGGAAGGTGCAGAAGGCAAGTCTTACAAGGTGCAGCAGAAGGGCAGGGAAGGGAGGACAGCTGCCTGGTGTGTATGTATATGGGAATTCTGGCAGAGTCTAGTTCCATACCATCTTTTCCAAATCTCTGCTTCTGCCTGCCCCTGCCCCCTGCCCCCTGACAGGTCTAACCCGATCTGATGGTCCTAGCTTGCCAACCCTTGGGACAGCTCTGACTCCCGTGCCAACATCAGGAGGATGAGGGAAGAGTTACTCCCATTTGCTTCTCTCCTGGACTCCTTCTCTCTCAGCCTGTAGTCCGCGTCCCATGCAGTGGAACCACTGCAACCATCCACAGACTCATTGCCCCTGACCCTACACTGCAGCAGGCCCCAGTCCCTTTCCCCCAAACCGAGTCTCCAGAGACCCTCCAGTCGTGTCAAGAATGAATGGTCACTGACCAGCCAGAGCATCACATTGTAACAACACCCCTCCCTTCCTTTCTTATGACCATTGACTTATCTTCGAGTTCTTTGTCCTTATTGGATTCCTTTTCTAAGTTTTTATCGCCAAATAAAATCAGCTTCTTTTCTGGTCACAGTGGTCTGTGCACAGCAGTCTTCACTCATCTTTGGTGCCTGGGGGCCTGGAAAGTGTCTCCTGGGAGGGAAAGCGGGGAGGGGAGGTGCTGCATGGGCAGTTCGGATGCGGGCGTCTGGCCAGCTCCGGAAGACTGGCCCACTCCAGAGTCTCGAACACACATTCCCTGCTGAGTAGCAGGTTGATGCCAGCAGACTGCCAGGCGGGCCCCCTGATGTTTGTAATACACAGATCCATATCAGCGTTATGAAGTTCCATATTAATATGATGCTAAATAGGGATTCTGACGCTTGCAAGAGGAGGGGGTGGGGAAGCAGTGAACGAGGTCACCAGTAAAAATGAGAGCCCCGGGACTGGAATAGCAGCAGACTTGCAGGTGACTGTCGGCATGCATTAGCAGTAGGGGGAAGCTCCACCAGCATCTGCCTGCATTATTCTTGGTTCCAGCCCAGTGCCCCCTCTCTCCTCTTTCTCATTGAATTTGATGCTTTATGGAAGCTGCAACGTCATAAAAATAACACTCTGCTGCATCCTTCACCCCAGGATCTCAAAGCCCTCTACGGACATTAATATTTATCGCTAGGAACCTGGGATGTCGGTGGAGAAATATTATCCCAATTTTACAGATGAGGAACTTGAGACTGGGCGGTGAAATGACTTGGCAGAAGTCACTCCCTACCTACCGAGTGGTGGGGCCGTGCCCTGGGCCAGATCCCAGAAAAGTATTTGTAGCCCTTGGCAGAATGGGAGAATGGCCTTTGTTTAAACAAAAGAAAACACGATGTGCCCTGAACAAGCTGGAGGGAGGCAAGACAAGCAGTCTCCTCTCCTCTCTCTGACTTTGGTTCCTGTCATGTTGGGCTTGAGGGAGTTGACTCTCATGGCCAGTTTGGTTTTTCTCTTCTCTGCCAACCTTGGCCAATTAAATCTATCAGCTCAGAATGCATGGTTGGAGAATAGTGAACAGTTTCAGTTACAGAACTTTCATAAAGTATGAAAAGGGCCCACCTGAGAGAAGATTATCCTGGTCAAGAAGAAGGGACCTCTCCCATGAAGGCAACAAAATCTCTCTCAGTCTGCAAAGATGGCGGCCAAGAGGAGACCATCCTCCAAATTGAAGGGGTCTTGAGGATTCTGGAGAGGGTGGAGCATCGATTATAAGGTTCAGAATTCTAGAACTATGGGTATGTTTTCTTCTCGACCTTGGAATTGATCAGGGGAAATTAAGGGTGGTTCCATGTTTTTCTGCATAAATGGGAGAATGTCTATGTCTGGAAAAAATAAATGGATTTAAAAAAATGGTTTAAAGACATTTCTAAATGAGGCATTTATTTTGGAGATGCATATCTGACTATTTGGGTGGATACCAGGAGACAATGCTGCAGTTTTATTTTCCAGCACTTAGCATCTGGCTACGGAAGAAAACTGGAAAAGTGGGTGGGATGGTGCTTTGCTAAGCATTTGCTAACCATTTGTAAAGGTTTGACAACGGGCCATAGACGGTGTGGCACCAGGGATATGGAGCTGCGTGGGATGGAGTTTCTGCCCTGCCGGTGGGGGTTGGCTAGGCTGGCTGGGGGAGGCAGACGTGCAGATGAATAATTACGGAGTTGTGAGATGAGCTGCCACAGAGACTGGCACCCTGTGCTGTGGGAGCACAGAGAAAGAGGTGATTTGTGTGTGAGAAATTCTACTTGCATGTTAAATTCTTCCCAAGCCAGCCTTGATGAGGCCGTCATGTTTTGCCATTAGGAATTGGATAGCGACCACTTGGTCCATTTTATGGGTAAACAAAAGCTGCTCTGAAATACTTGATCTAGTTGAACGCGAGGCATGTCCTGTGGAAGTCTAGAAAGTGTCAAAGCCTCCTGCAGGCATGAGAATAGCATCTTTGTCGCCTGTAGCACATCCCCAGTACCATCAGGGAAGGACATCAGTGTTGCTCTCTTCAGGCCAGATCATGCTTGTCTCAGTGTCTCGTTGCCACATCCTAGGATGGAGTTTGCAAAGGGCTTTGTTTATTGCTCAGAGTTTAAGCAGATGGCAGGCTATGTTTTGTGGCGTGGTGTCTTTGGTAGAGTTCAGGGTTCTGTGTACCAAAGCCTTGACCAGACCTGCTGGAGCTGTGATCAGTTCTTTCCACGAAGTGCCTGGAGAAGATTACATAGATGACAGTGTGAAGTACCACATTCAATTAATAATTGAGGTCCCCTCCCCCAGACTGTCACGGCACCACATGAAAGTACGATGAAGAAACAGTCTTTAAGCTATTGAGTCAGCTTGTTGTGGTCCCTTTGGATCCAAGCTCTTGGGCATCCTGGTCTCTGTGGCCTTTCTCTCGGAACTGTTGCTTTAAATTGGTGCTGACACATGGCATCTAGGACAGGCTTAGGGCTGAAATAAAGCCAAAGAAAGGAGGCCATCTAGGTCTCCCCAGTGTGAGTAGTGTCCTCAGCCATCTTCTCTTGTCCCGGCGCACTGCATGACCCGGTATATGATCCTTCTCTCAATCCTGGCTTCTCTTCATGAAGGAAAAGCAAGTAGGTTGGTCTGCAGATGTTCATCATGTTGAGGACATTTCTCGGTGCTTGGAGGGAAAGAGGATCTTTATCTTCTTCTAGTGGTTGGTATGAGCCCCAAGGAAGTAACAGCAGGATGGTGGTGGCCATAAGGTTTATGCAGTTTCTAAGACACTTGTCCAGCCTTCCCTCTGGCCAGACTTGCCTAGCTCAGCGTAGCCTCTGCTGAGTTGCCTGCGTGCATGGAATCAAGTCATCGGGCCAAACCTGGAGCCTGGCCCAGGTGGCTGTTCTTCAGCATCATGAACCCAACCACCCTCTCCCATTGGAGACTGGAGTAGTGGACACTAGATCAGTGTGTAGAGAAAATTCATCAGCAGTAACAGCATGGTGGTTAAGGATGTGGATTCTAGATGGAGGTGGCTCTGGGCGGAATTCTCCGTGTGATGTTGGGCGCTTGCTCTAACTCTTTGCTCCTCTCTTCATTTTTTAGAACAAATAAAGATGCTTGTGCCGTGAGGATAACGATGAGAGTTGCAAGGATTAAAGCAACAACGCACGTGAAATAGGTAGTGCTGTGCCTGGCGTGTGGGAGCTGCTTCACCTCCTCATCTGTAAAGTGGGGCTAAAGGTTATCTGGACCTCACAGGAGTTCGTTAGGATGATTGGGTTAGATCTTCTAAACCCCTGGCATGTAGTGATCACTCAGTAAATGCTGTTTGTACTAACATTTACTATTATTTTTATATATTTATGTAAAGATTTCTAAGGAAGACCTCATGAAACACTGCCCTTCCCCCCTCACCTGGCCAAAAGAAAGATTTGATGTGAGAAGTCCAAGTCACCAGGACATTGTGGTCAGTTGACAACCCCAAAGCATTTCCTTAAAAATCCCTTTTTTAAAAATAACATCTTTCCCCACCCAACCTTAGACAGACTAAAATATTAAAATGCAGCGCTTGGGTGCTTTTGTTTTTAATAGTGATTTTTGTGTGTGTGTGTTTTTGTTGTTCCACGAAAGTATTTTTAAAAATAGCTCAACCCAGTATTAGGGGAATGTTTATCCGGCTGTGTAGATAGACACGTCAACCAGGGGAACATAATAAGGTAGAGTTACTAGAAATTCTCAACGTGAAAAACAGGCATATTAAAATGAATGAAAAATTATAGGTGTTACTGCAGTAAGCTGCTTGTAATATTCTTTAACGGCATATATTTCCTGAAATTGTGTTCCGGAGCGGTTTGCTTGCAAAATGAAAGGAAGCCCGTTTCCAAGGTCTGCTTGTGCGGCGCTACACGTAACCAGCAGGTACTTTCAACTCTGGGGCTGGTTTATTGTACCATATTTTTGTTTGTTTATTTTTAACCTTCCCGGGCGTTAGATGGAGCTCAGTCTTTCTCCATTTGGATCTTCAGAGCTCAAAGCCACGTGCTGCAGGTAAGCTCAAGAGTCTGGAAAAAGTAGCTCTGTGGTGAACCTTTCTGGAAGGCAGGGTCTCAGGTGAGCTTGTGTGTGGTGGAGGGGGAGGGGGAGGTGTGGGAAGCAGCCTCCAAGTTCATGCCTTCTAGAGTAGGGTAGTGAGACACGGGGACCTGGGTGGCTTTGGCATTGCTGGGACTTGGAAGGGGCCATCGTTTTAGGGCCATGTTACCCTAGGTTTTGGTGGCTGTTGGGAGTAACCTGGAGAAAAGCACTCATTGTTGTAGGAGTTGAAAAAAGCAGGGGACCGTACCGGAGAGGATGGGAGGATAGTCCTCCTGCAGGGGGCTGAACCCAGACTGTGAATGCAGCTGGGAAGCTGGCGACATTTGGCTGTCGTTCTGCATTGAAAGTTGTCTTGAGGATGCCATTGCACTTTTCAGGGAAGTGACCCCTCTGAAGAATGTGTGGCAGCCACAGCTGTGCCCAAGACAGGGGACTGGGGAGGGAGGAGCGTGGGTCCAGAGTCAAAGGCAGCTGGCCCTTTGGAAGAGGAGAGAGAGCTGTGGCTTTTCCTCCCTCTCTCTCTCCTGCACCAAAGAACACCTCGTGAGAGACCCAGGGTGCTTGTCAGTGAGATGAATTGCTAAGCATGAAGTTTGAAAACTGCTGGCTCTTTCCTGTTGGAAAGCAGTTCGCTTGGCCTTGTCCTGGGGACAGTGCATTCCGAAGTACGCTTGGGTGAGCCTTAAGCCCGCAGCATCGCAATTCCCACCTAAATGAATGATACTTTGGGTGGATTTGCGTCAATACGTTGGCTAAATTCTGAGGAAAGTCCTGTAATCCGTAAGTCTGGTGAAGCCAGCTGTTGTTCCCCTTGAAAAGGTCAGGATAGCATTGCATTAACAAGCACGGTTTTATTTTTTACTCCTAGTAACTCATTATGCATTTTGTTCTGATTTCCCTCCTCGGATAGCCCAGTATTGACATGTTCTCTTTTTAAAGTTGGGCAGCTTGATTGAAATAAACATGGAGAAGAGCCTAGAAAGAGATCTTTTGTTGGCTTTTTTAAATTGGTAAAACACAACCAAAACCACTTCCAATGCCACTGTCCCACCCCGCACACCTAGAGTTCTCATCCCTTCTCTCTGGTCAACTGTGTCCTAGAAGTTCCCAGTCCTTGGCCCATAGCCTCATCTGCAGCTTCACTTTTGTCTTCTTCTAGTTGCCCTGAACTCATCCCCGTGTTTCCTTTTCCAAATTTATTGTTTATCTCATCAATAGGAGGAAAGGGCTGCAAAATCAATGTCTTCCCATGTGGGAAGACGGGCCCCTAATTGAGACTTGTTTGTGAGGGTACAGGCAGCAGAAGTGAATTATTGGCTTGCCGATTTCAGGAGAGCCTGTTTTCAGTGTCCTCTGCCAAAGATCATGCAGAGTGCCAATTTCAATTGATTTCTCCATAAAATTGAGTTCAACCTTCCCCAACATAATCCGAGTCAGAAATGACAGAGAACTGTAGTGAATTGTCTCACTTTAAAAATTTTATCCTTTAGAGTCAATTTTGTTCTTGCAGGTCTATTATCGTTATTAGCCTTGGACTATGAGACACTCACATCACTGGCCTTCCTAGTCATCAAAACACAGGCAGAGCCAGCTGGGGAAGTGTGGGAGTGATGGGACAGCCCCCAGCCATCCCTCCAGGGTAGGGCTTCCCACTGGGTGTGCCACTGGAAAATGCCACTGGCCCCGAAGATCCCAAGTGCAGGGGTTCACTCTGTGTTTCGAGTCACATGCCCTGAACCTAATGGACTGTTTATAGCAGATTGTTTCCCTTCTCTCCAATTAGTCATTTCCCTCTTTCTTGCAGTCTCTCTCTCTCATGTACGTGCATACACACCTCCTGCCTTCTGCTCAGAGCCCATTGCTTTGGGAACCACCAATCAACCAACCTAATTAAAACACGTTTTTCCAATTGCTGGAGCAATTCCCCCAGTGCTGTGCCTTGCCACCACCACGCTGGGCCTGCTCAGTTCCTACCTGTCTTCGGCTCCCACACAGGCTCATCTTGTGCAAAAGTCAGTTCATTGGGTGTTGCTTTGCATTCTGAGATTGAAAGCATGCGTTTTTCTCTTAGGAAGCCAACTTCATCTAAAGAAGAGAGATGTGCACATGCTGTGTTAATATCGCATCACTCCCTCCACCACTTCTGCCCCCACCTCACCACCACCTTTCGGGCCATCTTAAGCAGCAGTTCAGCATTCATTGGACAATTGCAATGGGCCAGCTCTATGCTGAGTACTTTGTCTTTTTTTATTGCAGGCATTTTGATTTATGTCAGTGCATCTCTTTCCCCAAGTTGGCTGTCCCCACAGCTTTAAAAAAATGGTTATCTTAACCATTTTTAAGTATATTTTTAAGTGGTATTAAGTATATTCACCTTCTTTGTGCAACCATCACCACCGTCCATCTCCAGAACTCTTTTCAGCTTGCAAAACTGAAACTCTGAACCCATAAAACTATAATTCCCCATTCTTTGTTCCTCCAGCTCCTGGAAACCACCATTCTACTTTCTATGAATTTGACTTTTCTAGGTTTCTCATGTAAGTGGAATCTTACAGTATTTTTGTGACTGGCTTATTTCACTTAGCATGATGCCTTTGAGGTTCCGCTATATTGTAGCATGTGTCAGAATCTCCTTTCTTTTTAAGACCAAATCATATTCTCCTAGATGCGTATACCACACTTTGCCTTTCCTTTCATCCGTTGATGGACACTTCAGTTGCTTCTACTTTTTGGCTGTTGTGAATAACGCTGCCATGAGCACGGGTATCAAATCTCTCTTTGAGGTCCTTCTTTCAATTCATTTGGATAGATACGCAGAAGTGGAGTTACTGGATCATATGGTAATTCTATTTTTAATTTTTTGAGAAACTTCCATATAGTGTTCCACAGCCGTGACACCATTTTACATTTTCACCAACAGAGCACAAGGGTTCCAATTTCTCCACATGCTGTCCAACATGTGTTGTTTTCTGCCTTTTTGGTAGTAGCCATCCTATCAGGTGCAAGGTACTATCCTAAGAACTTTGGATGCCTCACAACCACCCTGGGCAGGGGGAAGTATTATTTTCCTCATTTTAAAGATCAGAAAATTGAACTTAAATATTCTCATGCAAAAAAAGAGGTGAATATGTGAGGCGATGGATGTGTTTATTAACTCAACGGAGGGGAAATCCTCTCACAATGTAAACAAAAATCAAGTCATCATGTGGTACACTTTAAATATCTTACAAATTTATCTGCCAATTATATTTCAATACAATTAGGGGGGAAAAGACCAGGACATTTAGGCTTGGGGATGTCAAAGAAATTGTTCAAGGCTACACAGCTGGTTAACTCAAATCTAGCTGCCATTAGAGTCATTCTAGGAAAAGTAAGGTCCCTGTTCTATGTTTCCCTGTTCTGGCTATATTGACAGTGTATCAACAGAGAATTGGAGGCTTTTAAGTTTTCATTTAATGGCTAAAATTGCCACATACTTTCTCAAGGAAACAGCTCTGCATATTGTATATGAGCGCAAAGAAGATATTCTCCTTTTAGTATTCTGAGGAAAACAAAGGAGAACTAAGCTAAACAAAAATGGGACACTTTATTCTCTGCACCATAATATTTCCCTAACTGGGCAAGTAGGAGCCGACCTGGTGACCCTCCTAGGGTCAGGGGGAGAGTGGCTGTTTTCTGTCAGCCTAAGCAGAACATGTCTTTATAAAGAAAAATTGGTAGCCCAGAGAGTATTACCTTAGAGCCAACGTAAAAGGCTTACACATAAACATACGCATTTCATTGCCACCAGTGATAGCAGTCCTGTAGCTGAGCCCCAAGTTTGCCACTTCCTAGCTAAGTAACCTTAAGTAAATATATTCACTTCTTTGAGACTCAGTTTTCTTGTCGATAAAATGGGAATACAAATGTTTGGCTCATAATATCCATCCTCTTCTCCCGAAAGAAAGAGTGAGAGCAAGTGAAATCTTTTATGTACATTAGAAAGTCAAGCTTGGTACCCACCATGACTACCTTTGGTCCAGTCAGACAAGGGGTGTCTCTGATTCAGACTGACGACTCTGTCACTGATCAATCCTGGGGATGGCATATCTCAGCTGAGATGTGATCTGGTGCCAGGCACCAGCGGAGAACGCAGCAAAGATGCCTCTCCTGAATTGAATGTAAACATGGAGACTGGGGCAGAGGGAAAACCAGTGGACTGGTCCGGTCTCGGATTTAGTGTTAACTTGTGGCATTGCATTGAAGCTCTCCCAACTAAAGCTCTCTAATCTGCAAAATACATGGCTGACTTGTTAGTAACAAGTCAAACTAGTTTTCTTAATCTTTCTGTGTGTTAATACGGTCTTTTGATCACGTTTGTGTTTCTTTTTCTGAACACTGTGCTTCAGTGCAATGAGTTCTTATATATAAAGTGCTCAGTACTTTTCCTGGCATTTAATGGCTGTGTAGTAAACATTTTCTCGTTCCTTTCTCTTTTCTCTCTCTCCTTCCTTTCTTCCCTCCCACTTTCACTCTGGAAAGGAGCGAGGTTCTCAACTGAGGCCTATGGAACCCCTTTCCGGATGCACATTTATTTTACTTTCCATTACTACCCAGACCTAATTGATAGCTACTTCTTGGATAAAGATGGCTGGTTATGTACTCTGAAATCATGAGACTGGTCTGTCAGGACAATATTTGCCCACAGGACATGGGGGCCTCCTAAAAAGCAACTGAAATCTTAGAGTGTGCATTCTAGAATCACACAGGCACGGGCTGGAATCCGAGCTCACCTTCCTGCAGTCATGTCAACGAGGTGCGGTCCAGAGAAGTGTTAAACATCCTGGGTTCTTAAGTCTTTTTCACTTTAAATTCCACCTCGGCCACTTAATAGCTGTGTGATCTGGGGCAATACTTAACCTCCTTGTTGTGCCCCAACTTCTTCATCTGTAAAATGGGATAGTAATAAAAATTCAGGGGGTCGCGAGGTTTAAATGTGATGACATGTATGACACGTTTAGGACAATGCCTGTGGTGAGTTAGTAATACTGTGACTCTATTATTACTGCTGCTGCTGTGACAGTTCCTATTGTTACTTCTGCAGTAACGACTCCCGCTACGGCAGAGTCATCCTCCTGCTTAAAAGCATCACTCATTTCATGACCGTTTCTTGGATTCAGACAGCTTGTGAAATATACCTTATAGCACAACTGCTAGGTGCTATGCACTGACTTCAAGTTCTAAAGAGAGAGCATTTCTTAATTTAAATAAGCTTTCTCCTATTAATAAAGTATGTTAATAGTAACTCATTTGCCAGTTGAGTGAGATTATGTTTTTACCAAGAGGGTTAAATATGTATGTAAAATGTAAATTATGTAATTTTTTTTTACTCAGTTGAAAAGATATTTTCAAGCACCCATCTACAGTGTAACTTATTCCAGAGTACAAATAAGATTAGTGGCAGGGAGAAGAGAGCAGTATTTAAAAACCCGAAATAGACATACGTAGAACATAAAGTTGAAAATTCAAATAGAATAAACATCTCCCCAAACCTCTCCTTTTTTTCCAGGACATCAGTGTTAGGTTGTCATCTCAGATGGGTTACTTCCTCAAACAAACATATGTTTTAAGTGCCCACATAATTTTTTTTTCGAGAAAAGATATTAAGAAGGAATCTGTTACATTCCCTCCCAGAGACCACCTATCTCCAGGAGCAAATAACGCTGTATCTAAAAATGAGCATTTTTTTTTTCTCCTTAGGATATCTCTTCTTAAAAATCACGTTCAGATTCTTATAATTCCAGTACCTCCAACAGCTGGTTCTGTCCTCTAATCCCTTCTCCATTAGAGAAGTCGACACTGCTTTGAGCAACACTGGTGAGCTGATGACCCAAATCTCCTTAATCCAGAGCAGCCGTGATGCTAGACCAGGAACTAGGGTATATTTTTCTCATTTACTCCACACATTTTCTCATCCCCTTTATATCTGCGTGGTGTTCTGTTGATTGAGGCAGCGTCACAGCTAGCGGGTTGGTTGGCTGCAGCTGGTGGGGAGTCGGGGGATTGAATGAGCAAGACCTGGACTTTTTTGGGTTCTCCTGGGTACCAGGCACAGTCCGATCACGGTGTAAAAAGCAGCTGCAGTTTATTGAGCAATTCACTGCGCCCCAGGCAGATGCTGAGTTTGAGCACATTATCTTATTTAATCCTCACAAAGAACCCGAGGCTTTATCTCCACATTACAAAGGAGGAAACTGAGGTGCAGGGGAGCAAAGCATCCCCTGTGCCGACTCTCGGTTAACAGCAATAGTGGCTGAGGTTGAAGCTCAGCTCCATCTGACTTTAAAACCTTCATTCTTATTCACTGTAAAGATAGTGTTTGGATGGATGGGTGGGTCCACCTGGAATTCCATTTTTAATGGTGTCAGGGATTTACGATTGATGGACCCTGTGTTATTTTTTCCCGTTGTTCCTCACCTTTTACCTTTCATTTAGGCTACACTCCTAAGGCACAGTGCTGGTGGTTGTCAAAGCTGGTGCCTAGACTTGTATGAATGTGACTTTTCAGCCACTTTATTCCATTTCCTCTTCTATTTTGCCCTTTGCACATGTGCCTCATGGCCAGGCCACAACATAAGACTAATTCCTTAGATTATTCGCATAACCCTTTGGGTCCTATATTTGACTTATATTCTGAAGGAGCGTTACAAAACCTCGCATTGACTGGATAGAGGTGTAGGTTGGGCCACTTGTTACCAGAGAACTTCTTATTCTCAGAGAATGAGAAATCGTGCTGGATTAAAAAAATAGATTTATATCTGGCTGCACAGCAGGGAGGTGTCTTGGGAATTACTTCCATACATTTATGTATCTGAATATTTATTTACCACATTATCTTTTCCTATTATTCTTATTATATTAATTATTATAGCTCAGAAGGAGAGTTATAAAGATAATGTGGAAAAACGGAGGGACAGTAGTTCTGCTTGGCTACGACAATGGCAAATTAAAAAAAAAAAAGACGCACACAGAGAATGTAGGCTGTTTCCAGGGACAATTCTGTGGCGTCTGATTCTACTTGAGAGGCTCTGCTGTTCCCTCCACCTCAGTTTCTCAAAAACGTGTCATTCACTCATCCGTTCACTCATCCATTCATTCATCCTTTCATTCAATGTAAGAGCATCTGAGTGCCTATTGTGAACCACCCATTTTGTCAAGCCCAAACTGACACCTCTCCCTGACTTAGATGATTTTCTGTGATGACAGCAATAGTCATGAGCTTCAGAACCTCAGAATCGCTGTGGACGCCCTCCAACAATGCCCAGTATCCAAACCTTGACCATTGTTTTTCCGTGATGCCCATCTGCTTTGTTCAGCTCCTATTATCCCACCCAGGGACTACTGTTCTTTTCTTGTAATTAATCTCGAGACTTCCAGTTTTCAATACTTTGTGCCCATCACTGCTGAGAATGGCTGTCCCAGGCTGACACACTCGCCAAGTTTCTCCCCTGCTCAGAAGCCTTCAGTGACTTTCCCCCTTCTCTGCAGGTATCAGAGCTCATTCTATCCCCTGGCCTCCAGAGGCGGCCACAGCCACTCCCTCGGCTTGCACGTCCCCATTGCTTCTTGGCTCGCACTTGCTGTCTAAGCCACATTGTTGTCTTCCCAGCCCCTCTTCTTACTAACAGTTAACCAAGCATTGATTGTGTGCCTACAACTCGCTAGACAGACTCATGCTTAAGCTACATTTTTAGAACTTAAGAATGCAGACACTGAATACATGAATTCTAGTTCTACCACTGGTGAGCTATTTAATTTAAGCTAGTGCCTTCATTTCCTTTGATCCTCTATTTCTTATCTGTAGAATGGGGAGGGGGTAATAATAGCACTTAACTTATAAGATGTAGTGAGTATCAAAAAAAAAAATTGAAGATAACAGCCTTTAGCTCAGAGAGAGCCGGGTAGAGTGAGTGCACAATAAAAAGCCATCATTACTGTTGTATCACTTATGATGGAAGATAGCCTTTAAAAAATGTGTTCCATCTTTTTTCAAACATGAATATATATCCTTTGAAACCCCTTTCCAGGGAACAGGAGCCATATCTTTTGTCGTATTCCTTGTTCTTAGTACACTACCTGGAATTCAGTAAAACATTTGAATGAATGAATAGAGTTCTGTAAGAAGACTAGGTTCTAAATGAAATGTTTATTGGATTTGGTAAAAAGACTGATAAAATTGCTTTTGTTAATGAGTGTTTAAGGATCAGACTTGCCTCGGACAATTTGCATTTTGCAGAAATAGATTCCACAATGCCAAGAACAACCACAACTCAAATATTTCTCCTATGCTGTAGAATTAGAATGTGAAGGAGAACAAGAGGCCAGACAGGCCACTTCATGTAAAGAGGGAAGCCAGGCTACTAGAGAACTGTGATGTGAGGGATGAATTTGCAATTAATTGGCCTATCCCTTTAACTAAATTACACAGAGGAGAAGCTTAGAGGAGGCAGAGTCAAGGAGATTTTTGGTGGGAGAGTCAGGAAGCTACATAAGAGGCTAAATAAAAGAATACTCTAGTCACTAAACTATACCATACAAATCAGTAAGGTCATATTGTCTATTCCAAGGGTTCTTAAATAGCTAACAAGAGAGTAATTCATGAGAAAAAAAAAAGCTTCAGAAAAACCAGAGAATGAACATTAGAAACCATGGAAATATGCAATTCTCCACACAGTCAGTCCTTGATTAAACACGCTTATGGAGGAGAGTTCAGATGAATCAAATTTGGGGATAATCCTCAAACTATGGGTTTGCTTTTGAAGTGCTTCTGTGCTTGTCCCGTCCCCTTCACAGTGGGAGAACAGAACTTCTAATTATATTTGCTAATGTCCTTCTGAAATCCCTGGGTGGACATTGACTAAGGTTGGGAGCCAGTGTCTTGAAAGGGCCTGCAGAAGTTGAAGTGGGCAGTTCTGGATTGGGGAAGATGGAACCAACCGTGGCCTTGGATAATGGAAAAGTGAATAATCTACATACAATCTTCATAAAGCCAAAAACCTCTCAAAGAGCAGCCGTGGCAAGGCTCACGTCAAAGGAAACTAGTCGTTGACATTGATTTACGTTTTCATTGTTATCTATCCAACAGATGCTCAGGAAGTAGGACACGCTTAATATCCACAGCTTCTTTCCTCTCTTCCTGTCTTGTCTTTCAGATAAACATTAGCCATTCCCCTCAAATACTCCTCTCTCCATCCTTCCCTAGAATTTCCCCCAAGTCCACACCAGGAAACTACTGCCTTATTCCTCTACCCTATTCCTGGGCCTATTAGCTTTCTTCTGTTCCAGAGTAAATCCTTTCTTCAGGCCTTCTCAGGGTTTTTCCTTCACTCATTATTCTAATTATCTACCTATCTATCTATCTATCTATCTATCTATCTATCTATCTATCTTATGGCCTAGGACCTCATAGGAGGAGAACATACCAATACTAGAATTTTCCTTGGGGATAGAAAGATTAAGGGAAGAGACTGTGAAAATTAATGTATTGTCCCTATAACAAGCAAATATAATAACTGAGAGTTCCCTACATGCAGAGATACAGAAAGCAGAATACCATCTCCATTTTACATATGAACAAACTGAGGTTCAGAGATGTCATATGTTGACTAAAGATAGGAAGTTTTTTCTTTAATTTCCATTAGTTTGTCAAATTAATTGCCTGATAGATTGGAAGAAGTTGGTGTCTAAGATTGGAGTGTAACACTGGGTGCAAAATAAGATCTGTGGACAGCTTGGAGGAAGTTATAAAAAGATAAATGGCTATGCAAAAAATTTTCTGTCCTTCATAAATTCTCTAGGCTCAGGTTGGGTGTAGACAAAGTTCTCAAAGGCACCATTTGGGATGAGCTACATTTCATCAGTATTGGAAAGACTGGCTTGAACCCTGTCTGAACTCTGACTTTCACAGGGTGCTGCAAGGGTCCATTTGTCCTTGCTTATATTCATCACTCTTTGGAATTCTTGAGTTAAAAAAAAATGAGCCATAAAATGTGTTTACTTATGTATATTATAGCAGATCAAAGAGCCACTTCTGATTATTGAAGATAATCAGGCAAAAATGAGGACAGATCTAGGTAGAAAAGTGAAACGTTGACCAAAGAGCAGAGCTGAGGAAGAGGCGGGCCCCAAATTATGTCAGCTGTTGTCAAGGGAGGTTTCTGATGGAAAGACCGGTTCTGGAACGCCTGAGATTGTGAAGTGCGTGTTTGTATATGTGTGCATTTGTTAAGGCACCATTTTGCTTTCAAAAAAAGATGAAAAGGAAATACTGCCAGCAAGGATGACGAGAATGATAAATGGATTAGAGGGCATGACTTACTGTATGAAGAGAGATTGAAGTAATATAGCATAGATAGCCTAGAGAAAAAAATAGCAAAGGAAAAGGGAAATTGCTAATACTTCTAAGCACCTGAGAGGTTGTAACATGAGTGACATTCATTTTGGAACTTGAGCACATCAAAAGACATGCTTAGTATGGTCTGGAGATATATATTTGCCCATTTACCCACTACGTTCAATGACACTGAACCAGAAAAGGCAGGAAGTGAAGTGTAAAGGCTGAAGAGTTGGAAAGAACACATTTTAAGTGTTTATGTTACCTCCAAGGAATGATGTTATTAACTTTCTGCCCTGTAAGATTAAGAGTGACATTAAGCATGGGAGATTATATAGCTTCTCTGTGTGTTCATGAATAGAATTTCTGAATGATGTCTGAGCCTTCAGAGTGGCCTGGGATGGGCCTGGCGATCGCTAGACCTTGAGGACTTTTCTGCTGTTGGCCAAGAAGGACTCATTACAAAGCATTTATTGATTCATGAACTAATGGTTAAGTGCAGGGATCCTGTATTCATCTACTTGGGTTCAGATCGTGACTCAGCTACATACTAGTTGGCAATCTGACAAGGAACTTAACTTTTCTAAGACTTAAGTTTCCTTATATGTAAAAAAAAGTATAAATACCAGTCTATCTTATAGGGTTCTTTTAAGTAGAGAGAGCATTACTCTAATGAAACCAAAGTCAAGAGGGAAATAATGAGTTTGGAGGACCATAGTAGTTCACTGAAGCAAAAAGATGGTATAGGATGCAAAGGAATAATGGATGAATGATGAGATAGGAGAGGTAGGTAGGGGCTAGAAAAATGAGAGCCTCAAATGTTATATTGGTCAGAGTACACACATGGCTGTAATAATTATCACATCGTAGCAACTTAACATAATAGAAATGAATACGTCACTCAAGTAGCAGGTAGCTTTCAATATCATGTAAGAAGCCTAGGTTTCCTCCATCTCATGGCTCTACCATTTCTTAGGGTCCCCTCCCCAGAGCCCTGGAGCAGCCCCTCTGCATCCAGAGGCAGACTGACGAAGTGAGAGCATGGCGGATGGCTTGGGAGACTTTTATGGACCATATTGGATATAGCAAATGTCATTTTGTTTTATGTTGCATTGTCTAAAAACACACTCACATGGTCACAACTAACTGCAAGGATAGCTAGTCAATGACCACCAGCTGTACACCCAGGAGAAGAGAAAATGAGTTTTGATGAACCCACAGCCAGCAGTATTGGCCACATATGGCATGCTGAGAATCTTGGATTTAGTCTTGAAGGCACTAGATAGTCGCTGAGGTAAATGAAGCTAATGAATGACCAAGTTTGCATTTTAGAAAGATGAATCTGGCAGAAGAAGAATTGATGGGGCCAAACATTCAAGTTAACAAGTAATCTGAATAATGTGAAACACAGTGAGTCCCAACCAAGGGAGTGGTATGAGGGATGGGGAAGAGGAGGCTGATTTGAGAAATGTGGAAGAGTTTGAATGGACAGGGTTACGAATTAGTGGCTGGGAGTGCAGAAGAGAGAGAGGATAAAAGGATTAAGAACACCCAACTGTCATTCACTGAGAGAGGAAACAGAATGGGAGAAAGATTTTATGAAGCAAAGTGAAGAGTTTGAAGAACAAAACACCCCATTTTCTTTTCTTTTGATTCCTATATTTTATAGTGAGCCTGTTTCTGAAACCAGGATTGGGACATGTATTTTGACATGCACAAGTGAAGCTGTGGGGCCAACATATTTGTAATCAGGATTATCTTAGAGTATCTAGGGTGTAATAATATACATATATGTATATGGAGAGAGAGAGAGAAGAAGGAAGTGACTCTCGTGACTTCGGAGGCTGGAAAGTCCCACAATTTGCTGTCTACAAACTGGTGACCCAGGAAAGCTGGTGGTGTAGTTCCAATCCGAGTCCAAAGGCTGAGAACCAAAAGAACCGATGGTGTAAGTTCCAGTCTGAGGACCAGGAGAGCTGATGGTGTAAACCCCAACCCGAGGCAGGAGAAGACTGATGTCTGCACTCAAACAGGCAGAGAGAGCAAGTATTCTTTCCTCTGTATTTTTGCTTTATCCAAACCCTCAGTGGACTGGATGATGCTCACCCACAGTGGGGAGGGCAATCCACTTCACTGTCTACCAATTCAAGTGCCAGTCCCAGCCAGAAGCACCCTCGCAGACACACCCAGAAATAATATTTAACCAATTATGTGGATACCTTGTGGTTTGGTCAAGTTGTCTCATACAATTTACCATCACAGAATTCCTCTTCTAGAGCCGCGAGAGGGCGTGGCCCTGCTGACACCTTGATGTTAGACTTTAAGCCTCCTGTAATTATGACAGAATAAATTCCTGTTGTCTTTCAGCCACCCACTTTGCAGTACTCGGTCACAGCAACCCTAGGGACCCGGTGTGGAATGTGCGATGTAAGGGCATTGAGCACAAAGAGATATTTTGACAGAGAGGGATGGTATATCTTTGTTCAGCATCTAAATTAGTCATTAGTTTTAAAATATTTTATATTACCAAATTATAAAATAATTTACATACATATGCTCATTCTCATATAACACAATTCCTACTGTAGAGAAGTAGTTTGGGATTTGCAGATACTAACTACTGTGTGTAAAATAGATAAATGACAAGGTCCTACTGGATAGCACAGGAAACTGCATTCAGTACCTTTTAATGGCCTATAATGAAAAAGAATATGAAAAGGTATATATATGTATAAATGAATCACTATGCTGTACACCTGAAATTAACACAAAATTATAAATCGACTATAATTCAATTAAAAACAAAAAGGCTTAGTGAGTTAAGAAAATTGCCCCAGGTCACATAACTAGTCAGTGGTATTGAGGTCCTCCGGCCTTAATACTCACTCCTGGAACTCGAGTGATACCGTTCGTGCAAGAATTAAGATGTAGGCTCTTGCTGAGTCATCAGGAACCACCCAGGGAAATTAGGAAGCAGTGATCCTGCAGGCTGTGGGTAGGTCCTCTGAGAACTTCGTGCTCTGTAGGGCTTAAAATACTTGCCTGTGTGGAAAGCCTTGCCTTTTCCCCTCCAGAGCACTGACTGAGGAGTGTAAAAGACAAGGGCAAATAAGGAGGCCTTCTTGGGTGTCATGTGAGCTCAGTGCAAGGAGTTTTGTGACTCTTGTCCACTTAAAATGTTTCTCTGGGTGTTGCTCAAGTGGCCTTCCAGCTTCTGCAGAGTGAAGCAGACTTTCTGGTGACCAGCTTTGCCAATTAACTACATGCCCTGTGCTCTGATGGAGCTCCATGTCACCATGTGTCATTTTGAGATGCACCCAGTGCTCTCTTGGCTCAGAGATTTTGCAAGCTGAGTGTATAAGATGCCTAAAATGTTTCGGAGCAGTTGAATGTGCCTCAGCTCAGATTTTTAACCCCACGCTCTGGATTAAAGAAGCAATCTTTAGACAGAAAGAAACCTGTTAATGCTTGGTAGTACTCCTTACTGAAAGAAATCCAACATGGCTGCCCCAATCCTATGTGAGGTTTCTGGGAGGTGGCCATGATTTTGACTAATGAGGTTGTATTCCCTAATACTTTCTGCTGTGCTTGCAGGCATCAGAGTGGTTCTTTTAAGAGACTCATCACAGTACAAGTCACATTAGAATCTGACCCTCAAGGTCTTTTAAAAGAGGAAGGTTTTGTGAGAAACAGCAGACCAAGATGACAAAGTGGCATCTAATTTGCTTTCTATGTAAGTGAGAGCTCAGGAAAGCTGAAAAGGAAGAAATGGGCCCTCCTCAAAGACAGACTCAGTTCCTTTGGTAAAAACAGCAGGAGTCTTCGTTACAAGCAACTGCCATCTTGCACAAAAGAGCCCCAGCCTAGGCAGTATGGTTGACATCCTTTAGAATTCAATTAGTGATAGTGCAGTGACCCAATTTAACACTCTTCGTTAAGCAAAAGCCAGTGTACACATACGGCATTTCCAGGCCAAATTGATCTACATAGATGTTATACTCAGAATCTGCTTCTTTCTTTGCCCCCAAATTGAGGACATGTGGTTTCTTTCCGAGGTCCTTCCTCTATTTCTAAGTTATTTATACTGTGGTAGGGGCAGTGGAAGATACAAAAACAAACAAAATCACATTCCATTTTCAAATTCCTTACTACATAGTAACTGTTTTAAGAGAAAAGCAATAACCACCACAACCACCACAAAAATGCATAATGGTGCTTTAAGTATTCTACATATTGAATCCTCAGAATTACTTAGCACTATTAACCCTGTTTTACAAATAGGTAAACTGGATCTAGTAGTTTACAGATAGATAAACTATTACTAGATAAATCACTGGAGTCAGACTGGAGAGCAGTGGACAGGAAGGTATAGAAAAGATGTCATACATGTTATCAATGAGGTAACATGTGAATTGCTTTGAAATAGCCATTCTGTATTGGGAGGAGGAAGAGAAGAGCGAAGGCATGGTTATAAAGTATATGGCACCTCCAGGGAATGATGATGTAATTCATTTGGAACCTAGAGTAACACAGAACAGAGAAGTGGAAAGTCAGAATAAAACTAGTGCCTGATTGTTAAGGGCTCCGAATCCCAGGCTATAGAGTTCAAACAGTTTCTTCCTTCAGAAGGACAGGAAGAGCCCTTGAAAGGTTTTGTACAGGATGGGTTTGGGGGTGGGGTACAACCAGGGCTGTGCTTTTAGGAAGATTAATTTGGCAGCAGTGCGTTTGATGGAGTCAGGGTTGGGTTCCCTAGGTGAGCACAGACAGCAGGGAGAAAGCTCTTTTTGGGACTTCTGAATTCAGTTGCATGTTTATTCTTTTTAAGATTAGACAGAAGTTACTTCTTCTAGGAGAGGATCGGTGTGGAGAAAGTATGAAGGGAAGACATCAGTTTGCTGACCCCAGAGAGTGCCTAAGATTGGTAACTTCATGGCAGGGACAAAAATAACATTTTAGGCTAAGACCACTCTCTCAGTACTGCTGATGACAGATGGCAAAGATCATCACCAGAATAGTCAAGGCGATCTTTGTTAACAAATAAAATAATAGAGTGATAAAGAGAGGCACTCTGCTACTATAAACTATGCGAATTGTAGAGTTTACATATCCATGTGTTCTTTAAAATTGTGAACAGCAATGGTATCTTTTATGCTAGTCTTATTTTGGGAGGCTAAAAAAAGAATAATTTATATGCCCATAGGACACATACAAGTTTATATATACTATATCATGATATTTAAACAAGTTTATAAAAAAAAAGATGAGTTTTAAATACAGGGTCATTAAGATGACTGACATAAGAAGAAACCATCAGCCAAGGTTTTTTTTCACGTAGTCTTCAGTTGACATTTATATGGTCCAGCATCTGTTGTATTGGTTCTTTTGTTTTCCTCTGAACCATGCAGAATAACTTAAGCTGCCAGTAACTTAAGGAATATAAGTAGCATTTGTTTTCTGGAGTCAAGGATTATGCAGTGCATTTTACATTTTAGTAGCCACTGATAGAGACCTTAAGAAATTCAAGTGCGCTGGAGTGTTGGACTTTAGCTTTCTTTCTTTCTTAGAAAGATGCACATCCTGGACCATGAAGAAGGCATATAGGCAGAGGGGTGACTATTTGAAGTGGAATTTATTTTTCATCACAATCCGTGCTTGCTTTCTATTGGGGTAACTTGGTGTATACATTTTTAACACTGTGAAGCCACCAGTGTTAATAAAAAAAAAAAAAAGCTGAATGCATATTGGCATCCTTGGAGAGCAGGCTTTCGAATGTTGAGTGGGTCTGGTAGATGGTAAAACTTTAAGAAATCTCTTTCAGAGAATTTTTTTAAGACATTTACTTATCAATAGTCCAGATGGCACTTGAAATGATGAATAATAAGCTTTACAGGTAAAACACTGGCCAATGGAAAAAACATTCTAAGGGTATATGCGGTAAATACTTACATGATATGGCAAGCAAGGAAGGTAATAAAATTAAAGATGCATTATCAAGTAATATCTTTTATATTTATTCTTTATTTGGATCTATTAGGGGTGAGGTGCTTTTTTATAACTTCATATTTAACAATCTGATATCCAAAGTAGGACTCTTTAAAGAACAACATGGTATCTATATAATTCTCTTCTGAAAATAAAAACTATTTTCTTAAACATAGTAGGGGTTCACAGTTAGGTATCCATGGATATGCTTCAAGGTGTCTGTCAGCTCTTAGAAATTGTATCAGGAAATTCACATGCATGTAACTATGTGAATTTTGGCAGAGAGAGGTCTCCATAGCTTTTTTCTCTTCTCCTCCTCCTCCTTCCTCTTCTTCTTCTTCTTCTTTTTTTCCATTTAGGCTCTCAAAGAGATTTGTAATTCCCAACAGGCCGAGAACCACTGTGTTAATGGAAGGTAGACGTATCAGTCAGAGTTCTGGGGAAGATAACAGATGGCACACTCAAATGGGATTAGGTTTTAATGCAGAGACTATTTTCAAGGATGTGGGAAGGGTTAAAGGAAATCAACAAATGATGAATCCCAAGGGCTAGCAATAGTGGAAGGGCCTGACAACCTTTAAACGTGAAGGTGGCAGGAAAGAGAGCTTGTCCAGGAACCCAGAGAGCTGTACCTGTAGCTGGTGGATAGGGTCCATCACAGCAGTGCAGACTTTGTGGGAGGAATGAGGTGCTTTTCAACCTGTGCCCAGCAGGGAGGACATTGGAGGGAACATACACACTTCGTTTTTCTTCTGGCCTTGGATCTACTGTTAGTGCTTTGTAATATTAACATCTAGTCAGAAGGGGAAGGCCAGGAAACCCATGGACACAAACTTTAATATTCAGCCTCCAGGGGCACAGGTAATAGAGAAGTGTGAAGCATAGATCTGGAGGAACAAATAGGGAATGTTCAGCACAGTGATATTTAGCTTGCCTTACCATAATCCCAATTTCTGTTTTCCTCCTGCCAACAAGAACTGAAGTCAAGTTCTGCTATAATAACTTACCCAGTTTAGAAATATCACAACCTAGACCAGTGTAGCTTTATTTTGGTTATTTTTTTTTCAACCTTCTACTTCTTAAGGATGGTTTCTGATTGAGCCATGTGAACAGTGGCTTAAAATTAATTTTATGTTAAGATAAATTTTAGGAATGTTGGGACAATTTTAAGGCAGGTTGATATCATGTGAGTATATCTCACTAGAATGCTAGAGAAGCAAAGAAGACAATAGTCATTTATTTATTCCCAGTGAAATAAAACT
Organism: Camelus ferus; assembly: GCF_009834535.1. NCBI lineage: Eukaryota > Metazoa > Chordata > Mammalia > Artiodactyla > Camelidae > Camelus > Camelus ferus. The sequence goes on along the minus strand of NC_045697.1, from coordinate 16,923,781 downwards.
ATGATTGTCCTACATTCAGCAGAATTTGTACTTTGTTTTTATTTCAGTGAGAGACTCAGATCTGTAAGCTTTAGTACTGCATTAACTCATTGTACAGAGTTCATTATTGTAATTAGACTGCTTTTTAAGATTATTAGTGGACTCACTAATGTACTCTTAAAAAGCTTTATTTGGAAGGAAGTCAATATCCAAAGCCAATAGAACCGACGAGCTTGTGCCACACGCTCTGTTGCTGAAAATCATGTTATCAATTTTCATGTGACTGTTAATCAATTAGAGTGACAGAGAGATGATTTGAAGTCAATTTTCTGTTTATTGCTAAATTAGCATTTGATCACATGTGTTATTTTGGGTTTCGAAGAAGCTATGGTTTCCTCTGTCAAGAGAAAGAATGGAGGTCAATGATGGGAATAATCATTTGTAATTTAAAAAATATTTGCATATTAAGATGCAACTGTTAGTTACAGAGCTAAAATGGCAAGTCTGTGCTTGTGTTTGAGTTGGGACGGCTAACATAGGAAGACTGATCAGACGAAGTGTTGCACCGGATGCAGACATACCTAGCCAGCATTTAATCCAAGAAATGAATCAAGCGTTGGAGGCTTAGTGGTTGGTTAGTGTGTTGTCCTTAAAACAAACAGGGATCCAGTTTTTCAAATTGGAGAAGTGTGCGGTAAGGTGTGTTGTCTTTGGATTAGAATGTAAAGATACTCTGGCTATTTGTGGAACAGTAACCATGATACGTTGTGGCCAAACTGTTGGTTAGATATTGAGAGTGTTAATGGGATTTAAGTAAAAGCCTATGAAGTAATACAGTGACGGGCACTGGACATGATGATGGTGATGATGGTGGTGGCAGCAGTGGTGGCTAATTTTTATTGAGTACTTACTGTGTGCTGAACATTATACTGTTTTAGAAAACATACTCTGTCAGTAACTCTAAGTGTTGTTCTCTATTTGTTGCAAATCGCTTTAGGAGTTATCTGTGTGTAACCGATGAAGAAACACAGACATCTTTATTGAACTAGATACTAGTATCTGGTTGCTCTAGGATTTACCATATTTAAGAAGAAGCAACAAAGGCGTAGAATGACTGAGTGGCTTGTATATCATCAGGGTTGAATTTTGTCCAACTCCAAAGACTATGAGTTTGACCATGATGCTAAACTTTCTGAATTGGAGTCAGAAGGCCTCTCTTTGCATTTTATAAGCTACTGGTCTTTGAACCTCCATTTCCTCATACATAAAACAAGGGGTTAAGCACAATGAGCTCTTAGGGTCTTTGTAGCCCTAAATATTCTGATTCTAGAACTATCCAGTAGGGAGCAATTCCTCTCAAATGTGGAATATTATGCCACTATTCCAATTATAAATCAAATACTAGGGAATCTGGAATGCAGACATTATATTTCTCATAAGAACCTCAACTCCTTGTAATTGCGTATTTTCAATTACTCAGCGGTGTAATTGAATCACTAAAGTATGGCTCCTTAATTTACGTTGGATAGCAGGTGGACAAGTTTACTATCAGAAGTGTTGCACATTCTGACTTTTCTTCCTTTAAGATATGCTTCCAATTGGAAAGCAGAATAAATTACTGAGGGTTTGTCGATGATTCACAGTTATGGAGGGAACATTAAAGCTTTGGGATGACAGAATGTATTTTGTCCATATATTTGGACAAGTGAAGTTGAGTTTAAATTACTTATGATAATATTTAATGGTGGGCCAGTAAATGCACTGTTGTCTATTTCGTGAGTGTAATTAAATTGTGTAAGACAAGACCTCACTGTGGCTCTTAGCTATTAAATCTCTGTGGTGATGTGAGGTGAGGCTGTCAGTGTTCTGTGGGGAATTACCAAGCCTGAGGAGTTACGAGGGAGGATTTGCCAGTGTCTGCTGTATATCACTTGCTCTATTTGGATTCTGGAATGCCCATCTCAGTGCAGTGTCTGGGGTGCACTTACAAGGTTTAAATAGAAATTAAACTGGAGATGGGTCCACTGCCGAATATAGCCATTTGCTTTCATAAACACAACCAGAGGGAGGAAAAAAAAAGAACTGAAAGGAAAAATCCAAGCCAGCAGCGCATATAGAAAGACTCTTCTGTTTCTGTTTTTAAATTACTTTATTTTATTTTTGCACGTTATTGTACAGCACAGAGAACTATATTCAGTGACTTATAGTAACCTCTAATGAAAAAGAATATGAAAAAGAAAATGTACATATATATATATATATACATATGTATAACAGAATCACTATGCTGTACTCCAGAAACTAACACGACATTGTAAATCAAAAAGAAAGATTCTTCTCCTACTTCGAGGGTCCCAGAGGGAATACTGCCCTCAGGGAGAGCAGCTGGGGAGTGCTGGGGCCCCGATTTGGAATGTTCTTGCTCTGGACAACCTGGGAGAAGACAATTAGAAGAACAGGCTGGGTCCAAATAACTTTGGAGGGTCAGTATCGGGAGAGGCAATTACCCTGGTACCTGGTCCCTGAATTATAAATGTCACTTACAGACTTTTTCTAACCTTGAGTTAACTGCATTGGCTCGGTAGGCACCTGGGTGCTCCTGATTCTCCCATTAAAGGAAAGTTTGGGCCACCTCTCCTGCACCAAGGTCAACCTCCCTACTCTGGGTCCCCCTAGAATTGCAGGCATCACGTCTAGAAGTGGCAAAGACGTTCAGATTCGGTTTATAGAGGGGGCCGCAGATAATCCTGAACTGGGGAATTATACCCGGTGAAGCCATAGGCCCTTTATGTTGTTTTGTTCTACAAGGTCATGGTGTTCTCTTGGTCATTCACTCATGTTTGGGCAGGATATTTACTTCACAAGGGGACTTGGTTTGAGAGGCCAAGTCAGGGTATGAAATCCAGTCCATTCTCAGCTTGCTGAGCTGTGTGTCTTGGTGTGGGACGCTTGTGCTAGAAGAAAAGGGTGTCTTTGATTTTTAAAAAGCCACCATTTAGGCTAGCAACAGCCTGGATCATTCTAGACATTTAGGTCAACACAAAATTGTTGAGTACTTACTTTGTACCAGGCACCATGCTAAGCTTTGGCAGGTAGGGGACGAGCAAGCCCTGGCTTCTGCTTTTTAGTAGTTCGTGGTCTCACGGGGCTGGCAGCCAGGTACATGGATAAAGGCGTGATTGGGCAATATATATGCAGTGATAAAGTACATACACACAGCATGTCACAGATACAAAGAGGAGAGAGGCTTAGGTGGTTTGGCAAGGTTGAGGAAGGGAACATACCCAAACACCGGTACAATCCACGCTCACAAATGCAGAAGCCTACACTGATTTTTTTTCTTTTAGGTCATTGGAAAATCTGTCAGTCATCAAGAGACAAATGCAAACATAAGGTTAGGGATGGCCTGCTTTCTCTGCTGGTGATAGAGCTAATACTTAAAAATAAAATCATAATTGACCACTATATTGACAAGTTTTCACAAACATGTCTGTAAATAAATTGGAATTGATACTCCCGTGTGATCTTGAAAGATCATTTAGCCTTCCTTACGTGATGTCTACATAAATATTCAGAAATGGTTCCAATGAAGGTGGACCTGAGAACACAGCTATAACTCAGTTGTAATTAATGTCTCTAAAATTAAAGATTAAGTCAATCTAAAAATAGTAATAGTAGTTAACTTCTTAAAAGCATCTCACAACAAAATTATAAAGCAACTTCTATTATCAACTGTAGATTAAAGATAAGTCAAGACTCTGGGATGTTTAGAAATATTGCCAAGGCTTGTAAATGGCAGGACCAAGAATCAAAGACAGGCTTTTTTGACTTCAGAGCCTGTATGCTGAATGGCTAAGCCAGGACGATGCTTCCTGAGTAGGAACTGGAACTGGGTAACAGGTCTCCTCAAATAACGTGTCTACTTGTGAAGTTGGGGACTGTGTTTGATAACTTTTGTAACATCGTAGCATATTTAAATTCTCAAGAAATGCTGTAAACTCTGAAATGGACAGATAACTAGAGGGTCAGAATACAAGATAATAGCAAACACTTCCATAGTACCTACTATGTACCTAAGTACTCTGTACTTACTATGTACCTGACATGGTTCTAAGTACTTTATAGTACAATTTACTTTTGATCCATGTACAAAGCATACAGTAAAGTATCTAAGTGCTTTAATCTTAAGTGTACAGCTGAATGAATCTTTATATGTGTATGCCATATTTCCAACACTCCAGAAGGTTCCCTTGTGCCCTTTTTAGGGCACTACCTTACCCAAAGGGTAACTACTCCCAGAGGTTCCTTCTGTCATTATCAGTCATGTCAGTTCTTGTACTTCATGTAAATGAAATCATACATTATTTATTGTTTTGTGTCCTTCTTTTGCTCAACAAAATGCCTACGAGATTTACTCGTGCTGTTACACATGTTAGTAATTATTTTACTGCTGTGCAGTATTTCATTTTATTAACTTACCACAATTTAGTCCTTCTCCTGTTGACGGACAGTTTGAGTTGTTTTCAGCTTGGGGCTAATATAATTCAAAATGCTAGAAACATTTTCATACATGACTTTTGGTGGGCATATATGCTCAATCCTATTGGACATGAACCTAGGAGTGGAGTTTCAGGGCCATAAAGTAGGCATGTGTTTGGCTTTAGGAGAGACTTCCAAATAGTTTTCCAAAGCAGTTGGACCGACTCACACCCTCATCAGCAATATATGAGAATTCTAGTAACTTTACATCTATGCTAACACTTGGTATTGTCAGTCTTTTTAATTTTACCCATCCTGGTGGACATACAGTAATATCTTTTCTTTCTTTCTTTTTTTTTTTTTCTTTCTTTTTTTTTTTTTTTTGTTCTCCATGCTTTACATTTAATCCACAAAATAATGCCTGGAGATAGGCACTATCATTATCCCCATTTCACAGATGAAGAAACTGGGACGCAGAGAGGTTAAGTAACTTGCCCAAGGTCACACAGCTAGTCAGTGGTAATCAAACATGGGCAGTCTCATTCCAGAGTCCACATTCTAAAACATTTTGCTACACCTTGGAGCACTTATGAGAAGTAAATAGGTAGCTGTTCTTTGGGATTCTGCTATTTAAGCCTATGAACAGTACCTTCAAACATTTTTGCTGTGGCTCTTTACCAATAGTATGGATATTTACTTAATTTTATTTAAAATACAAATCATTGTAGCCCCTTCCTAAAATATTGCATCTGTGTAAACATCAACTACTTTCATCTTAATGAATATTAAAAGTAAATGCGTAACTCCTAAAGAAGAGTTGTTTGTGAAACATATAAAATGACCGCACATACATAGCATTGTGGTACTCATACTTTGGGAAACACTGATTTAAGCCATGAGATGATCCACCTACCCAAATCACCCATTTCCCAGTTTTTAAAACTTTTGTTGCTATATATAACGATGAAAAAAATGAACATTAATTCAATTTATTGGCCCTGTAGAGACACAAACACTGCCTCAACAGCTTCAGCAAGGTTTTCTCCCACATTCACTATGTCCCAGAGGTAACGCACAGCTCTCCAGAGGCAGAGTGATAAGCAAGACCCAGCCTTAGCCACAGAGATTGCCATCTGAGGGAAGAGGAGGGGGAATTAGGTATAGCTACAAGTTATAGTGCTGAAGGGCAAAATGCGCCACATCCTGCTGAGCTGTTCAGAGTCTTCATGTCACTGTCTTTCAGACAGCTCTGCCGTGTCCCCCCGGTGCTTCCCAATACCTTCCTGAAACAGCAGTTGATGATTCTATGCTCTGCTTTTTGATCAAAGGGAGAAAAACTCATGCCACCTTTATCCTCAATCAGTTTCTTTTTGAAATATTTTTCTCATTGTTTAAAAATTAATCTATTTCACTTTTTATCACAAACATAGAAAAACGAGACAAAATGGTATAATGAACCACTCTGTGCCTGATACCAGCTTCAGCTAGTATGAGCAATTCATGGCCAGTTTTGTTTCTTTAATACCACTTCCTCCTCTCACATAACTTTGAAGCAAATCCAAGATGTTATTTCTCCTGTAAGTGTTTCATTGGGTATGCTTAAAGAAAAACAATCATAATGCCATTAGCAAATCAAAAAATTTAATAAGAATTCTTATTATCAAATATACAGTCAATGTTAAAATTTCTAATTATTTTATAAACACCATGTTTTAACAGTTTTGTTTGAATAAGAATCTAGATAAGTTCCATGTGTTGCTATTGGTTGATTTGTCTTTTAAGCTTCATTTACTCTATATATCCCCCCATCTCTTTTGTTTTACCTTTTAATGTATTTATTGAAGACCAATCACTTCCAACTTCTGAGTTTAAAGTAAGAAAATGGAATATGGATATTGAAGTTTCTTTTCTCTCCATCTTCAATATCTTGAAAGAAAGAGTCCTTTGGACTGACTTCTGAGTTACTCCTCGGGAGAAATAATGAGGCTGCTTTTTTGTTGTTGTTGTTCAGAAATAAATTTTCTGCATGTCCAGCAGATATCTACGTAATTATTTATTTATGATGTTACGGCATCACTAACCTAAGACTCTGCTCACCCACGTGTTTAGGAACATGAAGGCAAATGGATCACTCAGCATCCTAAGGCTTCAGAGCTTTGCCATTTTGATAGGAAAGGTATTTCTGAGAGAAAATCGACCTGAAAGCAGCCTAAATGTAGCAGTAAATGAATGTGAGTTGGAGTTAAGCTTCCTGGCTCTGCACCGCCCCCATCTCTCCCAGTCATCTGAAGCCATTTCTGCAGAACTCTGCTTTGCCAGTTTCACACAGGGTAGCAGCATGACACAGGAGTAATGGCTTTTGTGTGTCTGTACATGTGACTTTTCCCCTCTATCATCCACTTGAAGGCATTTTGGAATAGTTGGTTTTTTTTTTTGGTAAGCAGCAGATAAACCTAAATTGAATTCAATGTTAGTTAAAAAAAAAAAGTGGCTTATGTTAGAGACAAGGATGTGTTCTTTCAGCTCTAAATGGGATCACAAAAACCTGAACTCAAGGTGTTATTTCCTGTGGGGCAGAGAAAGATTATTTCCCCCTGTGACACTTCTTCATGGTACTATTCTTGATTCACTCTTGTACCATTCTCTAATTGGTGTGTGTGTGTACATTTTTTTATTCCTTCTCTCTTTTATTGTGAAAATAGTAAGTAGTGTATAAGAATTAACTATTATGTGCCAGGCAATGTTTAAAGCACTCTGTGTATATTGACACATTCAATTCTCACAATCACATTTCAAGGTAGGTATTCTAATTACCTGCATTATGCAGATGAGGAAACTGAGGCAGAGATAAGTTACTAGTCCTGGATCACACAGTAATGCAGCAGGGATGTGAACCCAGGAAGTCTGGCTTCTGAGCCTGTGTTTTAACCACTGCTCTGCTCAGCCTCTTTGGAGTTGCGTATATATTCATTTCTGGACTGTTGCTGGGGTGATGCAACATACCAGCTGTGTGGCTTTGAACAAATCCCTTAAAAACCTCTGCTGCTAGGTTTTTATCATTAAATTGGTGATGTATCTTATGAAAGGTTTTTGTGAGATCAAATAAGAGACTATTAAATATTGAAGTGCGCCTGTCCTGGGGTAGATGCTCCATCAGTTCAGTTTGATTTCACAAGCATCATTTGAGCGTGTGTGCAGTGCGAGGCACAGAGGACACAAGAATGGTTAGGACAGACATGTCCCATGCCTTCTCAGAGCCTCCTATCCAGTAGAGAGGTGGACAAAATCGACAAACAATAACCAATCTTGACAAGTGCTGAAAAGGAAAGAAGTTACTGTTGACTTCCCTCCACATGACGAGCCTTGAGCTTGGCCCCATAGGAGGAGCTCAGTAAATACCTGCTAGATTAGATGGACCACCCCAACTGCTGAAGACTGTCAACAAGTGTGGCTTAAACATGTCAATGTCAGATGAAGGTGTGATCTGAAGAAGCAGAGGGTGGAGCAGGGCTGACTCGGACGGAACTGCAGCCAGTACAAGCCGAGAAGACAGATAGGGCAGTGGTCAGCTGGGAGATGTCCCCCCAGGAGCAGAGTGAGCACTATGGACAGATGGCAAAATGGAAAGACAAGAGGTGTCATAAGCTGGGCGCCCCCATGTGAGCCCTGTCTCTGCCATAGGTCTGCTCTGGGACCATGGGCAAGGTTTTTAGCTCTTAAAGATTCCTGGCCTCCAGCCTCTGCCCCTTATTTATAAAAGCAGAGCTGGTCATATGTACCTTGCAAGATTTCTGTAACTGTCATGTCAGAAGGTTATGAAAAAATGCAAAAGGATTCTTAGAAATATATCTGGTGCATTTTAATTGTTTAGTGAATATTAGTTTTTATGATTATTGTTCATGATTGTTATTATAACTTCATTCTTGTAAGAGAGTGTCTGTATTGCTGCTAAATCATTGTTAGTTTCCTTTCCTTTTAGCTGCCTCAAAAAAGAATGTCATAGGGAATCGTGGTGTGGTGGAAAGATTGAGTGACAAGGAAGATTCTCGTCTGGGGCTTAAGTCTCCCACCAGGGGCATGGTGGAACCTCCTAATAGTCACTTCCCCTCTTTGGCTTCAGTCTCTCTGTAGGCAAAATCTGTGTTGAGCGGGGTGAGCTGCAAGGTCATTTTTTTTATACTGAGATTCTCTCGTGGTCTTCTGAGATTGTACATTTGACCACTGGAGACCCCCAGATGGGAAGATTATCAAGAAAGTTATCATCTGTAGTGACTTTGACTGTCCCCCCACCCAGGGACATTTCTGATGTCTCAGTGGCTTGGGGCGGTGTAGGGAGGGCAGGGCTGGTGCTGCTGGCGTCTAGTGGATTGTAGCCTGGGATTCTGCTAAGCATCTAACAGTACGCTGGTCAGACCTCTACAACAGAGAGCAATCTGCGCTGAAGTGTTAACAGTATGAAGGTTGAAAACTCCCTGCTCGTTATTCACCTTGTGTTTTCAGAACATGGGGCCTGAGCCACGACTGCACAGGCATCCACGCCCCCATTCACGGCTATTTCACTTGCTCATTTGAAGGGGCCACAGGCAACTGTTGTTGTTTGGGAGCCGTTTCTTCCTATTCTCTTCTGTCTCTTTGTGACTGGCAGTAGGGAACCAAGATGAGGTGTCATGCGACATAAGAAATAGAATCAGGGACCCCTTAGAGAGAAGATTGTGAAGCAACTTCTGTATTAAAGGGCCATAAAGAGAAAGGAAGTGGGTCAGCATCTGTCTTGCTAAGGGACTGATGGGCAGTGAGTGGTTAGATTCTTGTGGGAAACCTTTGTGCCGTTAAATGTGCTGGCTCACTGTGCGTGCCAGGCTGTGTGCTGTTGCTGAGGGTATAGAGTACAGGACAGCACGGAGCAAGCCTCTGCTCTTGTATAGGAGCTTTCCTGTGCCTTCCCCCTTTTCATCCACAGACAAGCCCTCCTCATTCTTCCAGACCCAGCTCAGAGCATCTTCCTTCTCTCACTCTCTCGGGGTGAGTTGGGTACTCTCCTGTCTCTTCCCATTAAACCCTGCACTTACCTTCCTACTCAGCTGTTTATCTGTCTGCTTCCTTGCAGAGAACAGATCTCTTTCTTCTCTATACCCTGAGCATCTTGCCTCATGCCCGGCACTGAGCAGGCACTCAAAAACTGCTTGTTGAAAGAATGTGTGACAGAAGAAATGAATGAATGAATGAATGAATGAATGAATGAATGAATGAATGAAACGGGCAGAGCTTCAGGGGCCAGTCTTCATGCAGTTTTAAGACTCCTCCTCCTTTTCACCTTCCCAGTCTACTCTGTGAATCCCAGATTTGAAAGAGAGAAGAGAGAGGTGAGGAGGACAGCTTTCCAGCTGAGGTCTCCCTGGGGTGCACAGAGGTGACTGCCACTTGCAGGAAAGGAGGCTACGGGGAACTGAGAGCAATTTGAACACAAACGAGAAGTGTGGATGAGCCAGTGTTGTGGGTCAGGAGCATGAAGGTGATCAAGGAAAATAATGGGGCTGGTAACTGCTCTATTTTGGGGAAATATTAACGATCTCCATAAAGATGGTATATGACTCAAAAGGTATTATTTTTAGTAGATGTCTTCGAGTTGTATGAATTAATAAGGAGCAGCTTGGGTAGTGGAACTCATTAACTGCTCAAATCTACCTTATTTACACCAAACGTAAACCTCTCTCAGACTAGTGGCATCAGCCATCATAAATGACATCCCCAGTGTGAACTGTGTTTTCTGGTAGAGACCGTATTTTTGTTGTAGGGCATGGGGGTGGGGAGGCCAGCTTTTGGATGCCTTGGATACTTTTTTCACAGGTGACTTCATCTGTTACCCACAACCCTCATTGAAACCAATAATTCGAACCCAACACAGACACTTGGCAACCGATCAGACAGTGACTGTGTTTGTTAAACACTGTTGTGTAGCAGTTAATTCAGTTCTATTAGAGTCATTTAAGTCGGTCAATGGTCTGTTGTCCTCATCAATAGGTTATTAGTGTTAATTTATCGTTCAGTTCCTCCCTCACACTTTACCAGCAGAAACACTCTCTCTGCGTTGTAGGGGACTGATTGTTGAATGGGGAGCCTCTTCCTCATCTCGGTTTCCTCCTGTAACCCCCTTCCAGACCAACACACCTCCTTTATACAGAGAGCCCTGGGCAGCTTGTACTTCCCCCAGCAATTTTTTGATACAGGACTTTTCTCTCAGGTCTTCAGTCAAATGGCCTTGTTCACTGAGACTTTCTTTTTTCTGGCAATGGTATGAAAGTGCTGGCTTCCATGCTTATTGTTTGTTTTTCCTGTGGTCTAACAGACATTTTGGAGTCTTGACTCTAAATAAAGGATGAGTGAAGCAACGATATCGATGTCATTCTCACACTTTCTCATTTCCCTCTCCCCACCTGCCTCTACCAACTGCTGTATCACCTGATTTGCAGCGGAGAGTGGAGGCCAATGGACTCTATTGGGGGCTTTCAATATGGCATCCCCTTTAACCTTTCTCTAAGGTAGGCATTGGCATTCCAGTTATTCAGATGGGGAATCAAGGGTCCCCAACAATAGGTAGTGCACCTGAGGTCACAGAGCCAGTAAGTGGAAAACTGGGATTTCCAATCCAGATTTATTTTCGCTCCAACATTCCAGTAAATCCCATCAAATACTATCTGCAAACAAAAGGAGAAGACTGAGGAAGTGAAAGCAAAGGACATTATATCTGGAAAATAGGAGAACATTGGACATGGAATGCAGGGGAAAGTTGAGGGATTAAATTATTTCTTACCATTTCTACTAATGAATATCTTGGATGTTCATTGAGCTGATCCAGAAAAATTCTCAGAACTTTCTCATAGTTTCTCCTCATAGATCATGAACCAGGACTTGGAAAGAATCAACCTCTGGTCAATAAAGTTACCAACATTCTAGGTCTTGGAATTTATCTATCTTCTTGATGCTGCTTGAATTTTTGGGTCCCTTTTAGGAAGTGGAGGAACAGTGTAGCAAATAATTACATTAATAGCTAACATTTATTTGGAACTTTCTGCACAACAGGGAAGCATCTAATCTAGTGCTTCTTAAACTGCTTGTGGGGAAGACACCCCCTACCCCCACCTCCACTGCCACCAAAACTTCCTTTTTTTTTTTCCTTAAAGAAACTCCAACCTGTCATGGACTGTGGCCCTATTAACATGTGCTAAAAAGTAATTAATAGAAAAACTAATTTTTAAAATGGCATTAAAAAATACAAGCCCCATTGTTTTATTATTATTGGAGTTTGCAGACATAAAATTATTCTCTTAGAAGGTTACTTTCAGTGCTTCTCTGATCATGAACTGATGGAATACAGGATGAAACCAGCGGGGTCCAGGGACCACACTTTGAGTGGCCCTTCTCTAAGCAACCTACGTGTAGTCATTCTTGGGAGGACTATTTTCCTCATGTTGCAGGAGAAGGGATGGAGGCACAGGGACTAACTTCCCAAGGCTACAGAGCTAGTGAGATGAGAAGCCCACATTGGGAGGCAGGCATCTGGTTCCAAGACCTTCTGTGTAAACCTCTCTGCATCCTGTCTTGACACACAGTGCACAGGGGTTGGGCTTAGAACGAGATGGACTCCAGGCAAGTCCTGACTCGATCATTTAGTACCTGTCTGACATTAGGATTAAATGACATCTCCAAGGCTCATAGATGGCCCCTGGCATGATGTAGGTGCTCAACAAAGAGAAGGCCTTCATTCTGACAAGGACAGAATTCCAGATGGCACTTTGATGATGATTCCGGGTAAATTATTTGATTCGGTGTGGTGACTGTTCCACACGCCAGTGTTTCTCAATTGTCACGTTTGTCAGAAAGCACTTTGTCAGTATTTTTTTTTTTATTCCATGAAAGGAATTAAGTTTAACTTTATCATCTTTATATTTCCTCCCATTTATTACTAAATCCTGTGGCAGAAATGGCCAGCTATGAAACTTAATAGAAGAGATTTTATTTCCCTGGGGAACCAGTCAAACAACTGTGGAGTCTAATGCCTGGTTTTAAATTCCGGCTTTTCCTATTATTAGCTGTGTGCTCTTGATTAAGTTTATTTTCCCAAGCCTCAGCCTCCTCATCTGTAAAATGGGTGACATGATGACACTATAACCTATTTCAGAGCATCACTATGAGGATTCAATAAATCAATACATGCAATGCACTTGGCACAAGACCTTGTAGATAAAAGGACTTAGCAGATATTAGTCATTATTATTGGTGCTGATTTGTGGGAGAAGGGATGGTTTCCACAGTTCACCATATGTGGCCCCTAACTGAAAAGTTTGCAAAAATTAATGCTAACATTAATGGTTAACTATTTCTCTGTAGCACCTATACATGCAGGACCTAGTTCTAGTTCATTTCTAACACATTATTCATGTAATTCTCTCAGCATTTTACCGACCGGTCATTAAGTCTCAGGATGGTCAAATTACTTGCTCAATATTCCAGAGTGAGTGCATGGAGCTTCCCCAGGTTGAGCCTGTGATCCACCTGGCTGCACCCGACACTGTTTTTCACTTCATTTGACTCAGAAGCAAAACTGATAACAAATAATGAGTTGGCATTTGCTTAGTTCTATGGTTGGGCCCTGTTCCAAGTGCTTTACAAGAATCATATCATTTTATCCTCACAAAATCCTATAAGTACCACCATTATCCCCATTGTTATAGGTGAAAAAACAGAGTCAAGGGGAGCAGGGACTCAGGTAGTGAGAATGTGACCCCACTTAGAGTGCAGGCCGGCTGCTCAGAGGCCATGATGTGCAACAAATGGCGAGAAACACACACCCGCAGACAGCAGCCTGGGACGGGGGTGCATGTCCCTGTTTCTTGAGTTGAATGTTTTCCCTTCCCTGTAAAACTAGAGGCTTGCATCAGGCCCCCTTTAAAGTCCTTTCTGCCACTAAAAGCCTGTGACTCTAGAGGTAAGAGGGAAAATACAGCTTTCCTAGTACGTCTCCGCCATGTTACTGACCCGCTGGAAAGTGGCCGTCACGTGAACGGCTTAATTTATCCCTAGGCCTTATTTATACAATTCTGGGGAAAGGAGCAAGGATGGAGGCCCAACAGAGCAATTTGAAGCATGTCATCAGCTTCTCACTCGGGAGCGAGGCCTGGCGTGCCGGTTCTCTTCATAAACCTGTACAATGGCATTGTGGGCCGAGAGATTTCTCAGGTTGGGTCTCTCATCCCGCAGCTTTCTTATACACCCTGCTCCTCAGAGAGACGTCAGGTGATTGCTTGTTGTGCAAAGTGGCCGCTCCACGATGCAGAGTGAAGGACGGACAATTATTTGGTGGAAGTGCATGTCTCAAGAGTTGCCAATTTTCCCCATGGAGTCTTTGAGTTTTCTGTTGATAGCGGCTCATTTGTTGGTCCACAGAATAAAAAAAAAAAAAAAAGGTTTTTGAAACTTTGAGCTTTCCACACTAATCTCAAGGTTTCATTTAAAAAATGGTTTTGCCATTCCCTTTAACTTAATGGGAGAGAGGGGCCTAAAAGTTGACCACGCACCCTCTTCTACAGACAAGGAAGCTGATGGTCAGCACTGTGACTTGGCCAGTCTTGGCCCTGGATAGTGAATCATTTATACCCAGGTTTCTATCCATCCCTGAAACTTTACTCTACATTTTGTGTGTACAAACATTTCTTGGAAGAGAAGGTTTATGGCATGGTTCCACATGGTTCCTCACGGTTCCTCGTGGTTCCACAGATCGTGCGCGTGAATGATGCTGTCGGGTGAAGGGCAGTTGGGACTTGGGGACAGGACATGCCCCGTTGTAAGGAAAAGTTGCTACTTGGCATCAGCCAGTTATTACCATGGGGTCATGCTGACCTAAATTGTCAGTCCTTTAGACTTCTCAAGAGAAGTAAATTTTCTGGACTTTCTGTAAAATATTTCAGTTTTATATTGTCGATTCATTCAAAGATTTTTAAGGTAGTGCAGGCCAAACACATGATGTTGGCTTAGGTATTAACTACAGGGCCACCCATTTGTAAACACAAATTTAGAGATCTCATCAGATTCTAGAGAGAAACCATGGTGCAAAAAACCTGGGGAAACACCAGCCTTGCTAATGACAGATACGGCACTAAGTGACAGGTTTTATCCCATCAGATGATGTGATGATTAAAAAAAAAAACAATCCTCTAAACCTGAAGTTGCATTTAAGTCAGTTGAGAGCAACTTCTCTTTTATTGAACGTTACATGTATTTACGACAATGTTTCATTTTATCTCCCCCTGTCGGTTACACTTGAGACCTGGCTGATTTCTGTGTTAATATCCATACCTTCTTTCCTGGTGACAAATACCTATCTGTGAGGGGGCGAGGCACTGGACAGAGGTGACTGGCAGCTCTAAGTAAGTATTAGAGACACGTCAAACTCAGTTAAATAAGACAGATTGCAAGTAGGGGCCTGGGGAGAGGAAACAGAGTTGTGATTCTTGGGGAGGGAGGAGAATATTCCTTCAAGAAACGGATGTGAATTGAGAGAAACTGGAAATTTTATCACTGCAGATAAATCTCTACTGCACTCTCCAAATCCAGGGCCTTGGCTATGAAATAAAGACGATGGTGTGTAGTCAAGTGTATTGAAACTCCCACAGATGTTTATTTGAGGTTCAGTCTTAATAAAATACATAGAGGCTTCTCTTTATTTCTCCTGCCCTCATGCTCTCCCTCTCTTAATTTATCCCATGTAGCACCTGAAGACTCCCCCTTTCCAGAAAAGGCACTGATGACTCTGGGTGTATTTAAAAGTGCTCAGGGACTAGAGATCATTCTCACTTAAGAAAGGAAATCCCGAGTTTGGAGACGGGACATTTGTATTGCAGCTTGGTAACAGGGGAGCGGGGTAGGTTTTCAGCTCACTTGTCAAAAGGACTTTATTTATCAGTCTTAAAAGTACTAAGTAACTTGTCATTACTTCTATAACAGTGGGAGATAATTAAATCCTACATGCTTTAAGGAATCAAGCCAGGGTCAGAGCTGTTTTGCATACAACCTGCACAGATTAGGTGAAAGTAGCCTGTTTAAACTGTCACTTGATATTATATTAGCTATTAGATAAATGGTGCAGAACTGTGCAGCACAGCAGATATTTGGCAGGGCCTCTCCATCCTCGCGCCGTGCTACGGCAGGATTCTAGGAATCGCTTATTTGGGGATAACTTGATACTCTTAGGCAATGGGAGAGCATGACCACTGGCTGGTCTGTTGAAATTGCCATCAAACACGAGAATGCTTAGTGCTTTTCATTTCCAAGGAAGCCCTGAAGTTGATCTCTGAGAAGGAGCTGGACAGGAAGAAGTGGATCTAAATTGCTACCCATTGGAATTTGGGGACTGTCTCGCTGGGTTGTGAGCAGCAATGTGACAAGGCTGTTGAGAAAAGCCAAAACCAGAAATCAAGTTAAGTAGGACGATGTGGGTGGACAGCAAGGGTGGAGGCAGGAGCTGCTTCTTGTGAACTAAGCCAGGGAAGAGCTGGCCGTTGATGTAGCGGGAAGACTACGGTCTCTGGAATCAGACACACGTGGTTGGGAAACTTGGTTCCATCGCTCACCTGTATGTGACTTAACCTCTCGGCCTCAGTTTCCTTGTCTGTAAGGTACCTGGGTCAGTGCTTAGAACATAGAACATGCATTGTACATGTTGGTCCTGGCAGAAGTCTGACCGTCCACTTAGAAAGGTGTCCGTTAGTGAGTTAAGCTTGAATACTGATCCAAACATAGGATGTTTGTCCTTTCTTATTCTAGTCTATTGGTGGCTGCCAGCAGCCTGTGGTCCCCAGGTGTTGATTATACCCATGGAGAAGGCAGAAATAAGTGAATTATGCCACTGTTTGCAGCATGGGCATCCCAGGATAGCATTTCAGCTATAAACTTCCACTTAAGCTGACTGCACTTTGGAATGCTCTCTCAAGAAAAGCTAGGTTCTACCTGCTTTGAGGGTTTGTCACAAAGCAAACTCAGCCCTCTATAGTCAGAGATGCCCCTGCTCTGACCACCCCACATGATTTATTCTTGTTTTTCTTATGTCATGTAGGATTTCTATCTTGTATTATAGTGTTTGGGGCTTTTAAAATCTCTTCTACGCAAAATCACTGTGTGGTCCGGATTTGATGCAGCCAGAACATCCTCTACAATCCCTGGGTATAACAGGAACTCAACAAATGTTTGTTGAATGAATATAAACAGTTTGCTAAGAGACTGGAGGATGATTTTATTGATCTTAGTTTCTCTTATATCATCTGCACTTTCAGTGTCCAAGGGAACTAAGACTTAAGTCAATGGCCCCAAGAGTATATACTTCCTGTGCTATCAGCTCTCATATCTTTGAGATACTGTGGCTAGAAAATTCTGGAGTCCAGAGACAAGAGTGCCCTGAACATTAAAGCAGAAGCCACACATGCAGTACCAAAGGGCACTGGGCTCTGTCTTTCTCCACTTATTAGTGAGGGTCCCACTTGGCCCTATCTGTTCTTTTCTGAATCTGTTTTTCCTTTGTTAACCTAGACTTCAGAAGCTATGAAAAAGGGACACTTGATCTGAGCCACAGCAGAGTTGAGTGGTTGAGTGGGAAGTGATCCATCCCTGCCTTCTGGCGCCCCAGAGGCTCAGGCTGCTCTCCAGTCTGAGGCAGACAGTGGTGCCAAATTCGAATTCAGTGTTCAGATTCCTACTTAGGGAAGCATCTTGTGCTCCTGTCTCACCCTCCCCTCCTGTCTCACCCTCCCCTCCTGCGCCGGTTACTCACGTTCACCGTAACAAGTGCCCGATACTGTGGGGTATCTACCTAATGCCAAGCACTTTTCTGGGTTCCTGGAATACGTCAGTGAGCAAACAGGTGGCAAATCTCAGTCCTGTGGCACTTACATCTTAATGGGCAGGGGCAGGCATCCAACAAAATAAAGACAATTGGAAAATGACAGATATGTTGGGAGGCAGATAGGGAAAGGGAGAGCAGGACGACGGGGAGACACAAAGGGAGAGATGGATTGGCGATGGAGGGGGTTGGGAGAGTCAGAGACACAGTGGCAGAGAGACAACCAGAGACGAGACAGAAAGAGGAGAGAGAAGCCGCGAGGGGCAGCGAGGAGTTGGACAGACGACAGAGAGGAAAGAGTGGTCACGCCAGAGAGCCATGTTTCCACCTCCTCAGCGCTCACCAGCCCACCTGCATCTTGGTCTTCTCTCTCCCCTCCACCCTGCCCTCTCCTCCAGGTGCCTTCTCACACGTCTGCACAGCCCATCATTTCCCCATCCCTATCCTGCCTGAAAGTGGTCTAGTCTCTCCCTGTTGCCCCGAGGTTATGTTCACCCCTAGCGCTGGCCACTCCCTACCGCTCCAGTCGCAGCTCTCACCATCATCTACCCTGTAAAGTCTTCTCTGATCACTCCTCTCCATTCTGGGATGGGGGCCCCATTTTCATGGGCTCCTACCTTCTGGTCTCAGTCTTCTGTGAACTGAATCAGGAAGTTTTAATTCTAATGGCAGCTAACACTCAAGATGCTGACCAAGGACCAGGCACTGAGCCCAGCACTCTCATGGGTTAGCTGGTTTAATCCTCCGAACCATCCTTGAAGGTAAATACTATTAGTACCTTCACTTTTGAGGTGATGAAGCTGTGGCACAGAGAAGTTTAGAAACTTTCCCAAGGTAACCCAGCTTGTAAATAGCAGAGCAGCCTGCTCTTCTAATGGAAACAAGTATGTACACGTTGCTCTCATTCCTAACACTAGATTTATCACCAATTTTGTGATGTTTCCCCACCTCCCCATCCCTCCCAGCCCCCATTACATACTTCCTCCTGGACGATGAGCTGCTGGAAGACAGAACAGGCATCTCTGCTGTGCAGCTTAGCACCTGGAAAGAAGTCAGCTCTCAATACGTCCCTGAGGAAGGAAGGAAAGCCTCATAGTTAGAATATCCATACAGGAGAAGGGCTGGCAAGGGACCTGTGTGCTTCCAAGCCATGGCTTTGGAAGACCTGTGTGACCTCATCCAGTGTAAGCCTGTCTGAGAGAGCACAGGATGCCAGACGAGGGGTGTTCCTGGGTGAGGAGGGAGGCCTTTGGAAGTGGATGATCTGTGTCCCTCAGGAGGGAGCTGCCCTGCCGGCAGACTCTGCAATTTCTTGTGTGCCTGAAAGGCGCCAGAGGGACAGATGAGGGGAACCCTGCCCACCTCCTACGGCCTAGGAGCCTGTCTAAGCCAACCCTCCCAGGTGGCATCTCAAAGATTATGAAGGGCTCTGATGCCTAAATAACAATGCAGGTCTTTGCAGGGAATCCTGGGTTCTTGACTGGGAGTCATTCATGTTCTTGCAGACTCAGAGCTCTTAGACTGACCACTGATGGCAGGAACGGTGACCTGGCGATATGGCCCAAGCGGAGCCATGGAGACCACAGTTTAGCTTTTGTCAGTCAACACTTTGTGGGTGTTTCCATAGGGATTCTTGAAAGAGCATTTCTGAAAGAACAGAGAGGGAACGCAGAATCAAACTCCACCTAAAGTGTTTACGGTCCCCACGGGGACATACCTGTCTAGGTGCCCACGTGCTCCCGGGGGGCTTGGAGGAGATAAGGGATGTCAGAAATTGAGCTCTGGGACGCAGAAGAGAAAGGGGGTGCTGACACCCCTCCTCTCCCACCCCCGCCTGTCCTATCTCTACTCTCAGCACGGCTCCCCACCCCCTAGGGCCAGGAAACTGTGAAATCACAGCGTTTCACTCCCACAGCCCAATCCCTCAGGAAAGATGATGAGAACCCGTCTCCTTACAAGCATCGGAGTGACTTTCTCCAGTAGCCAGTTGCCTTAGCCCTGTGAAGTATTGTCTTGTGGGGGTAGAGAGAGCATCGAATGCAGGAGGAAAACCTAAAATAAATAAGGGCTTCTGAGACAGTCTGTATTGATATTATACTTATAAAACCTAAAAGCCCCTGCTGACTGAGGAAAATTAATGATAGGTACAGTCAATATTAATTGTCCCTCCAAAAAAGCAGGGGGAAAAGAAGCCTCCAAAATGAGGATCGATATAATCCCCTGCCAGTACCGTGTATTGAGCCTTTCTTCCAAAAATAGATGTATTTTTTTTTAAACAATTGACAGGATTATTTAGGAAAGCGTTTACTTAGTCCTGTTAATGGAAAACCATGAAAATGATCTCTGAACAATGGGTTTTAGAAACTTCAGCTCTTGGGTGGTAGACTGGCTTCCCACCCCATCAATGTTACGTTTTTTCAGTTTTTCTTTAAAAGAGGAGCAGCCAGGACTCAGGGGTAGAAGGAGTTTGGATGCCGAGTTTGGATACCGGATCTCCCCTGCGAGGAGTTTTGTTGTTGTTGTTCTGGTTTTTTTTTTTGTTGTTGTTGTTGTTGTTTTTGGCATCTCTCATGAATTATTAAATGCAAGTCCAGCAAGGCAGGGGAGGAAAAAGCGGATCATTTCCCTCTGAGTTTGCTGATTAGCCAGTTGCTCCATTCAGGGAGGACTCCACGTGTTTCTAGTTTCTATATACGTCCATAGAAATGGAGCATGATCCTTACTGCATCTCAAGTGAATGATTTTTCAATTAGCCTGTAGTTCCTTGGCGGTATTCCCATTGCAGTCCTATGGGGGTGATGTGGAGCAAAGGTTTAAGACGTTTTGGACAATTTATGTGGTTTGGAGAGGCTGTTTGTCAAGAAACAATATCTGCAACCACTTTTATGTGCAATTTGAGTCCCACGTCTTTTGCTTACTTTTATAGCACCATTTTCTAAGGTGCTAAAGCTAACTTGCAAGCAGTGTTTAAGTGGCTGTGTTGGTGGTGTTTCTGGAGAGGCTTGGGGAGCCAGGAAGACCTTTCTCTTGACTCTGTACAGACAACTGACATTGGTATAACTGGAGAGCTATTTGGAAAGCCTCATCAAAGTGCTTTGAACCATGAATATTGTTTGAGCTGAAAACTTCACGCTTAGGGTTGCTGTGGGAGGGTAATAAAAAGGGATTGGGGTTCAACCAGACCTGGGAGATCTGGTAACACCATTTCCTGAGACAAATTGCTTATCCTCATCATAACTCAGTTTGCTAACCTATAAAGCACAGGATTGGTACAAAGATTAAATGAGATGATGCATGAAAAGTGTTTAGTTAGAGCCTGGTATGAAGTAAGTCCTCGTATATATTATCATTTTTTATTGTTGTGGCTGTTCTTGTTAGGAATCTAGCCTAAGACGTAAGTAGGAACGTGTACAAAGGTTTAGTTGGAAAGATGTTCCTCACAGCATTGTTTATAATAGTGAAAAATGAGGTTGACTGAATATATTATGGCAAATAAATACAGTAGCTGTTTTTATTACTTGGCTGTTAAGAGCCATGTGGTTGATATTTATTGATAGAACAGTAGTCTCAATAATTTAAGTAAAACGTTAGGTTGTAAACTAGTATCATCCTGTTGTTTGTTCAAACAGTAAAAACATAAATATAGCTTCACACACCAAAAATATGCCTAAAGTGTATCTCTGGGTGATGGAATAGAATTTTTTGTTTTAATGAGTTAATTATTTTTTGCTTATCTGAGTTTTTTAAAATAATATTCACATGCTATTCTTGATTTAAGTCTAGTTTTGATTGGAAAAAAGAAAACATAAAAATGGAGTAAGGCTCCCCATTGGGGACTCTGTTCTTTAGTGGTTAAAAAAAAAGTCACAGTGTCAGTGTGACTTTCTCAGAGATTTCAGGCTGTGAGCTTGCGTGGGCTGGTGGTTATGTCACTCCATCAGAAAACATAAGCAAGGGATGAAAGATCAGGAACATTTGAAAATGAGATCACGAGTATGAGAACTACACAGTCACCCAGCCCCACATATTTTTTTTAATAGAAGACTTACTGACATTTGAAAGATGGAGACCTGTGCTACTGACTGGGGTTGATTGGCATTTATGGGTAGTATAAGGCATTATTTGCACCCCCCATCCAAACCCTCACCCATCCAGCCTCTGAACTAAATTGGATAAGCTATAAAACTTTCTAAAATTGCTACGTACGGAGAGACTAGTTGTCGTTTTCAAAATATGACTTATCTGGATAGAGATTTGAAAAAGTAACTTGTGACATTTTAAACACTTTTACTGACTCTTGTTAAAAAAGAAAAAAATAAAGAGGAAAGAAAATGTTACTTGTTCAGAGAGAAAAAAAGGAGAACTGAGAAGAGTTTCATATCAAGTCTTTATTGAAATAGTTGGATCTAAATCCCAATGGATTTTGTAAAAATTGAAATAATGTTTGGAAGGAGTGCATGATTGCTATAAATATCTGTTTATATTCATACCTCAGGGGTGGGCCAAGTTCTTAATTTTCCTCATAAATCAAAAATTATTTTCATGAATGGAGGTTTATCATTTTTATGATGTTACAACTTGACCCTTAGAGTTCAGGGCTCCAGCTGAATGTCTGTTTTTTGAGATGGGAACATATGTGTTCACATATAAGATTGAACCCTGATGCTTATTACCCTCCTTTTTTTTCTCCAAAGGGTTAAAGCGTATTTATGAATATTTTATCCATTTAACTCTGAGTTTTTTGCAAGGGAAAAATTACGTTTTTCTCAAAATCATCATATCTCAAATATTGTTTCTATCTGTTCAGCATTTAATTCCAGGAATAATGAGTTTTCTTCTGGGGGGGGGGTCCCACTCAACTTTAAGACAACCCAAAATTTGAACATCATAATGTCTGCTGAATGTTATAAAAAATTATAGCATTGTCAGTAAAAATTTCTATCACTTATTTTGCTGGCAAGGCAGTTCTACGTGAAAATTTAGAGGAATTATATTTATTTTCCTGAAATGGCCACTTCTGCCTTCTTTCCTTTCTTCCCTGGTTCCTGTGTGCTGGTGCGTTCTCTCTCTCTGCCTCTCCTCCCATCCCCCAGCTCCTTCCTCCCTCTTCCGCCACATCCCCATCCTCTCTCTCCCTCTCTTTCTGTGCTAGCTGTCTCTTTCTATCTCTGCTTATCTGCCTTTCTTTTCTGTATTCTGGTGACCACCATTTTTATTTTTTTGTGTACAAAACCCTCTCCACTCTTCTGACCCCATCTCCGACCATGGAGATCTTAGTTTCCCCAACAGAACTTACCCTTGTCATTCATTTCCTCCGAGGCCTCTTAGCCGTCAGGAATTGTATGTTATTGTAATTTTGTGCGTAGTATTAGGAGATGCAGGTGTCAGTGTTTCATGGCCTACTAGCAGATGGCACAACGGGCTACCTGCTTGTTTTCTTTGATCCAAAAGCTGTTCAAAATTTTTTTGTTTGGTTGCCAGGGCTTTAAGATTTTATATGAAAATTTCTATCTTCTTAAACAACATCGGAAGCTTTGACCACCTTGGGTACCTCCCACATGGCACCAGTGAGCTGAGGTGGAGAGGGAGCAGCTCACATTCTCCAATACATCACAGTCTTTCCCCATCCTTTGGGGTCTTCGTTCATCTCTGTGCCTGCCCTGATCTCTGGAGTCGTGTGACTTTGCCACTCCTGTTCTCTTCCTTCCTGTTCCCATACTCTCCTCTCTCAGAACGTCCCTTTCTCTTCTCCTGAAAGAAATGTGAACGTTGGGAATTCTAGTTGCAATGGCTGGACCAATAAAAGGGGCTAACTTTAGTTATCCCTCAGATGACTCCTCAGCTTCTGTATAGGCTGGACTCAAGACAGAGAAGTTGATAAGAAGACAGTTAGGGACAGCTTGTAATGTTGTTTGAGGCCACTGATAGCTGAGTCAATCACCATTTAGATTTATTAGTATCATTTTTTCTCTGGTATTTTTCATATTGTTATTCTTTTTTTTAAAATTTAGGCATCATACAATGAACTTAAATATATTTTATCATAATTTGAACAGTAACAAAAGTTGAAAGGACTTTAAAATTCTATTGGTGCATGTCTAGCATTCAATAACACAATATATTCATGGTTCTTCTGGGATTTGGAAGGGGTCTGTCCTGGGGTCATATCTGTGTTTTCCTTTTCCCCCACAAATGTCTGATAACTTTCCCTGGTGTTGCCCCTTCTGGCATGGCTGATCTCCCTGAATATACCAGGAGTACACCAATGTCCAGCCTATGCTTAACATTCAGTAGATGTTTGTTAAATGAATGAAGACTTGTTATATGTTTGTGAAGTTGAGACAGAGAGGAGAGAAACAACTTGCTTTTGGTCATACGTAAAATCACAAGAAAACTGGAGTTAGATTTAGTTGTTTAGTTCAAACATTTATTTAAGTAAAGTATTGCCTTTCTCTATTTCTTCCCAATTCCCATCACGTGACACAGTAACCCAGCTTTTTGGTAAAGGTTCAGTTTTCACTTACCATGAGCCCCTGAAATGGTCCCAGGTATTGGTGATTTTTAGTCTAAGTCATGCTTCCAACAGCATTGACCTCCAATAATGGTCTCTGATTTTTCAGAACATTTACAAACTGTCTTCCTGCTTAAATGAGTGATGGAATTCTGATACTTGGGGTTCATAATGTCCTATTCATACTGCAAACATCACAGTCTGTGGTACCACTCTGTTGACAGTGGTTTTATCCACCAAAAGTATACACAATCACACGTTCTTGCGGGTCTTACCAGCCTGCAAACAGTTCATGCCACCAGGCTTGTCCACAGACGCGCATCTCACCTTTTTCAGGAACTCTTGGCGTTGAACCCAAGATATTTACTCTGAGTTCATTTATGATGTCTTACGAAATGAGCATGAGTTTAGTTGTGCTTTGTTTTCCTGCTTTGAGCAAGGCTTTCTCATCGCAGCTTTGTATGAGTCGTATGGCTTGCCTGTTGGACCTGACTTAGTTCATCTGTCAGAAGCGACAAGTACTTCGGAGGCATTTCCTTCCAGAGTCTCCCGAGTGTATGCACACATGCGGACACCACATTCACGCACACACAGACACATGTCTGCCACCCTGCACTGAGAACAGCTCTGCCTCGTTGAAGATCTAGGCAATCATGAAGAAAGCTTTATCTAGAAGCGAGAGCCTGATTTGGAATGACTTGTCTCTTGTTTCTTCTTTCCTTGAGACTCCATGGTGGCTGCAAAAATGAATGTGAAGACAATGGAGAAAATCTGTTAAAATGGAGAGTAAATAATAACTATTCTACCCATAAAACCACTGAAATCTTGAATACACATAATATGCACCAGACTGGAAAGAGTTTTCATGGGTAACCCAGAGACTGAGTGGTTTGGGAGACTCCCCTTTGTGAAAAAAGACTGATTCCATCTCTGTCTCGATCTCTCTGTGTCTAGAGCATCTATACCTAGATCTGATTATGCCTATGTGTGTATATGCACATATATGCATATACATACACACGTATGTGTCTCATGTCTGCTGTAGACTATTTCTGTTGGCCAAAACAATGATGAGCTATTGGTGACTTTGTATGGTTCAGTCCAGTAATTCTGACCACAGAATAGATCCCTGCCTCCCTTCCTTATCACTTTTCTCCTGTTTCCTTCCAGGCTTGAGAAATGACCAGGGACTGGACATGTCGAAAGAGAATTGCAACACTGTGGTAGTCAGAATTTCATGATGGCCCCAAGATTTCTGCTCCCTGGTGTACATGCCCTGTATAATCCCATCCCCTCGAGTGTGGTCAGGACTTGTGCATATGCTATGTCACTTTTGTGATTAGGTTACATTACAAGGCAAAGGTGAAAGGATTTTCCAGTTGTAATTAAGGTCACAAATAAGTTGATTTTGAATGAATCAAAAAAGGGATCATTCTGGGTGGGTCTGACTTAGTTAGTGAGAGACTTTAAAAGAAGGCTGGGTCCTTCCTAAAGAGACAGACACCCCCGTCATGGCTGTGAGGAGGCAACCAGCCATATTATGAACTGCCTATGGAGGGGAATGACCCGCTAGGAACTCAGAGTTCCAGTCTTATAATCCCTAAGGAAATGAAGGCTGCCAACAAGCTGATTGAGTTTGGAAGAGGACGTTGAGCTCCAGATGAGGACATAGCCTGGTCAACACCTTGGCTGTAGCCTTGTAAGACCCTGAGCAGAGCACCCAGCTAAGATGTGCCCGATGTGTGCTATTTTTAAGCCACTGAAGTTTTAGTAATTGGTTATGCAACGATAGAAAATGAATACAAACATAAAGAGATCTTCATGCTCAGATCGTGGGTCTGACCACATCTGTGCCTGCTGCCACCTGTGCCTTCAGCATCTTGCTTCGTCCACCTCCTTCCATGAATGAAACCAAAGAAGGGGTCTCGGCTCAGAGAGACCTTCATGTTCCCTCTGGCTTCAGCTGGTGATTTTGCACCCATGGCTGTGAACTTGGCTTT
The DNA here is from genome assembly GCF_009834535.1 of Camelus ferus. NCBI lineage: Eukaryota > Metazoa > Chordata > Mammalia > Artiodactyla > Camelidae > Camelus > Camelus ferus. Next base: position 16,897,923 of record NC_045697.1, on the reverse strand, counting down.
ATTCTTATTTGTTCATTCTGCTACTGCAGCAGGGAGAAATTCTCTTTTCAGGAAAAAAAAATATTTAGCTTGTCCAGATTAAGAAACATCAGACACTTGATACTAGGAATGGAGTCTTGGAACATTCCCCTGCAGAAACGTCATCCTACAGCATCGTGTGTAGAAAAAGGCGTGTGGCTACTATAGTATATTTCTTTTATTTCCCTACTCTCTTTTTAAGTGCTCTTTCCTGTTCAGACTTCTGGGCTCTCCCTTCCTCTTTCCCTTTGTGTGGTAGCATCTGCCTTGAATGTTGATGAGGGAAACTTGGTTCCTCCCCAAGAACTTATTTGGGAGTAATTAATTCTTGGCACCCTAGCAGTGCTTCACAACTGTGACTTTCTTAGGTACGAATTGACTGACTAAATGTCCAGGCATGGGACATGTTCAATGATTGCATTTCCTTTTGCCAAAAATTAATCGTTTATTGAACTTGTTCTAGCAGGAATGAGAATGACTACTACATGTGTGGAAGGGTGAGGACAGAATTCACAGGACAGTGAGGGGATCCTTGAGAACATTGACTCTGCTCTCTTAAGTCACTGTCTGCAGTTTTATGCTCTGGAGCTCTGGAGAGGACCATCCTAGGAGGTTGAACTGTGCCTCAGGGAGATTACAGTCTATTAGAACAGCAAGCATGCAAAGATGATCATTCATGAACTTTTGATAGACAGTGCAACCATGAGTACAAATTGATGGAAGAGAAGAGGATAGGAGACAAACTGTGTCTAGGGCGAAGGAAGACATCTGAAAAGTGGTGTTTGAACTAGACTTAGATGATGGAATTTGGGAGAAGAAAAAGAGTATGTGGTGATGATGAATTTATTGATTTTTCAGCACACCTTGAACTTGGACTGAAACTGGGTATACTTTCAGGAAAATTTTATACTACCCAATGCATGGCAGAATAAAAATTAACTAATACTCTGCCAATTTAGAATTGGTGAGAGTTTGGAATGTAAATTCTGCTGGAGCAGAAGCCATCACTGTCTTCTCTGTTGCATGCACAGTCCCTCACTCAGAGTTTTGCCTGTATTTGATGCTCAAATACAGTTGCAGCCTGAGTGAGTGACTCTCACCAATGAGCAACCCATCAAAAGGGTTTCCTAATAAGATTAATTGTGTGATTGCATCTGTGAAAACAAAAACGTGGGAAGAACAAACTGTTTAATCACAGAACATTGTTTCCCATTCATTAAAACAAGGTTCCAAAGGAAGGCTGCAAATGAATTCATGGATAGTCCAGTGGGACTCCCTGGGTATTTTGAAGATACCAAAAACATACGTATTTTCCAAAATAGTGTCCCATTCATTAGTCTTCCTTGCCATCTGGCCTTCTGAATGAGTAAAGATTTCATAAGGTTTTGGTAGGCTCTCCTTTTGGATATTTTACCAGATTTAGGGACAATAGTGGGCTTTGGAGTTGAAGCAGTCAGCGAAGCCTAAGTTCAAGACAAGTGATCTAGACCTTGAAAGAGTCACGAAGCACAGCTTCAGAGCAGAAGAGCTGGGCAGCACCAGGCAGGCTGAAAAATCAATAAATTCATCATCACCACAAGAACCTGGGGCAGGGAGGAGAGTCCAATCCAGATGGGCTGACAATGGCCATAGAATTTTCCCAAGGTAGAAGTCCAGGGAGATGCTTTCTGTGGAGGGAGTGCTAAGAGTGAACAGCAGAAATCCGATGTTTAGTCCGATTAATGGGTCAAGAGTGTAATAAGTTCAGGTCAACCATTTGGAACTGAGCTATCCTTCTTGACTAAATAGGTTCCTCAAAGCATCATCCTCACCTAGAAATGACCACCTCTCTGGTTGCCTGATGAGATTGGCTGGTTCACAACAGACTTTTGTCCCCTCCAAAGGCTCACTTTTCCATATATGAGCAATTTTAGCTTTAACCACTCTGGACTCTCCTCACGAAAATAGTCCCTGCTTTCTAAGCCTCAAAGCACATGATGACAGCTCCGTCTCAGGAAGAGTTGCTCAATCACTATTTTCTTGTGAATATTGTAAGTGTTCCTCTGAGTGTGAAAGGTGTGATTGAAACGCAGATTCCTATTTTAGGGAGCAGGAGGTTGTGTGCACAAAAAAAGCCTTTGCCTGGATTGCATGTTAGATACTTCATTAACTTAAAAACGGAATGTGGATGTAAATTATAACCCTTGTTATTACTCATCACTGCAGTTCAGGTAAGTTGGCAGCTTTCCCGTACCTTCGCAAACCAGTAACCTCCAGAATAAATTAGACGTTGCCCCTGATACCAGTTGTCCTTAAAGCAGCAACGCTTGTGCACACACGGAAAAGGTTGCCACAGGTTCCACTGGAAGCTGCTGCCACAGCTTGTGGTAGCTGGTCCTCTTCCTGCTGTTCCCTTGTAGGCTCTGAGCTGATTGTCTTCAGGTCCTGAACACGAAAGAGCTGGAGTTGTTACCTTTGGTTGTAGTGACTGTGGGTCAGAGAAGTTTGAGGAGAAGGAAAATCCAGGACCTTGTGGACACCAGCGAGCGGTTTCTGTGCAGCCTTCAGATGATCCTAGGTGACTGTCCCAGAGCCCACGGACTAGAAAGCCACGGGACTTTGGCAGTTTCCCTTAAACTGCCTCATTTACTCTCCCAGCCTGGGAATGAAATGCTCTGTTAACTCCCTGAATGAGGGTCCCCAGGATGCATTTGCCTGTGTGAGTGTATGTGTGAGTCACGTGCTCCTGAGTCCACGGGTGTATAATTGGTGCTGTATTGTTTCCATGAAGACTCTAACACGGGAAGCCAATGTCCTGATGGCGGATGGTAAAGTCCCCACACTGGATACATGTGCCCAAAAGCTCCAGAGAGGAGGAATAAGTTTCGACCTTTCTGAAAAAGGAGATGACCCGACTTTAAAGTCTATTATTATCCAGCCGCCTTATTGCACAGTCGAAAGGAGGAAGAACGGGTGGCTGCCTGGAGTTTTAGGCATAGTAGACAGGGTGATGGTGGCCACTTTCGTTTGCTCTTAAAACTATGCAGTCTTGCTTCTGCCACCAGCTCTTCATCCATCCCTGCATGTGCCCCCAAAGAAACCCACTCCCCCTCATTATCACAGTGGAACAGATGGTTCTGAGCAGTTCTCTGGATTTCTGTATGATGCCAAGTGAAAATGAACACTCATGGGGACTCTCTATTATTCTAAAACCAAGATCTTAACTTTGGTATCTGGGGGCACTGCCCCAACCTGGAATGTTCCTTAGTCACAATTTTCATCACTTCTCTGCTTCTTAGGGAAATGTTCTGCCCTGAGGAGGCTGTGTGGACAGCTCTCATTTCTTTTCTCTCTCCATTTGTTGATATTTTAGGTTAAAATTTATCAAAAATTATTATCCTGTGATCAGAAAAACTTTTATATACACTCGGTGACTTATAGAAAGCAATCATAGACATTGCATTACATATACATTAAATGAATGAATGAATAATTATTGGGCATTGGTATTTTCTGACACATTACAAATTTCCTGATGTGTTTCTCTAAATCTGTCTTCCTCCTAGAATATAAGTTCTCTGAAGGCAGGAATCGTGTTTGGGTCCATGTAGCTTTCTCAGAAGAAGGATATGACAGGCATTTAATAAATGCTTGTTAAATGGATGGATCAGCCATGGGGACTGAGTCAGTGAACAGATGGTGGCAGCATTGTTAAATTCCGTTTTTCAGGGTGTTTCTGTGTTCCTCCCACCTTTAAATCCTATAGCCTACACAAAACTGCCTTGAAAGTTAATATTCACTGAGTTGCAGGTACTAGGATAAATAGCTTGTTGACATATGAGTGAGTTTTTCATCTACAGTTTTATGAGGTGTGTATTATGAGTATACCCATTTTGTAAGTGAAGGTACTACAACTTCCAGAGGTTAAAGCCTTGTGCAAGAACACAGGAGTGATAGGTGAGGGACCACGATTTGAGTTCAAGTCTGGAGAGCTCCACAGCCACCCCTGAACCATCAGAGACTTCCAGTGTCTTCTTTGACTTGCTTATTCCACCAGCCAATCAACTACCCGACTCTTACTGAGGGCTGACTATATGTCAGTCACTGTGGCGGGTGTCTATCTGCGTGGTCCCTGCCTTTTCTACCTGCTAAGGAGGAGAAGGGGCAGGGCAGGCATTGAGGGAGGAGGTGGAGGTGGGTTTGTACGCACCAGCAAGGTAAATTGACAAGTTGCAGCCACTTTACTTCAAGCATATTCCCGCCAGAGGGGTGATGAACAGACAAATGCCCCACAGCTGGACCAGAGTGACAGTCTGTTTGCAGGAGGTTGCTGCTGCTTCCAAAACAGACTCGAGTGTTGTGTCCCGAAGCCCAGATCTTGTCAGTTTCTCTCCAGTCAGGTTCAACCCAGAGCTAGCCCTTAAAAATATTGACTCAGTGTGTGTTTTACCCACTTCACCTCTTCTCAAGATGGAAGTTTCCCGAGAGTTGTTTGTAGTTACAAGAAGGAGAGAGCGAGAAGGAAAAAGCTTGCGATACACTGTCAGCCCTGAAACGTGCAGGGCTTACTGCTGGTCATCCTAACAGGCTGACTGGCTCTTCAGGACCGCTTTTAGTTTTCATTTAGGGCTCTGCTATTTTAATGTCACTCACTCTGCTTCATAATCCTCTCACCGTCGCCAGAAGACACCTCTAGCAAGAGCAGGCTCAGACCCTGTCCCGAGAATGAAGGTGGTGTTAGAAACTCCATCACCTTCCTTTCTGGTTTCCTTTACTTGCAGACACAGTTTCAAAATGTTTATCTTAGTTTACTAAAGCAAGGTTGTACCAGGGAGGCTCTGTGCTTTACGATCAAACTCAATTATGTAAAATTCTTACAACATAGTGAATAATCATCAGAAGTGTGTTGCCTTACTTTTTTTTTTCCTTCACTGTATTTTTTTTTTTTTTAATAGGCTGCGGGACACATTGCAGCAAATATTTCACACGGGAGTTTGTGCCACCAAAATAATTAATGCCAGAAAGTTATGTGAAGGTCTTCCTGTATTAAGTAAACTAGCCTTTGCTGAAAATGGGAAGATAAATGATGAGAGAGTTAAGAAAGATGCCGTAAAAATGGCCTAAGATTTAAGATATATAAACTGCAGGAAAAGAACCCACATATTTTTATCTTTGCCAAGAAAGGTTACTATTTTTCTAAGACAGTAACCAAATAATAACATCTTCAGTTAGCAAATAATTGCACAACTGTGTGATCAGATGCTTATAGATGTTGCAAGGGAAAAAAAAAAACTAACAGGGAACTGTGCTTTGCCCAGCTTTTGTTTGCTGCCCTTCCAGTGATTAGATTCTGTCAATCAAAGACTGTTTTTATATAAAAAGCCATTAGGAGTTGGGTCTTCAGTACTTCTGAAGGGCAACCAGACCTGAATGCAGCTAGGGATAGCAGATGCTCTGTGGCTAACATTATCATGGGGTGAATTATAGGCATTGGTGTTTAGCTTTGTAAACTGCGCTTACCTAGGGATTTTAATAAACCATGGGTTGAGGTTTTATGTTTTCTCTTCCTAAGAACATCTAGCACTTTTACACTGAGACATTATTAGTTGTTCATATGGCTTCATCAAATCGCAATTCATAGGGTAGAGGTACCAGGACTGGAAATAGATATATTCCAGCCTGTGGAGTAGGATGGGTTTGTAAGTCAATATCTGCCAAGAAGAAAAAAGCTCCTAAGGACCCTTTGTGTTCCCCTTAAATAAAGAGCTCTTTTTTCTCCAGGCTTCAAATAAACTTTTATCTTCCCCAAGGTGGTTGTGAGATCTTCGGTGCATCTGCTGAGGACCGAGCTAGTGATACAGTAGGTTGGCACGGAAAGTTCAGGGGAGGGTCCAGGCTGGTCATGTAACGTCCCAGCTGGAGGGACCCAGGAGACTGGGCGGGTTGTGCTTCCTTCCCCTCCAGGCCCCCTCCTCGGGCGTGCTCTGTTCATGGTTCTCTTCCATCTGCGGCAGGAACCTCTATTGAATATTCTGACCTCATTCTCTGGATATTGTTCCCAGGATGTCACTGCAAGGTCTGTGCACAGAAGAGGGGACGAGAAGGCTGCACTGCAGAACTGAAGTCTGCATGGCTGAGCTGGTGAAAAGAGTAGCCCTGAGCCCGTATTTCTCCATCACTTCTCACCTGGGCCACGAGAATGGTCTCCCAGCTCGCACCCTCCACTGCGACCCCACCTGGCACCTAGAACGCTGCTTTTGATCTGAGCATCCTGCCTCCCCTGCTCTCCCCCTTGGTTTTATCTCTTCAAAGCCTTCAAATTCTCTGAAGATAAAGACAGAGCCCAGCCATAGTCTGACTCCTGACCCATCTCACCCCCCGTCCATGCTCCCTCTTATTCTCTGGGCTCCAGCAGCATAGTTTTCTCAAAGCTTTACTTCCATCTGTCTACCAAAAGACGTTGTGATACGAAAGTCCCTCCACACAAAAGGCTCTGCCTGTAACCTTCATCTTCACTTCTTCCCAAGCAGGATATCCCGCTCACTCTTCCCTTCTCCGGGAAGTCTTCCCAGCTAGGTCGCTACTCTGTTCTGTACTCCTTCGTAGCACGATGCACCTCTCCCTGTAAAAATTTACTCTGCTTGTAGCTTTACACTGGTTCTTGTACTATTTGATCAGCGTCTGCCTCTCCCTAGTAGGTGGGACCACGTGGGGAGGGAGCACTTCCGTTTTGGCTCATTATTTCTTCCCCAGTGCTTAGCATAGTGCCTGCCCCAGAGGGAATTAAAATGAGGGAAGGACAAGAGAACGAGAGGGAGTAGTAGAGATAGAGCATGTGCACACACATGAAAAGGAAGGAGAGAGGGAGAGAGGGAGGGAGGGAGTGAGGGAAGAGGCAGGAGGAAGGGAAGAAGAGAAGGAGAGAGACATAGAGGGAGACACAGAGAGAGAGACAAAGAGGAAAATGGGCAGTTCACTCTCCTGGAGCTTTGGTAAGGAAATGGCCATCCATTTCTGCTTTGAATACTGCATTTTATTGAGTCTAAGATATGTACTGGTATGAAACACGATTGCTTTCTTTATCACGAAGAAGGAACAAACACTGCCAATTAAACTATGACATACTATTTATTGTAAAATGACTCCCAATTTTAGACCTCAACATTTCAGATGGCAGAATGTGAAAAGATGTGCGTCTTAGAATTGATGCACATTAGAGTTGGATTACATTAAATCTAGGAAAAATGAGCTCAATCAATAGTCAGATGGATGTGGATTGAAGAATGATGGCCTTGAGGATGAACGCTACTGCGCACCGATTTTTGAATGTCAGAATGCCAGTGCTGATCTCAGCGGTGTGGTTTTTTTTTTTTTTTCCTGTAATGTGACATGGGTTGGGGTACATCTAGTCACACAGGTATGCCTTGATCATCTAGTGAGAAGTAGCATTTGAGTTTCGGGTGGTTGGAGTTATGAAGGGCAGTCTGCAGTATGGCAGGAGGAAGGCATCAGGGCTATTAACGGATGGAGCAATGGACTAGCAAGTTATAAATGGTACGGAATGTAGTCCAAAGAGGTGCCCGAGCATGTCTTTTCCCTCGGCTCCTAAAGAGGAGCATAGTTATGCATCCTTCTGAAATTGTTTTAACACTGTGCTACTCTGAAGAGGAGTAATGGATTAACATTGGTTTCAACCAATATTTAGAGGTAAACCTGTAAGTTGCAAAGCATCATTCTTGCTCTCCAGCTGGAGAAGTAAGACTAACTGGTCAGTGGTCAAGAGTCTTCATTCTGATCCTGAGTCTATAACTAGCTGGAGGACCTTGGCAGGTTATGTCATCCCTGTGAGCCTCACTGGGATTACATGTCCCCGAGACTTTTCCAATCCCCACTCTTAATCTGAGCCCCTGTTCCCATATGATAATGACATGGTAAGATCTCTGGGGCTTGTGTAGATATGCCCTCGCTTCCCTGCACTCCTCCGTTGATTCCCCTCCACCTTTCTCTTTAACCAGTCAGCACGTTTCAGTGCCAGTTATTATGCCATAGTCATGACTTCTGCCTTTCTCCCCTTCTGTTGCCCCCCCTCCACTTCCAGTGTTTGTTCTTTTCATAGGTCCAACCCTGTGTCCTTCCTACCAGCTTAGGCATAGCACCTCAAATCTCGAAACCTCCAGTTGTGTCTAGAAATGAAAATGTGAATAACATGACACTTAACACTGCTTTCTCAGTCCCTGTGATCTCAGGGCCACAGCGTAGATGTATGAAAAGGCTGGATCTGACAGGATCTGCAGGGATTGTCTTAGCTAATTAGCTCATTTAATAGAAGAATAGACTCTCAAGGGGATGAGGAGGAGGGATGAATTACCAAAGGTTACCCAGTTGGTACTGATAGACTCAGGACAGGACTCTCCAGGTTGCTGTCACATGAGTTCTCAAGCTGACTTAATTCTTAACAGTATCCAGCATAATAATTTCCTATATCCTATTTTAAGTTTCTATTTACTTTACCTTCTGAGTTTTGCAAACCTGTTTTGAAGAAGAATCATATCTTTCTTTTCCTCAAAAGCTCTTCTTTTATTTCACATTTTAAAAATATGAATATGAATTCCCTTACAAGTTTAGTGCTTATAATTATCTTTAAATAACCAGCTTCCAGATGCTTTTTTGCTGTTTTTTGGATTTAAATCCTTTCTTAGGAAAAACCTGGGGACCCAGGATATTTCTTCAGGATCCTGTCTTAAGGCTTCTCACCTCCCTGAAGAATTCATCTCTGTTTATAACTAGATTTCTTAGCTTGGGGTGCTATAACAAAAATACCATAGACTAGGTGACTAAAACAAAAAGCACTTATTTCTTATGGTTTTGGAGGCTTGGAAGTTCAAGTCAAGGTACTGGCAAGTTTGGTGTCTGATGAGGGCCTGCCTCCTGGTTCACGGTAGAAGGGGCAAGGGAACTGTCTGGGGTCTTCAGCACAAGGGCACTAATCCCATTCATGAGGGCTCCATCCTCATGACCTAATCACCTCCCAAAGGCCCCACCTTCAAATAGTATCACATTGGGGGTTAGACTTCAGCATATAAATTTGGGGGGACACAAGCATTCAGTCAGTAGCACATATGGAGTATTTCTAAGTCATGAATGGTGTTGGAAAGCCCTCAAGGGAGGTGAGGGTGGGCAAGCTGGTCTGGGGTGAACATTTCTTGTGTACCTGCTATGTGCCTTACCTACTATGTACCTTATCAAAATGACCTCTTTTTAACCCTCCCAACAACCAGCCATCAATATGACTTTCATTTTACAGATAAAGACACTGAAGCTCAGAGGGATAAAAATAATGGATTGGCAAGTCACTCACATAGTACTAGAGATGGAAGCAGGATTCAAACTCAAATCTGTCTCTTTATGAAGCCTGGTGTTCTTCTCATAGTTTGCCTTTTCAGATTGGAGAACTTGAATTTTTCATAACGTGTGGCTAGTGTGATTCTTGAGCCATTGATTCAATTTTTATCTTTTGTTGAAGACCAGTAACACAATCAGCGATTTCCCTAAAGAGACTTATAAACCATCCCTTTTTGGTTTTTGTCTTATCTGGACATCCCTGGGAATTTGTCATCAACAGGCAGCACTTTAGAGGTGAACTCTACTTTGGGTTAATTGTGCATAGCTACTACCAAAACTGAAGGGAGATTGGCAGGATGAAATTAATTGGTTTGAACTTAGCTGTGGGGCAGGACTTGATTACTTCTTCATTGTGCGAAATCACCGGTTGTATTTAAATCACCCCAAGTGATCGGTCCTTGATCCCCAAAGTCACAGGCTGTTGACCCTTCTCAATGCAGAGACTTCATTTCTGTCCCTCAGATCACTCATTCCACTCCTTTGGGTTCTTCTTTGTGAAAAAATATAATTTCCCATCTATGCAGTTTGGAAAGTTTAGGTAACAGAATTCTGAAATTCTGAGCACCAGAGACTTGCTCGTGTTGAGGTTTGGGCTTTCTCAGTCTGCAGTGGCAACACAGATGACTTGAATTCCAATGACAACCCAACCCAATGAGGCCCAACAGCAGTTTCATCTTTGCCTGTTTCAAAGCTCAATTACTCAGGGTTTTAGAATATGGACAAACCCTATGCCTTTGGCCAGTGCCAGCAGTTAAGACAGTCTCTGAAAAATATCACTGCATTATTATTTTTGAAGATTGCAATGCCATTTATATAATGCCAGCCACGGCTTCCATTTAGATTTCATCTTAACATTTTTTAAAAGGAATTGATGTATATTATCTCAATCCTGCAATCTATTCTTCACACTGCAGCCTAAGTCATCTTTAAAAAAAATCAATCTGATCATATCACATCCTTACTTAAAACCCTCCATTCACTTCCTGTTGCCATCAAAACAAATGCCAATTTCCTTTCCAGGGTTTAGAGGTTCCTACAGGAGCTGACTTCTGCCTACCTCTCTACTCCATCTCCTGCTGACTCAATTGTAGCCTCTCTGGTCTTTTTCTTTTTCCTGATTCATTTCTTCTTCAGGGTCTTTGCCCTTGCTGTTCCCTGTGCCTAGAACGCTTTTTGTGAAGATGCCTGTGGGGCTGGTTCCTTGGCACCTGAAATAGGTGTCAACTGAATTAATCCTCATGGCCTGGGCGATTCTCATAGATGTTTACTATTTCAGAGTCCACCTTGTCACCCTCTTCCTCACTCAGATCTTTGACTGCATAGTTTTTTTTCTTTTTTAATTCTAATTTTTCTGTTTTAATTTTTCATCTACTGGACATCTGTTTTTAAGTCTCATGTACTATTGAAAATATATTCAACTAAGTTCCCAGAGGCTGAAGTAGCATACCTTTGATTTTTCGGCAATTTCCCCCTTTAGTGCTATTCTCTTGGAGGGTCAGAAGATAAGAGGTTTGACAGTGCAGTGGGAAGAATACTGGACTCTGAATTGGGGATATGTGCTCTGGATTGGCCCACCTGATAACCAGCTGTGTGGGTGAGGTAACATATCTACCTCTCTGGGTCTCATAGTTTCCTTCTGGAAAATGAGATGCTTTTGACTCCATCGCATTCTTTTTATTCATGGACAGAGTTTTCAAACATGACTAGGATTCCTTGTGTGATCGTATAAATGGATTTCTCTGTGGTAATCAAGAGAGGATCAGAGGAAATAAACCCAAAGAGATTGAAATGAAGACAGCTTTCCATTTCAGATTGTTTCTATGTTTTGGAAAAGATGGACCCAGTCCCATATAATAAAGGTCCATATTCTTCCTGTGATTATGTTTAGCTGTCTGGCTGCAATAAATCACGGCAACAAAAAATGGGACGTTTGTGGATATGTGTGACATGTAGCTGGATCCAAGCCGTGAGAGGGTCGCACATAACGAAGGACACTGAGAGGTACATTTTCCAGTCCTTTATCTTGAGGTTTCTATGGAAAACTTGCCAGTTCAATATTGTGTCTAGTTTTTGTTTGTTTGTTTGTGTTTTTGTGGAAAACAAAGCTAGGAAAGTATTGTCATGATTGTTAAAAGAAAAAAAAAGCAGCAAGCACTTTTGAGAACCATAATTAATGTGGGGATGATGCTAGAATTCTTGCTTGATTGTTGTAAAACCCTTTCCACTGTCTCAAAAGCAAATTGCAAGGAGATCAGTGACTTCTGCTCCCTGGAAATGACAAATTAGGTCAAACCAAATTTATCAAGCATAGAAAAATGTTCCAGATTTCCAGACACTCTCAGAAATGTCTGACTCTCTCTTTGTTGTTGTTGTTTTTACCATCCAGTTTGTGTGAAACTGAGCAACTAAGTACCAAACCACATTGAATGATTCACTTCCCGATGGTCATGACGTTTGGTTGGATTGTGTGCCCCCCTCTTTCACTTCTTGGCATGTTTTGTGATGGAGGATTTGGCCGATGATACATTTTACTTCTTGAGCTCATAGATTCATTATACCTCTTCGGATACTTGAAGAACGTCTGTTTCGGTGCCGCACTCTAATTAAGGCTGGTACCCAGCTGTAGGGGTCTACAGTTCTTCAACAGCTCTTCTCGTGTTGTCACAAGGAGTTAGCTCTCTTTGAAGACAGGTTGAGTTTGCAGTAGTTAATGCTTTTGAAGGAGATTGTCGTAATTACCCATGATCAACATTTAATGCCTCTCCATCCAACCTCACCTTTGGCCCTTTACAAGGCACTATGTAGAAGGAAAAAAAAATCAGATCACAGCTTGACAGTGGGCTTGATTTAGTTTACAAGAAAACAGATTTTGGTCTGGCTTGTGAAATATACCTGGGCTCAACAGTGCACTGTTTCTGAGTGTTCTCTGGGATGTCAGTTGTTAGATTGTAACTGTATTTTCACACGATGGATCAGGTTCCTCTTGAAGAGCTACCATGTCCTCACTTAAAAAAATTATCTGGAGCCAAAAATCGTTTGATTTCTCCCTCTCCACTGCTCGGAAGGGCAATGTGTATAGTTCAGTATGAGAGTTTGTGATTGGTGCAAGCATTTACCAGGCCCTCAAGGTACTGCCAAGATTCAGCATTGGGGAAAAGAAAGGTACAGCTTGGAGATGTACCTTCCCCCCTCCCACTCCTAGTAATTAATAGCGTGGTATAACAAAGGGAATCATTAAAACACGAAGGTGTGTATTTTCAAGTCACATTTGTCAAACACGGTAAAGTAATCCTGAGCTCTGTTAGTTCCTGTGTATTTTTCACATGATATATGGATTTTTCTTTTCTATTGTTCCAATGTGAAAATGTTTTAAAAAGAAAAACATGCTTTTATTGCCATTTTTAAAAGTATTGAAGGGGATAAAAAGGAAAGTGTAATAAAAGCAGTATATTTTTGTGTCAAAAGTAACCTTTCTATGGTACTCTTTAGATAAAACTGAATATTGGGAAAGAAGGCGAAAGATAAGTAGTTCCCTTATTCATCTTTGTCCAAAATCTATTTTGCTCACCGCTGGTTGTTGGCATTGCGTGATGCTGTGACACAGTACCAAGAGATCAGATTATCAGAAGAGAAGGAGATTCCCCATTTAATAGTTACTCACCAAAATTTCCCCCTTATCTCTACATCACAGAAAAATAAGTAGTTGTTAAATTTCAAATCCTGCAGTCTTTCTGATTTATCATCAAATTGTGGATGCACTTAGCTGCTGAGCGTCAGGGAATCCAATAAGTCCTGTCACATAAGAAGAAAAGAAAAAATCCCACTGGAGAATGGGTTCCTTCTCCCCCACAGTGATTTATTTCTGTCACAAGACTTAATTTTATCATGAGGCAGATGCTCTGTCTGTATCAATGTATTCGTTTCTACATTTATCTCCTTCATTAAAAAAAAAGCACCTGCTGCATTTGGGGGGATGTATTTAGCTTCTTTATTATACACCCTGATGACCCGATGACGTGCTATTTAATCACATCTTTAATGTCTCCTTTTCTAAGATTTGAAAAATTCCTTAGCTATTTTGTCAAGTGAGTCTGATGTGAAGGGGTGCCGCGGCAAATGAAATTGCACGGGGTAACCATTACAGCGACAGAAGGTGTTAACATCTGAGCTCTCTGGTACCAAGTCTCTGATATTCATGTCAGAGGGAATAAGGAGAGCTTACTGGGGTTATCAGGCGATACCTGGGATGAAACGGTGACAGCCTCTGTTATGAATTAATTTTGCTGAACTGCATGTGGAAGACGCTGCCTTTTACAAAATGTGCCAGGTAGACTTAAAAATATATGTAAAAGAAAAAAGAAGAGGACAAGACGGGAAGAGGGAAGGAAAAGAAAGAAGGAAGGAAGGAAAGAAGGAAGGAGAAAGGGAGGGAGGGAAGGAAGGACTGATTTTTTTTTTTTTTTTTTACAAAAAAGCATTATTTTTATCTGATCTGAGTCACTACACCTTACCACAGAACATTTTAATGATGTGCTTGTGTCTCATCAACTCAACCCTCCCTCCCATCTGCCACTTAATATGGATCTGGTCCTCTGAATAATCATCCTTGTTCTTGGGGCAGCTGAGGTCTACAGGTTGTCATCCTTCGCCAACTGCCGTCACTCCCGAGGACCAGCTACTTCGGCCTGGCCGCACGGCTCGTCTCTGCGCTCTTTCTCCCTTGCAGACTGCCTTTTCCCCTCCAGCGCGAGGAGGACGTCCCGGGGAGAGATGGTCAGATAGCTGAACTGGTCAATAAACTCAAGGTAGCTGCAGTTCCCCTTGTGACATTCAGCCCAAAGGCCTGTCCTCTTTGTCAGCTGCCAATGACAAGTGACAAGACAAACGGGCACTTCTAGGAAGTTTCCAAAATCCCTTCTTTACCTTCATATGGCTTCTTTTCATTGCTGTTTCCTCATCTGATTTCTCTTAAAAGTAAATCAGCCCTGACCATTCACTCTTTTTTTTTTTTTTTTTTTTTTTTTGCAGCAAAGAGGGCACAGAGGTTAAGGTAGGTGGAGATGCTGAGCTTCCCAGATTTGCATTTTAGTGGAATCGCTGCAAGAAAGCTAACAGACAGGAAAGGAGACCAAGTTAATGACAATTCTCTAAGCAGCTGTTGTGCGATTCAGCTTCACTACTTCAGTTAATTAATCAGCACCTTGCTGGCAACTCTGGGGGAGAGACTCGTTAGATACTGGTAGCAAACAGACAATGCTTTCATATCAAATATGTTCAACAACATCTAATACAGCGATAACTTCCACAGAAGAGGGTAGGGAATAGCGTGGCTTGTAAAGGCACTCAGGAAGAAGTCCTTGGTGTTCTAGCAGATCTGCACCGGCTAGAAATGCTGCATGTGCTGTTTCCTTTGTTGTCTGTAAGCAGCCCAAACAAAACACGGGCAAAAGAATCTCCAGGGTTCCCTGTTACCATCGCTGCCTCTTTTGTCTGTAATAAATAAATATGTATTCATAGGTTCACGATACATAGTAAATCAAGCATCTTCATTTCTGATTTTAGTCACCGCATTTCATTTGGAATTTTAATCATTGAAATAGTCCTTAAACCTGACAACAACTAAGGGGGATCAAAACATTCCAACAGAGGCCACTCACCCAGCTACCTCAGCCTTGCGCATGAGAGCTACCGACTGCCAGGCTGCTCCCTGACTTTCTCTGTTCTAAAAGGAAAGCAACCTCGTGTTCTCACTCGGAAGTCAATAAAGCCATACATATTTTATGAATGATAATGCACAGAAACCTTAAACAGACAAAATTATATCTATATCTGGCCAATGTACTCCGCATTTTCTTACTCTTCCAAAACTGCTGTCAGTAAAATCGGTAGTGAGTTTAGTGCAAAAGTTGTGTTATTCCAAGTCTCCTGTTGTCACATGGCCTTCCCATTGATTAACTGAGAAGATACCATTTTGCATAGTTTTCTACTTTACTTTCTCTTTGCTACTTCGTGTCTTTACCCTGCCGTTATACAGAAACAATATCGAAACACGATGGATAAAAAGAAATGCCATCATATGATATGTATTTTCCAGTTAAATGTGAATTTCCCATTATTGACATGATGAGAAAGATAATATTGATTCAATAAATAATTACACAATTATTACCTAAATCTTAAAAATATACACGTATGCATTTAGTTACTATATCATTTTCCATTTCTAGAGATAAAATTGTGAAGTGGAAATTGTCTTGTGGGTGCAAAGATTGTCATGCTTTGGAAATTCCCTTCGAATTCCCTTCTCTGATATTCTCACAAGTGGAAATTCAACCTTGGGTTTTCTGCCCACCTGCCAGGGGTCAGGTGGAGAACTTCATACTGAGGACTTGAGGTTGTATTAACCAATTCCTCTGGACGATTTATCCAGTCGGCTCATATGTACTGATGGAGACAATTATAACTTCAGTTCTTTAATGAATCCCACATTATAGCAGAAGAATATCATCGAGTCTATAACACTCCAGGGAACTATAAAGAGAAATGTCCCTTTTAAATTAGCTTTATGGCGCTGAAGCTTTATGTATTTACTTGCAAGTTCAATATTAACTCAAAATATGATTCTTGAACTGTCTCTGTTGTCGACAACATTGCTTGTAGAAAGGGCTTTCTTGGCAGTTATTAATGGTGAGTCTTTAAAAAAGAAAAACAGTTCCCACCTGCTACAGTTGCTTTTGCTACAGAGAGAGCAGGATGCTTGCCTAATCCTAGGTAATCTGGCGTACAAACCTTAGATAAAAAAAGGTCTTTTGCCTAATCCAACTTCTCAAAGTGTGATTTACTTTTAGATTTGATCTAGGGAGAGATTTTCTGACTTTCTTCTTTTTCCAAATCATAGGCTCCTGTGTTGTGACCCATTTAGAATAGAAGCTAGCTGAAATTGACTATGGATGGAGATGGTGGCAGCGTGGTAGCTGGGTGACCACTCAGTTTTGATGGGTCTCTGGCTATTTGAAAACTATACATTGTTTCATGGTCTCTTTGTAAACTCATTTGTGTACTCAAAGCTTAACCAAAGATGCAGATGTGGCACGTGTCCCCCCATGATCTTTCTGATACCTACAGCAGACATCACTAACCGATCATAGCATCTTTCCTGTTAAGCCCATAGGTAGCCTTAGAATCTTTGTAAACACAGAGCTCCAGGAAGCCAACTACCACGAATTGATCAAAGCTGGCACGAGGGATGAAATATATTTACTGCCCTTGGACTAGACCAGGTGTTGGCAAATTACAGCTCTTGGGCCAAATGTGGCTGGCCACCTGTTTTGGAAAAGAAAGTTTTATTGGGATACAGCCATATTCATTTATTTACATGTTGTCTGTGGCTGTTTTCGTGCTACAATGGCAGAGTTGAATAGTTGGGATAGAGATCATATGGCTTTCAGATCCTAAAAGTATTGACTCTTTGGCTCCTGACAGAAAAATGTTGTTGACTCTTGGCCCAGGTCTTTATAGGTTTCCTGTGTCTAGGCACTCCTTGTTTTGCAGACACAGAACATATTAAGAGGCTTTCTCAGGGGAAATGCAGTGGGAGAGAGGGGGAGACAGAAGACGGGAAGAATGGAGCAGAGAGGGTAGCTTACTGTCCACGCAAGCTTTGTGAGCTGATCTCTAGGTACTGAGCAGATCTACTTAGCACTGAGAATGAGAAGCAGTGAACTTGCTTCATGGGGAAGCCTATTCTGCAGTTCCAAGTGGGAAATCTTTTTTGATTGATACAGGTTAAGACCAACAAATAGACAGATTTTTCTCTTCTGTGGAAGCCGCACTCTGGTGGAAAGATCTTTTCCCATCTCGTACCTGAGTTGGAGTCATGATTGCTGCTCACTTTCTGGATGACTTTGGACTTTGCATAATAAATGGGGATGACACTTACCGCTTCAGGTCGTTAAGCGATATAACACATGAAAAGTACTGGTAAGAGGTGCGTGTTCAATCATTGTTAGCCTCCAATGCCTCCATTTCATCAAAGTAGACAATTCTATCACAGCTGTGAAAGTGCTTATAAATGCGACGTCTGAGCACCAGTGCGAAGTCCTCTTGCTTGTGTCATGCAGACATCAGTCCTGCTGAAGAGGAGAAGCACATGCTTGCTCCTTAGCATCTCTAGGAGCTTCTAGATTTACAGTCTTTCTTGCCTTTGAGGGTCTATTGGATTTGGCCCAAAGTCAGGCTTCCTTTGGAAGGCTAACTAGAGTTTACCCCACTGTTTAAAGTGTGCTCTGTTGCTGAAAAGGGTTGTTTGTTGTTACACTCAGCTACTCAGTGAGCATCGAAAAGTGAAAATGACCAATTTCCTCCCCACAGTCTGCCAGAAGAATAAGCAAGTGAGTGATAACTAGGATGAGGAGGGAAGAGGTGGGACCACAGTGATGCTCTAGGAGCGTCCAGCCCCTTCCCTGAAAAGTCACTTCCCCACAGAAGGAACTCTTTAGCCAAATCTTGAGAGATACGTAGACTTTTTAGAATGCAGAGCAGGGTTGGGGTGAGGATTCCAGAGGAGGCCAGTGTACAGTAAGGAGGTGGAAAAAGTCAAAATCAAACTGAGAGGTGGTACATGTATTTGGGTTCTGCTGGAGAGTAGTGGGAGGCAGTAAAGCTAAGGGAAATTGAATTCTATCTGCCATACCACTGAGGGACACTAAGCAGGACGTGATCAAATGGTGAACAGGTCTTCAGAGAAGTATAGTGCTTTGGAGGTCAGAGAAGAAAGTAAACTGAAATATGACATTGGCAAGGAGAATGAGCCCACGGCAAGATGGAAAAATTTAAGCAAAGGGTGTGTGTGTATTATTTCCCTTTTTCATGGAGTCAATCTACATGACTTTCCCACGTTACTTTCTGCTGTGGAAGCCCAGGATGTGAATAGGACCAGTGAGAACCAGCTGGTCCTTGCATGGGTACCCTACAACTCTGCAGGCTCTGCTCAGACCTGAGGAGTTCTGGTATAATCAATACCATTGGGGGTTTTAAGCTGGAACCTGTCACAAAAAGAGATTGATTATATAACAATGAGTTAGACTCACACTAAATTATATCAAACTGCTAATTTAGGTAGGGCACGATCAATTTCAAACAGACTGTTGTAAATGTGAGTTTCCTTTAGGCCCACAATCCTTCATGGAGGGAACTGGTAAACATTTTAAGTCTGGGCTGGTCTTGTTCCTGTTCTGCGGATTGTTGCTTCTGTTGGTCATCTGCTTTTGTATGTTGCAGTGACCAAACCCGTTCCTTGACAGTGTCTGGTCACTGTCATTTTTGACAGCACTCATTTGTGCCTGCCCTTCTTGCCAAGCCTGACCAACTTCCTTTCTTACGCGACAGTTTTCTTTCTTTATTATATTAAACGCATTCTTACATGTGTGTGTCTTCCTCTTGCCTCCTTCCTTCTGGATTGCAATTCCCTGCTCTCAAGGGACTGGGGAATGCTGGAAGGAGTGCAGACTTTGAAATCTGACACACTAGAAATGGGAACCTGGAGGTGCTGCTTGGCATCTTTGTGACCTTGGAAAGAGTTTGCTTAAGCTCGCTCATCTTCCTTTCCTTCATCTGTAAAAATAAAATTACTAGTACCTACCTCACAGATGGTCAGGTTTAGATTGGATCTGAGGAACGTGCCTAACACTGTGCTTGCTGCAATTTTCATGCCTAGAAAATGATGGCTATAGGGCTTTATTAGTAGTACGGTTTTTCTCACTTCCCTTCTCTACCCAATCTGGGAGAATGTTTATTTCCGTCGGGAAAGTCTATTTCATTAGCGAGAAGACCGACTTCCCTACAGATCACTTCTCTCCTCAACCCCCTGGAAGACTTTCGCCCCAGGAAACAAAACAGCTCGTTTCTACAGTACTTTCTGACTGGTGTACTTTAAAGTCTTTCTGCTGAATCTTCCAGGCAGGATCAAAAGAACTCTGGACTCCTGGAGCTTCAGAACATTTTAAATCTGCTCAGGAGCCTTTAACTGGTGACTGCCGACACACAGGGATTACATAGACAGGGGCGGGATGGGTTTAAGCCTGAGAGGGAGGGAAAATGGCCAGTATGAAGAGTATTTGTCTGGAAATGAGATGACCAGGGTTCTAATCCTTAGCTTACGACTAGCTGATGGCCTGGGTATCAGAGCGGACTGGGATATTTTACCTTCAATTCACATTACCTGCAAACTTTTACTCTCAGGACAAAGTGTCAAACACAGGTGACAATCTTTTACATTTTGAAGTCCCTTTCAGAAGGAGTAAGTGTCCAATGGATTGTTTTAAGCCCCTAGGATACCACTGAGAAAATCACTCTTCAGTAATGCTAAGTGCTGAATTTTGGGTCCTCAGGTACTGAATGACATCCTAGTCATTCAAGAAATTATTATTCCTTTGCTGTGCTGTTTAGAAAAAAAATCCATTTCCTTCCTTCTATCCTCTAAATGCTTGCTGACTTTTCAATAACCTGGAGACAACATACTTAGATACTTTTTGCTTCGTAGTCAAGATCTTAGAGTTGGGAGCTTAGTCTAAACCCTGTCTCTAGCCCTGAAAAGCTGTGTGTCCTTGGGCAAGTTACTCACTCTTTTCAAGCCTCACTTTAAACACCTGTAAAATGAGGCTGTTGACAATAGTCCCTGGCTCACAGAGGGGATTATGAAGAGAATATATAAGGAGCTAAAACAGGCAGAACATGGCTGATTTCAAACATGCTACTGCAAATGTGGATTTGTATTTTGACCATCACTCCTTCATGGAGGAAGTCGGCAAACATTCTCTGACTGGGGATCATTAGCTGTCAGTGTTTCATTCCTGCTTTGTTGGTCCAATGAACTTGCTCCTCTGTCCCCATTTGTTACCTTCTCTATATACCGCAGGGGTTAAGTCTACTGCTTTTGCAGTGACTTGGGGTCTGACATGATTCAGTGCTGAAGGAAGAAACAAGCTGGTGGAAGGCACTTGGAGAGGTAGCTGGCACAGAAGATGCAGTCAATAATTATTAAATACCATTATTATTCATGTGAGCTTCTATAGAGTAGAGCTTTTCCTTAATTGCTTTTTATTGCGATGTACACAGAGTTTGCTTTTGTGTTTTGTCTTGCTTTGTTTATTTGCTTGTTTTCATGACCCTTGTTTTTTAAGGGAGGACAGAGTAGGACCAGCCTCCTTTCAGATTCTAGGATTAGGGGATGAGGCTAATCTGTCACCTAAAGGGGACACAATTAAACTTCAGCAATCATTTAGGTACCAAGAGACTCAGTAAAAGCACCCAAGGCTTCTTTGACTGTTTTGGAAGAAAAGTGCTGTGCGAATTAAATATTGTTTAATTGAAAGTGGAGGTTGTGCTTTCATTGGCTCTTCAAATGTTGAAAGACTTGGGCTGGAAGGAGTCTCCGGATTTCATTTCGAGGAGCACATAGAGGGCAGGTGCTGTGGACAGAAGGAGAAGAGCTTAAAATGGAAGGAGAAAGGCTGCAAAGGGACTTGAAGAGGTTTTGATACAAGTGGGCATAAAATTAATGGGCTAGATCGAGCCTTTCAATCACTCTTTTTAAAATAGGAGCATGCAGCTTGTCAAAAGGTGCGATTAGCAGTCACAAAGCCAGGCATCCTCCATCTAGCTGTGGTTAAGAAGGTGGGTTTGGTGTCAAACTGACTTGAGTTCAAATTCCAACTCTGCTGTTTTCTGGGTGCAACTTGGTAAGCAAGTTATATAACCTCACGGCTCCCAGTTTCCTGATTATTTTAACCAGAGGCATATAATACGCACTTTATAGGGTTGTTATGTGGATTAAATGAAATAATGAATGCAAAGCAATGCTTAGAATAATGCCTGGCAAACAATAAGAATGAAACATAATCGTAATCGTATTACCTGACAGTAATCGTAATATTAACAGTAGCCCCATCAGGAGTGCTCCTGCCCTCTGCGTAAGCACGCTGGCACAAATAGAACTAAGAGTGTTCTACTTTCTGTGCGACAGACACAAGGAAATATGATTGAAGCTTTCTTCCCCAAGGACTTGAAAGGAGGGGGAAGAAATCACCAAGCAGTCACTGATGCAAGAATCATTTGTTATGTTGCTCAATGCACGTTATAAAAAGAACACCACGGTAAATTCCTTCAAAGATGCAGTGCCAGGAAAACTTTTTTATTCTGTTGAACCAAGATCTTGCCTAGTACAAGACAGAGAAAACCTGCTCAATTCGAGGAGACTCTGCGCCAGCGATTTTGCGCCCCGTGGTTGTAGCATTCCTCGGCTGGGATTTCTTGCTATGGTTTTTTTCCATTCCTGTTTCTCTAGGTCTTGGCTTTTGACCTTCATCACATGTTAAGTTTTCAGTCTAGTTGCTGAAACGCCCGGGGTGTAGAGGAGAGAAGGTGACAGTGGGTTACAGAAATATTTGCTCATATTTCGGCTCTGTTTTTTTTTTTTTTTTTTTTTTTTTTTTTTTTAATGGGATGTTTTGAGCAACTAATTTAAGCTCCTCTGCTTCCAGTTTTCTCATTGGCCAAAGGAGGCGCTTAAAAAGGCCTTTGCAGTGTTGCTGGGGAATAAGCTCAGGTGATGTGGTTTGGCTCCCGGAGCAGGATCTGACTCACCTGTAGGCTCCTGTCACCCAGTTTTGCCTTTCACACGCTCTTTGGAGTTCTTTCCGAGGAAAGGGCATGCTCCGTAGATGGGGTCAGAGTGGAGGAGGCCCCAGGCCCCAGGGGAAAGCAGCTTCGCCTGCCTTTTGTGTGAGCACTTTCTCAGGGTCAGATGCTGCTCTCCGCTGGTTAATTTTTGTTAGTTCTAGGTTAATCAGTTGTTTGATTCGTTCAACAAATATTTATTAAGCAGCATTGTGCTCGGCACTGGGGGGTGACCAGGGTGGAGAAGAAGACCTAGTTCCCAATTTCATAAAATGGTCATTGTCTTATAGTCCTATCTGCCTGCCCACGTCCCTTAATCGGCCTGGACTCTGAAGAAATGGCCTTGATTTCCAGAAAGTGAGGTGGCCCTACGCTTTGTGACTGACCTTAGGGAATTGGGCTTGGGAAGGGCTGTGCCTCCAGGTCAACAGTAAGATTCTGGAGAGCTCTTTATGTCACATTTTAACTGGGTGGAAAACTAAATTTAAAGAAGTCTCCAGCTCATAAGGATGCTTTGATTATAGCTGCCAAACTCTCTCCGGGTGAGACCACTAGCTACTTTTATTTTATTTTAGCATTTCTGGGAGCAGTTTTAACAACAGATGCCAATTTCTGTATCAGATGGTGATGCTTCTTCCTCTGTCCTGTTTGACTTGATTTTGACTTTGTCAGGTGGTCATGCTTTATTCCCCTCAATTACAGGAATTGATTAAAATTGTACCTAGGTCTTCTGTGCTCTTGCCTTTCGGTTGATCGCCAGTGAGTTAGAGATGCCTGCAGAAGCCCCGCGTGTCAGTGCAGCCGATTTCACCTCTGAGATGGACCTGAGTGCGATAACTCACTTCTCCAGGGATCAGGAAAGGTTGAGCATGTTTCTCAGCGAGAACCTACTCTTCAGAGAGGCCAGCTGAGTTCTGCCTTCGATAAAACAGGAGATGCACGTTGTTCCTTATGGTTCTTGAAAGCATGTGGCTGTTTTCTTATGCATAATGTAGTAATCCTAGTAATTAGTGTAGGAGAACGATGTATCCTACGTGTAGCAGTAAGATACTGCTTACAACTATCTCTGGGGCATGAATGCTGTGGTAAAGTGAGGCAGTGTCACTGCTGCCTTAATACCTACGTGGCACATAGCATAGCGAGTGCAGCAGTTATGTAGCATAATTTACTGTTGTTAGTATTGTTATTCTGTGCATTCAGAGTACCTGGTAAATTATCAGCAAAGAGGCTCAATTCTTTTTTATTATTATTATACTTGGAATATATATATGTTAGAAGTGAACATTAATAGTAGGGAAAAATTATGTAAGGAAGCTAATTTAAAAAAATCTTCAACAGTGTTTTGCCTTTTGAAGTGGGGATAAAACTTATTAATTGTCTTTTGGAATATATGCAATTATTTTCCTTTAAATCATTTTTAATCTTTTCAAGAGATAGTCTGAGAACAGAAGAGTTCGTATATTTGGGAGTTCCTAAGACTCAGAGTCAGGATGATAGTGCTGAGGTCCTTTTCTTACAGCAGATTTTAGCATTCATTTGCTCATTCATTCATTCATTCATTCAATATTTAATTCACTAAGTATTTATTGAGGAACTACCATGCAAGGGGTAAAGCCAGCCATGAAAAAGAAAGTAGATAAATGTTCCTATTCTTGTAGAGTTTATGTTCTTAGGTAAGTTACATAACTTTTTTTACATTCTGGTTTCTACAGTTCTATAAAGCATAAAGAATCATGTCTTCCACAACCTAAGTGTCCATTGTCAGAGGAATGGATAAAGAAGATGTGATGTGTATATGTATACATATAATGGAATATTACTCAACCATAAAAAGAGTGGAATTTTGCCATTTGTAGCAACATGGATGGACCTAAAGATTATCATACTAAGTGAAGTAAGTCAGAGAAATACAAATATTATAAGATAACACGTATATGTGGAATCTAAAAAAATATACAAACAACTTATTTACAAAACAGAAACAGGCTCACAGACATAGAAAACAAACTTATGATTACCAAAGGGGAAGATGAGGATAAATTAGGAGTTTCAGATTAACAGATACAAACTACTATATATAAAATAGATAAACAACAGGGACCTACTGTACAGCACAGGGAACTGTATTCAGTATCTTGTGATAATGTATAATAGAAAAAATCTGAGGCTGTATACCTAAAACTAACACAATATTGTGAGTCAACTATAGTTTAATAAATAAAATTTTAAGAAATAATAAAGTAGAAACAAGTTTAAAAAAGAGAGAATAGTATCTTCCACTTTTTTTTTACCTGTCCCTCTTCTCTTACCCCAATTTCCTTGCATGATTGTACCCATCAAATAGGATAATATCTAAGAACACTTTAGAGCATGAGTTAAGCATGTAAATCCTACAGTGTGGCCTTGTGCCACACTTTTCTGTTCCCTTCTCCACTTGTACTTAGTTATGAAGACAAAGCCTACATTTGAAAAAATCTGTCAAGGAAGTGATGCAGTGTTGAACTGCTACAGAAACCATTAATTATTGACATGACCTCTTGTTAACCGAGGATTGAAATGTGCATTATTAAAAGAAAACTCCACCCCAAATTCTAAAGCCATTAATCTGAAAGTTTAGAAGTTATTAGATCTTGTAATGATGGGGCCATTAGAAACACTTTGATAAATACATACTTGCAGGCAACCTTTCCAACCTTGCTTTTCTGTGTAACTGTGTCTGCATCAGGAAATGTTTTTAAATGTGAGATTCGTTCCCTAGAGAGCAAGGAATTAGTATACATATTTTATATACTAATTTAATATACATATACAAACATAAATACATAAACTTGTGGTGCACATTATTTTTATGGTTAGAACTCTGTTATATATAATATCTGTGTGTATATATATATAGAATATGTATGTATATATGTATTTATATGGACATACTGTGTATGATTTTCTCTATAAAGAGCAGTAAACACATAGATACTCTTGGGAAGATTTCTACTAATACAAAATATATTCTAAAAACTTAAGAGAGCAAGAAAAGTTATTAATCTTCAGGACACTAAATTTTTAACAAAATTTGTCTTTCAAAGGTTTGTTTATTTGAGGATGATTTTTGCATTTATTATTCCTAACACTGTTGAACATCCGAGCTATTCATTCTCATTCTTTTAACAAGTATTTATAGATAAGCCACAATGTGCTAGTGTTGACCTGGGAGCTATGGACACTGTGATAAACAAAGTAAGATTCTGGGTACTCTCAGGGGTGGATAGTTGGGGAATGAGGAAATCAAAGAACAAGTGGTTGTAACTAAGAAGTGTGATGCTCTGGGACTGTATAGAAGAGACATCTCTCATGGACAAGGTAGGGGAGGTGGGAGTTAGGAAGTGCTTCCAGGAAGGAGTGCCACACTGCCACCTGAAGGAAGAGAGTTAGGTGGGCGGTGGGAGAGGAGCGAGGAGCAGCCTGGGCAGAGTGAGCACGCATTATCTGTGAAGGCTCAGAGGCAAGGATACCATGATGGGCTTAGGAGACCAGTAGCTCATGAAGCTTGCAGTGTATTTGGGAGGGCAGAACGGTAAGGAATGAGCGTTAATAATGTGAGTGTTAACAAGCAGGCAAAGCTTAGAGCCTATAGTGAAAGAAATCCTGCTACAATGAAATCACTCACTGAAGTCCTATAGGTGTGGAGGGAATTGCACACGCGTGCGCGCGTGTGTGTGCGTGCATTTTCTGTGGCTTAACATAGACTTTCCTGAAAAGGAGGGAGGTGGACAAACTCAACGTTCTTAATATTGCTTTCCGCAAGTGATTTTGTGATTCTGTGCCTTTGGTTTGCTATTTCTGCCTGATGGGCCAGTAAGGGAGATTCCATTTTGCATCCATCAGATACTTGTGATAGAATTACCCACAAGAAATGCTATGGGACTTGAGAGTCGAAAGTAGCCTAGATACCTTGGGGTTTACTTTTACAACCAGTTCTATGTTCTTGGTAATAAAATTACTAATGAAGTACTCCTTAACAGCCTGTAATTGCCAAGTTAGATTGGAGAATTTGAAGATAAGAATGAGAGATAATATTCTTGATGATGTTTGCTATACATTTTGTGCATTTCTTTTTTGATTCCCTCCTTGAACATGTTATTTATTTAACATAGAGGCTCAACAATGTCTCATTATAAATATACTCTGGAGAGGTGATACCATATGATGGAGGGACCTGGCATGCCTGAGTTTGAATTTTGCTTTTGCCGGATGCTGGAGTATGTGACCCAGGGCAAATGTGACTTTTCTCAGCCTCAGTTTCATCATCTGTGTAATGTAGATGACACTACCAACTGTTATCGTGAGACTGAAGTAATGAAATGCGATCATGGTTATCAAGTACCTAATGTAGTCCAGGTTTCTATATCCTTTCCTGCAAGAGTTGTCCCTGAAACCTGAAGGGAAATTCAGTTGCTCTGAACTTGTTGAGGAGCCAGGAAGTGTCCACTTGGTAAATACTGCCCACCCCTCCACTACCCTTGCAAGTAGAGCCTTACTATTACTTTTAACTGAATGTTACCTGGAGTCACATACAAATCATTTTAATTTGAGAACCTGAGTCAAAATATCATTACATTTAATTGATGAAGGATGCCATGAACCAAAGTAAGGGAAAATCTTCTTTCTATTTTTCCCCAGCTAATCTCGATTAAGTGTATGTAAATATTTTAGACTTTTTAACTCTGCCTTAAGGCATTTCAATTAATATGGAGATGCAGCCCAGTGAACGCTTTACTTTCTAAATGTTTACTATAAAGTCTCTAATTTTCAGATTGACACAAAGGAGATCTTTAATACATAGCTTACTTCTAATAACTCTTTAGAGATTTAAAACCAAAGAGTCGGGTTGTTTCAGAACCGGGAAAGGCCTTGAGTGGTGCCACATCAAGTCTTCTCATTTTACAGACAAGGAAACTGAGGGCCAGAGAGACCAAGTGTTACCACCCAAGGTCTCAGGGGTGGACACTTTAGTATTTCCTTGAGATTTAGTTTCAGAGCTGAGGCTGGAGTCAGGTCTTCTGATTTCTTGATCAGCTCCTTTCAAGTTAGTTTTCCATTTTCTACCGTTTCCTCATTAAAGATTGGGTTGAGGTGTGATATATAACGTACATTTGGCATGATTCGCCTTCGTAAGAAATAGTCGCAGTAAGAGCCATTCTATTTGTTGATTGTTGTTCATTAACTTGAAGCAAAAGTAAGACATTTAAATTTCCTCCGTTCTCTCTGTAATCCCTTGAGCTTTGTGATTGGTGTGTGATTTTATATTTAGTTTCTTTTTTTTTTTAATTTATTCTCAAATTTGAAAACACCTCTTACACAGGTGGTTGGTCAAAGTCACCATACTAACTAGATGTGCATGTATGTCTGCTTTCTACCTGTTTAGCCAAAATATATATTTTAAAAACCCATCAGTGTCTGCTGTTCAGGAGCGATCAGTGGGAAAAGTTACAGAGTTGTATCTAATTTTCCTGCTCTTTCCTGCTTTGTGCATAACAGCCCCCTCTGAATGTTGAATGGTGCTGGTCAGCAGGAACCAGCACAACTAGTCTCTTCCACTGACTTTCCGTCCTGGGACACCCTGTTAGGTGGTGAGCCCTCTCACCTCTCATCATCAGGGAATGAGACACCATCCCTGGCGGGAATTCTGCTGTCTAACAACCGTTTTGCTCATCCAATCATCTCTAGAGTGAATGGAGAGTGGGTCCCCACTGAATTTAAAACAATTTCCTATTCCTTTGGTTGTCTTTGGAACTAAGAGCAGCTGGCTCCCCACCCTCAACGTATCAAAAGTTGACAGATGTAAAGGCTGTGAGTCTCTCATCTCTCAGTTCTTATGCTCCAGACTTTCACCGTAGCCCTGCATCTTTCTGTTTTAATTCCCAGGGTTTTCATTATTTCCATTTTTCTCTTCCAGCCTCTCTGCAATGTTCGTCGGTGTTACATAGCATTGCACATAGTGGCGTTTTCTGTCGTATCTTCCCGAGGGCATCAGGAGTTTCCCACTGCCTAGGCTCTCCCCATGCCCTGCCTGACAGTGGGCTGTGTAGGGGAGGAGTGGGAAGATGTAGGTTCAAGTTCTCATTCTGTTACCAACTAGCTGTGTGGCTGTAGGAAAATCATCCTAACTCTTCGAGTTTCAGCTCTCTCATCTGTAAAATGGGAGTAAAAATCCCTGGTCTCAGCTACCTGAAGAAGTGTTGGGAGAATCTGATACTTTTACAGATAGAAAAGGCTGTTTGAAAAAAGAAGACGCCCTGGAGAGTGCTATGTGATTATTCACCTGGCTCTGTGTTTCTCAGCTACCTTCTTGATAAGACATTTCTCATTTTCTAAATTTATCCTTTCTAAGTCTTTTTTAAAAGCCTCCATTTCTTTCACGGGATGATTGTATTTGTTTAATCAATATTTTGTCAGATCTTCAAGGTGTCAAGGCACAAGTGAGGAGAACACGTGGTAACACCATCTCTACTCTCGCGAGAGGACAGAATAGACATTTGAATAGACATTAGAATTGGTGATGGGGTGGGGCTGGTAGGGAGAGAGGGAGAAAGATGTTAACTGAATAATTACAGGTGAGCATGGCGTTTAAGCTGTGCTAAGTACCCTGAAGGAGAAGTTAAAAGAGTCATGAGAAAGAGCGAAGAAGAACAATACCTCGTGGTGTGCAGAGTTCTCCGATGAGACCTGAAGTGAAGTAAGTGTGCCAGGGCAGAGGCTGGGGACAGAAATCCCTGTCCTGAAGATGTGGGGAAATATTAAACATTAGGTCCGTAATAACTTTTTATCTCGCCTTAACATTTCTAGTTTTGTCATTTCATTTTTTATTTTAAACTTTTTTGGGGGGCAGGGGTAATTAGGTTTATTTATTTTAATGAAGGTACTGGGGATTGAACCCAGGACCTCGTGCATGCTAAGCACATGCTCTACCCCTGAGCTACGCCCTCCCCCATGTTTTGTTAATTTAGAGAGGAACCGACATATATAATTTGTATATGTATATGCATATTCCTATATGTATACATCCATTTGTGTGGCTTTACATACAAATATGTATATGTAATTTGTAAATGACTATTCGTGCATTCAAGTGGGTGCTAAGACATTTTTGCTAGTAAGAACAGGCAATCAAAAAACATAGAATAATACTGTTTTAGCCAGACAGAACAGGATGCACGGAAGTTCGGATAAAGGAAGAAGGTATATGGACAAATTTAAGGAACTTCAAAGAGAGCAGTGCGGTTGGAGAGCAGAAAATTTGAGGCACTGGTGGTGTGTGAGGAGCCATAGAGGGAGATGAGACTGGCCAGTTAAGAATCTTCTTTATTGTAAGAACACTGGAAAATCACTAATGGCTCTCCCCTCCTCCCTCCCTTCTCCCTTCCTTTGCTGCATTTAATAAATATTTCTATGGGTCAGATATTGTTTCACATCTTTTTTATTTAGAAATTTTTGACTTAGATTTTGCGTCTCCCCATTCAAAGCTTTACATACTTTGTCCACATATAGATCAGACTTCCCTTTTATGTGTATGTGGACCCTGTTTTTCCCACTTGCACTTCAGATAATCGTGAAGGGTGCACACAGCTCTCCCTGGCGTGCCTAGTGTGAGGAGTTGCTGCCCGGGGTGGTGGTGCCGCTGTTTTAAAAGTACCTGGCTTTGAGATGTGAGCACCCCAAAGTGAGACATTTGTTTTTGTCACATGATATCTTGCACACATTTAGTAGTGTTCTTGTAGGACCAGGGGTGACTATATGTCAAGGAAAATAAAATCGGACTAAAGGTTTTTGAGTGTTCACTATGTGCTTGGCATTGTGCTAGGTGCTTCACATAATCTAGTTCTTTCATTTTTGAAATGATGTGATGAAATATGACTTATTTGCAACTGAAGAAACAGAGCATATGTGACTCAGAAAAAGTAAGATTTGTTTGACTTTATAGATCAGAGGTTAGCAAACTTTTTCTTAAAAGGACCAGAGAGTAAATATGTTAATTTTGCAGGCCATCCAGTTTCTGTCTCAACCACCCACCTCTGCCCTTGTAGTGTGAAAGCAGCCGTAGGTGATCTACAAGCAACTGGGCATGACTGTGGTCCAATAAAACTTTTGTTTCCTAACACAGATGGTGGGCTGGACTTGGCCCTCGGGCTGTAGTTTACCAACTTGAGTTAAAAATAATAACAGTAAAAGACTAATAACTGTCATTTATCAATTGCCAGTTCTGTGGGCCAGGTTCTTTACGTGCATTTATCCCACTGATTCTTCGTAACTCTTCTATATGATGGGTGTTTTTACGCTCACTTTATAGATGTGAAAATCAAAACTTAACCAGGATAGTAACCTATTTAAAGTTAAGGAGCTGGTCAGTGATGGCACCAGTATTTTATCCTAGGTCTTTTTTATTTCTAGCCTTTTTGGCAAACACTGATGGCTGTCCCTCCATATCTCTCATTTCTTCTTTACTGTAGTGTAGCAGCTCTGAGTTCTAGCTGAGCACCTGACTGCCCAGTTACAGACTCCATTTCTTTGACTTTCTTGTAGTGGGGCAGTGTAGTGTTGTAGCCAATGGGATGTCAGTGAGCATGTTTTCAACTTCCAGGCCCCACCCATAAAAAGCAGGAGCACGCCTAGTAGAATGTCATGTTCCTCTTCCCAATGGCTGGAATGTTGTCATGATAGCAGGAGCTGGGGCAGCCCTCTAGGTCAGTGTGTTGAGGATGGTCAGGTACCTACCATTCAGGCTAAATACTTGAAACAGTCCTAGCATTTCAGACTAGGACTGCATGTTATTTGAACTACCATGAGAAACTTTTTTTCTTTTTAACCCACTGTTATTTTGAGCATCTTTGTTATGGTAAAACATCTATCTCCTGACAGATAAAAAACCCATACTGGGGAGAGAAGGCATATACCAAGGAGTTTCTCAGAAATCTCTTGCTTATGGGTGAGGGTGGATATACTTTTAGTGTTTGAGGAGAAATGAGATGAAAAGTATCACTTTCTTGATGCAGCCGAGTCAAAACTTCTTGTTCTTTGTCTGATTAATTCTGCGCCTCAATTTTGGTCTTGCATTTTGTTTCTGCCTCAGGGCCCGTTTGTCATACAAGCTCTTCTGCTTCCCTTTTCTTTAATGCAGTCACCCTCATCCCATCCCTGAGCTCTCTCTTCCCACAAAGACCAGCATCTCCTTAGCTTTCCCATTCCTTGTGGTCTCAAAGAAAAGTACCATGGCTGAGCACTTTGTGGTCAAACAAATCAGGGCAAAAAAAAAAAAAAAAAAAGAAATTCAAGAACAAGAAATAAAAAAAAGAAATACAAAACCAAAACCAAAACCAAACAAGGAAGAAGAATAATTTTTTAAAAACACATACACATGGAGAAATTACAGAGCTTAAAAAGCTTTTGACGTTCCTGCTTTTAGGTCCTTGATGTCTGTTCTTGGCTCCCCTCTGAAGGTGTGGGGCTGTCCTCTCGGTTTCTGTGCAGGGAAACTTCCTCCTCCTGACTCCTTCTCTTTAATAGGTGATGCTGATCCCTTTTTCCAGAAATGCTGTTTTTCCAGCCCACACCTAATTTCTCTCAAGCTGCCCAGCTGGCTTGAGTGGCTGTAAGGGACCTAAAGGGGAATTTCTGCAGCAATGGTATCCTGGAAACATTTCCTCCTCGTTGTCCTTGGAAATGTGATGTCCCTTGGTGGGCGTGCTGTTTAACATTGTTCTGTGAGTTCAGAAAAGACAGCATACATGCCAAGTCTGTTACACTTTTCTAGATATGAGGTTAGCCATTTGAGAAAACAGACACCCAAGGAAACTTCTGCCCTCATAGCGTGTTTACTGAGGGTAATGTGGAGAGTGTGTTTTAAGTAAGAAGTTGGGCAAGTCATTCAACTTTACCAAAACTCCACTGCCTCACCTACAAAAGTAGAAACCCAACTGACAGAGTGTTGAGAAGATCAAAAGAGATGATATGTATGGAAATGCTCTGCACATCATAAGGTAGTTTATTTTTAATAAGATTTTTATATTCTTTTTTTAAAAATAAATCTTACTTTATTTTTAATGAGGGTGCTGGGAATTGAACCCAGGACCTCATGCATGCTAAACATGTGTTCTACCACTGAGCTACATCCAGCCCCCAATCATAATGTGGTTTAAATGTGTTTAATCCAGCTGAACACTGGAGATGTTGATAGTAAGTTAAAAGGAATTCAGAGACAAGGGAGAACGTTGCATAGTAAAAGCTTGAAGACGGTCTTATGGAGGAGGTAGGGCCAGAGGAGCTAGGATAGTGGAGGCTTGTCAAGTTCAGGGACACCCAGCACCATATGCATTTGTCCTCCCTAAAGGCAGAAGACAGAATCTTCTTCCCAGGGTCCTTTCTAAGGTGCAGGCATGTGGTCTACATTCTGCACCCATATTCATTTTAGTTTGGAAACAAAATACGGGAAGGAGTAGGCTCCACTCAGAACCTGCTTTCAGAGGCAGTGACGGGGAGAGAACTGCGGGGAAGCCTCCTGTGCCAGTCTTTCTGGGCAGTGGGCAGTCCTGCCTCAACTGCCTTGTGCCCCCCTGAGCAGGCCTGGGATGTAACTGGAGCATTGCTCTCGCTTGGTTGCTGAGCCTCTGGCCTAATAATGCTCTTGGAGTTTCTCAGATGAAGTTTACATCGTTTGATAATTTTTCCTTCAGCTTAAACTGGCACAAATGGGTTCTGTTGTTTCCAACTAAGAATCACGGTTGATAAAGACGGGGAGATGTATGAAGTGGCAGGACCAAAAGAACATGGCTCTGCCCAGAATAGAATGTTAAGCAAGGAAAGTAAATTTGCTCAGTTTCTGTGGATTCCTTGTTGTAGGAAGTGGGAGGTGAGTTTGGATGGACAGTGTGAAACCAGTGCACAAGAGCCTTGAGGGCCTGGCAGAGGAGTAAGGATTTCAAACCACAGAGAAGGACGGGAGCTACAGAAAATACTTAAGCAGATAAGTGGCATCACTGACTATGAGTCTGGAGGACAGTGAAGAGCAAGCTGCTTGTCTCCCCTTTTCTGCTGGCAGGTAGTTTGAATTCAAGCCACAGGAAGTGATGCTGGTTATGTTCGTTAAAGCAGAGAGGAAAGGCTATGGGGAAGCTAACAGAATTAGAGGAAGGCCTGAAGAACCAGGTTTCGGTACCGTCGGGGCCAGAGCATTCCTGAGGACCTGTAAAGCAGTCTTTTCAGCGGGCTGATGCCTGTGCGTACCCATGGCTAGGAGCGAGCCACGTACCCTGATGAACAGTCCCTGTAAGACACCCAGAGAGACAGAAGTGGTTCTCCAGAGAGATCAGGCACTAGGAGCAGATGGAAGAAGAAATGTCCACTGCACCTGTCCTCAGCAATAGCCGTAACGACACTGGACACGAAGTGAAGAGGCACGAAGCACATCTGAGTCCCTTTGAGCAGAGGAGAAGCAAAACCATGGAAGTGGTTATTTCCCCTCCGTGTACAGCAAGAGCCACTGTAACATCCCTCAATAGGTTTCCAGCAGCTTCTTCTCCCCCCTGCGGGGTTGTGAATTGGGATCATTAAGTTTTAAGTTGTTCTGCCGCTTCCGTGTAAGTGATCATGTAAATATCAGGATGCTGGATGGGGGAAGCAAGTAATGGCATGACTCTCAAGATCTTGGATTATTGCTTATTAACTTACATCCAGAAAAACCTTAAGAATAGCCCCCCACCCCCACTCCCCAGATCGTAAGCCCAGCATACTTTATGAGCACTGTGTTAGAAAGGCAAAGCTAATAATTGTAACCATGTAGATGCAGAAACCATTAATGTTTCTCATGCCCTGTGGTAGGAAGAAATATATTAAAAATTGATTTTTGGTTTCTGCCTTTGTCTGTGTAACATTTATAATAAAGGATACAAGAGAAAGTATCCTTTAAAATTGATATTTTAAAGCATTTTGGGCTTGGTGTTAAAGTAAATTTTTATTAATGGCTTCATATTGCATGGTGAAAGGTCAGCATCTGAATATGACAATTTTATCTTCTTAAAAAGAAGATGGTGCTGGGAGTCTTCAAAAATTACACATAAGCTAGAATTTTTGCTATGTTATTGGGTTAAACCATTTTTAGACGTGAAGTTATTCTTTGAATATAGCGCGGGCTAAGTGTGCAGCTTTTATTTCTTCCTCTATTTTCTGTCTTTTTTCTTTTTTTTTTTTTTTTTTTGCTCTTTCCTTGTCTCTGTGTGCAATAAGGTGTAACTTGTTTCCATGCTGTATATACGGTAAGCGGTGAGCCATGTGTTTATATTACTTCTTTGTCTCTGGGATTCTATTATCAGTTTACTGTTTTATAATTGAAGAAGCTTTTGTTCATTGGCAAAAACACATTCCATTTTATTTTGTTCCTGTTTCAGCTTCTTGGACATGATGTGGTGAACATACAATCCTGCGGGTGTTTTTTTTTTTTTTTCCCAGTCACTTTAAATAAAATATACTTCTAAAAAGCCTGCCCCATTTGTTCTGAATGTTTTAGAATGTATCTTAGCTGTAATTCCCCAGAAACGAAATGGCATGGTGCACTTTCTGATGGCTTTTCATTAATCTGGTATAGTTTTGCTGCTGATTTGAGTTTATCAAATAGGGTTATAACCTGATGGAAATAACTCTGTCCAATGCCAGGATTTATCATATGTTTTGTAATTCCGTAGATGAGGTGGGCAAGATGGATCCGTATCAGAAAACAGCCTTTGATTCAGAAGAGCTGCCGAGGCTCAACGCGTTAATTGCCAAACCACCTATGAGTGTGTAAAGAATGACATTGGATGCTACCTCGTTCATCATATTTTTAGAAAGACTATGTGATGGATTAATAAAACATAGCAAATCTTCTATGCAAACCAAATGTTTATAATAAACGGAGCATAATCTAACAGTTCGGCTATAAAATGAATTAAAGTGTCTCCAGCCAGCAAATTCAAACAGAATGGAGTGGAATGTTTGGGTGACCTTAACTGGCAAGCATTTCACTATGGAATACATAATTTTCTTTCAAATGGTCAGGTTGGAGTGGGTTCAAAGTAATGCTGGAGCCTTTTAACTGGTAGTGAGCAAAACTGGATGGAAATTGGATGCTCAGAGGCTGGGAGTGGGGTTCTAACTATGGCCACTCATGTCTGAATGGAGACCTTCTGTAAATGCCAACTGGACATACTACCATTTCTGTGTGATTCTCTGTCCTTCTATGCAATCTACTAGCAGCTTTTTAAAGTTAGTTTGGCACCCATAGTATGTGAAAAGAGAAGGCAATTTAATATAAATTGTGATAAAAATATGTCAGGAGGCTTATAATATAGATGCCTCAAAATACATTTACTTCTTACTTTCATTATTGACAGACAGGTACCATGTTAGCCTTCAAAGTCAGAAGAGAAGGGGTGATGATGGTAGAAGCTGAATGAGAGTGAAAATGTTTTTCTTTTTCATATTTGTATTCGTCTTAGAACTATCCATTTCTTTAATTTTTCACTCATTTTAGCCCCTTATGAGGTGAACAGTTTCTGTGAGATTTTGCTTATTTTTTTAAACAAGGACACGTTTACAGATACCTAAGCTTCCATTCTGTTCTTCTTTTTAGGGGACGGGTGGTCGTATGTAAAGTACCATTTTGCTTTGTGCGCATTCTCAGGGAAGCTGCTGGATGACCGATCCTCACGGTTTTAGTGCATGTGCAGAAGTGGGCAGGGTCCGGGCAGCACCGCCCGTAGGGCTGAGCTCGGCAGAGGGGCAGACTCCATCCTCAGGGGAGGGTTGTGGGAAAGGTGTTCAGCAGTGATGGTTCTAGCGATGGCTGGAAGTCCAAGGTCAAAGTGCCAGCTGGGTGAGTTTCTTCTGAGGTGTCTCTTCCTGGCTTGCAGGTGGCCGCCTTCTCCCTGTACCCTCACATGTTCCTTCCCCTTGTGCGTACCTATTTCTGGTGTTTCTTCCTCCTCTTATAAGGGTGTCAGTACTATCAGATCAGGGCCCCACCCTTATGATCTCATTTAACCTTAATTACTTCCTAAAGGATCTGGCTCCAGATAGTCACACTGAGGGGGTTAGGATGTGAACATGTCAATTTTGGGGAGACACAATTTAGCCTATGATAGCTACCCTAAAGGCTGTCTGAGTAAATGGTCCATTGAGACCATTATTTGAAATAGACCTTAGATCTTTCCTTGGTGAGTGACAGTTGTGTATCTCACATCTGGGAGAGAACTGTGTGTGAAGGAGTTAACACCCCAACCTTCACTCCCACTCTTTTAATGCCCCACTTCTCTATGAGAGCATCTCTTCCCCTGAAGACCAACCATCCTCCTCTTCAGGGTCCCAAGCGCACATTGTTGTTGGGGTGTTGTTAGCAGAGCTATTACATTTTAGGAACCCTCTTTATTTAATGACTAAATAAAAGCTCCATGGTTTCCCTTTCCTGCTCCACATCAAAGCTGGAACTACCATCGTGTTCATTCCTTCTGAATTCCGTCCTTCATTTTTTTGTTTGTCTCGTATCTGCCTCACCATACCTGACTTAGGTGTATGGTGAGAATTTCAAACTCCAAAAGCTGTCTGATAGAGGGCCATTTGTCCTCTTTGTGACAGCTGGCCTCAGCATCGAACATTTCTTTGATCCTCGCAACAACTGTATCCAGTAGTTACTATCATTTCATTTGTTACAAAGGTGGAAGCTGAGACTATGACGTTACTATTTTGTATATTAGAAATTAGAAATTAAGGCCCTTAAGGGGTTAAGCACTGTGCTCAGGACCGCACAACTTTGAAGTGGCTGAGCAAGAATCTGACTCCGGCAGGCCTGGCCCTCATCGCACCTGCACTCGTCACTGTTATGCTGTCAGGAGTGACTAGCACAGCTGAGCTTGAAAGCAGGAGGTGACCCTAGAACCCCTTCATAGTTCAACTCCGTATTTGTGCTGATGAAGAAACCAAGGTCCCAAGTGGTTCTTAGTTTCACGTGGTCATACGATGAAATGCCACTCGACAAACTCAGGGCAGCTAGGGTTGCTATTTTTCTTACACACAATAAAAATAATATTTACCAGTTTTGAACACTTCAATACCACTTTGTCTACACGGCCTGAAGCTTTCGCAATTGAATAAGATGGATTTCGACTCCCCCATTTTGCAGATAAAGAAACTGAGATCAGCAAAGAGGATAATTAATCACACAGTTAGTTCTAACGGACTCCCAAATCAAACTAGGTGGCCCTTTGTCCTATACCCATGCTCTTAACTCTCTCCTGGCTTTTGTGCTGTCCCTCCAGCCATGGCTCCAGGTCCCGAGACCCCATCCCTTGTAGCCTTTATGAGGAAAGATCATTCGCATCTCTGTCTTAATTTAGTTAGTATTGCCTAAATAAAACATAGACGCAGACAGTCCTGGGTGCCAGCCAGCCTCTGCAACTACTAGCCATACGCTTCCCTCACCTCTGCAAGGCTCTCCCAGACTCCATTTTTCTGGTATGTAGAAGAAGAATAGTGGTAACTACATCAAGGCAACATTTATTAATTCAATGAATATTTGCTTAGGACCTTTCATGTGACGGTGACCACTAGGGACAGGATTTCAGCCTCAAAGGTTTCTGTGAGAATTTAATCATACCTGCATAGAGCTTAGCACAGTTTCCTGGAACACAGTAAGCACTCAACAACTATTATGAGGTGGTGCTATTATGATATAATTTTGGGTTCCTGGTGGAGGTCTGTTCTGCTTGCACAGAGCATTATTACAGGTGTTTTGTGGGGAAATACACACACACACACACACACACAATTCTTAAGCAAAGAAGTTTTTTTTCCCATGTTATCATTACTGGATCCTCCGTAAACAGTGGTCCCTGTCAATCTGTCCAGTACTTGGCCTGCTCTCCATGGCTCTGTAGTTAATTCTTCTCCCTTTCATCTTCGAGGCCATTAGAAGCCATTCTCTTTGATTTCCTATAGCTTTCAAAGAAGCTGGAGGAATCTTTTTTACCCTATAAGTTAGTCTTTCCTCTTCGGCATCCTGCCATACACTGCCCTTTCCATGACTCGGCCAGACAGTGCCTTGAGAGTTACCGACCCATCCTAGTTACCAAGCCAGACTGGCTCCAATAAATTTATTTTGTTTTATGGGTATCAGTATCCTCTACCAATAATGTTCTGTGCTTTTCCCTGAGCTTTTGATTTTATTTCAGAAGTAGATCCCATATTTTCAATTAGGAACACTTAAAAAAACTTTTTTTTTTTCTACTGGTTTATAGTCCCATCTGGAGAAAGGGAGTTACTCTACAGAATAAATTGAGTGTAAAATTTGGCTATGCCATAAGAATTCACTTCCGTTAAGGCAAAGAGAAGAGATGCTTAAAATTCAAATCATGCATAGAATAAATGCTTTATCTTTAAGAAACATATAAATAGACATCAAACACCATAAAAACATAGAGGGTTTCCTCTCTCTGTCTCCCTCTTTTTAGAAACAAATTTGTGTGCAATTTCATAGCAAAAACTTTGCAAGGAAAGATTATGTATGTCCAATGCTGATAAGACTGCCCAAATATAAATTTTATGATGCATTTCCTTTAGAATTCCATCTTTCTACAGGCACAATCAAAGAAAGGAAAATAAAATTTGAAAGCCGTTGGAGAGCCAAGTACAGGCACCTGAGGAAATCAGGAAAGAATGAGAACCTGATATTGTAGCTAATTTGTAACATTTTTGCTAAGGCTGCTCTCCTTAAAAGAAGGCACTTGCTCTAAATTTTCTTTCTTTCTTCAGCCACAGGACTGCCCTTCCTGCTAACACTTGCCAGTGATAAAAATGCAGGGTCGGAAGTGAAGGGGGGTGCAGCAATCAGGGAAGCTTGCAAGCCAGCATCCTGAGCCCAGGAAGACCACAGTGGTAGGACTTATCTGATTCTGTGGAGGGTTGACAGTAGGTAGAATCGCTGAAATCAAATAATAATACAGTTAATCTTTGCTTAACCAGCAGCTGAAAGACCCTCAAACCAACATCACTGGTACAGCTAGGGAGTCACAGGTGAAGCCTGTGAGGGTAACTGAGAATCTTGAGGGTCGGACACCTGAAGATATGCACAGAAAATTTGTGTTTCAAAAATCTTCCAAGAGCAAAATGATAACTAACTCCTTCTATTATGCTAATGGAACATTCCCCAAATTGTGACAAATGAAAAAGGTTTCTCTGCTCAGGTAAATTTGGGAAATACTGATTAAAGAAAGAAAAAAAAAAAGTTAAAGAAAGAAAAAACCATAATTGCAGGACTTTTCAGAGCCTTTAATAGATTCATGAGGGTTGTGAATATCTAACAGAGAAACAATGTGAAATCATAGTTTGATTTTTCACTAAGTCTCTCACAGGTATTTGATTCTTTGGAATCTACTTGAACGTATACTGGTTTAGTGCTTCACAAAGTGCTTTCATACAGATTACATCTGAAAAGTGAGCACATGTATATTTCATCAGGAATGTGTTAAAATACAGTCTGTCAGTTTAATAAAATCTCAGTTACCTGCCGGCTTACAAT
Organism: Camelus ferus; assembly: GCF_009834535.1. Lineage (NCBI taxonomy): Eukaryota > Metazoa > Chordata > Mammalia > Artiodactyla > Camelidae > Camelus > Camelus ferus. Next base: position 16,858,256 of record NC_045697.1, on the reverse strand, counting down.
CCCTCTTCTGTAATTTCAGAGAGTCACAAAAAGTCATACTTTGACCATCACTACCTGAAACTTTCTGCTTTGCACATCTGTGCTTTCTATTTTTAGAAACTGCTGTTTATTTGCAAGAAATATTGAATTCCTCTTCCTAGACTAGGTTTACTCTACTGGCAAGAGATTTCAGATTTTCATTTTTATCATTATCTCTTTAAACCTGATTGTGTTTAACTTCTTACAGTTTCATTATTCCTAAGCACCACCTCTGACGTTTTACATTTCAAATTTTACTTTATTTCTTTAAATGTCTGTGCCTTTATTCCTGTATCATTTGGGGAGGATGAATTTTCTCTCTTCCATCCTGCTTAACCAACATCATCGGAGATCAGCAACTTGGCAGGCATCGTGTGCTGTTTCTATGTATGTGTGATGGTCCAGATGACAGATGTCGTATTTGTATTTGGTGAAAAAGTGCTCTTTTCTGCTAAAAATATGAATTAGAGACAAGCTCAATCACTAAAGTCAAATGTCTGAAAAACAGGTCCAAGATACCCTCTCTCTATTGTTTGTAGGGAGGTCCTTTGCTTCGGTCAGTTTCCCTGCAGAAATGGATTAACCTCGAGTAAATGGCAAATCAGGTAATTCTGAACATACTATGCCCCAACCATATTGATTACGTGAGTTATTACTGTAATATTATCTTAAATATACATGGAACCTTGGGACTATACTTCCAAGAATCTTTAAGTAGTCTTGCATTTATTATCCCATATATCCAGGGACGCTATTTGGAATATATAACCAGAGGTACGGTGGCCAATACTAATGGACCCAGATCCAGCCCAGAGAGGGCTGGTGGAGCCTCCTGCTCTGCTGTGCTAGGCTCTCCCCCTTAGTTGTTGCCTCCAAGAGAGGTTGCATCCTAGGGTGAGCACTGGTGTACCCAACTAGCCTGCACGGATGTGTTTTAATATTTTAACAGCCAATGCAGCTGTACTTGCCGAATGTCCAAATGGCATATATCATGATAAGGATACTAAGAAATAGACAGAAGTGGTACCATTTTTCTCATTTTAGAAAAATTACAAAGGAAAAAAAAATCTGGGGTATAAAAGCCTTTTGACCTTTAGCCAAAATCATAGTCACTGACACTCTTCCAAATAGATACTGATCTGGTATTTTTTCCGTGGAGGCGGGAAGAAAGGCCGTACAAAGAGTAGTGACCCGAGGTCCCTTAGCTACAGGTAACGCATTTTGTATGGTCGGTAAGCACTCACAGAAAGAAATTTATCAAGGTGAAGAACATAGCATATGACTCCATGGATTGTATCTGCCATTCTCTGAGGGTCAAATTCAAGCGTAATTGCATGAAACCTCCAGGCAGTGCTTCCTAAAGGCAACCTACCCCCTGGTATAACCACATATGATGGTGGCCACCCCAGACATAAACAGCCAAGTGTACACATCATGATTTGGAAAATTGAAGGGGCTATGCTGGGACATGTGGCTAACAGCTTGTTTTCTGCTAAGTTGCAAAACAGCGGGGCTGTGCTTAAAGTGGCCAGGCTCATCTGACTTCATTCGGCCTCAGCTCCAGCTGCGAAGCCTGAGGAGTTTGCAGCAGGAGCACCCAGCCCTGGCAGTGGCAGGAAAAGGGCTGAGTGTCGTTCGGTTCCCTCTCCTATTGAATGGATGCTGCTGTGGTGAGTTAGAATGTGCTGTACCCCAGCTTTTTCTCGAGTCTGCTTGCAGACTGACATAGGAATTCTTAGACCCAGAGGAAAGAGTAGATCTAGTGAAATAAGAAGTCTGTCAGGGTTAGTAAGTCCGCGTTGCTTTTGGTAAATGAGAAGTGGGACCGTCACATACTAAACAGTCGCAGAGAACAGTCAGACTAGTCACCGTAACTCACATGTCTGTATCCATATCTGGTGTCACTGCTTTGCTGTCTTTTGTTCGCTTTCGAAAGGTTAAGGAGAACTGTTTCCTCATCTCAGTGGGAAAAGAAAAAGGGAAACAAGGAAAGTCCTTACCCACCCCAGGAGAAAAGATTAAGGGACATAATGGCTATTTTGAGCTAGTAGTATTGAAGGTGCCTCCTGCTGAGAGTGTGCGATTTATGCTCAGAGGCTGCTCTCAAAGCCGGATGCCTGGGAGAGCAACATGGGTGGGTCCGATGGGTGACCCAGTGGCCGAAAGAAATACAAAATAACGGAATGTCCACAGGTCTAGGGCTGGAGCTGCATGTAAAGAGACATGAGAGAAAGCTGATCCGTGGGCAGCCGTGATCATTACGGGAACTTGGGAAGAAAATAAACAATCAAAGCCTTCCAACGTGCCAAGAAACTTGTTCTTCCTCCAGGAGAGTAAACTGTTTTAAATATAAATAAATAAATACATATTGAGCCTCTTCAATATTCATTGTGTTCTTCCCAGCACTGGAGGATTCCTAATAAGTATAGAAGAAATTCTGTCCTCAAGACAGGCAGAGTGTGCAGCGGCTCTGGCTGTGCTGCGCACGGTGGGCTTCGGTGCGGATCACAGCTGCATTGCTCACCGGTCGAAGGGCCCAGGCAAACTGCTGAACAGCCCGGTGACTCAGTTTCCTTGTTAGTAATAAAGCACATAGTGGGAGCCCTTGCTTCATATGATTATTTGAAGGTTAATGTACTCGGACATATAACACTTTTAGAACAACATACACAGTAAGCACTCAAGAAATATCAGCCTTTTAATCAACACTCTCTCCTGGTATCAGCTCCACACAATGCAGCTGGGTTGCTTCAGACACACCACGTAGCATCTGTGCTTCTCTGGGGCACACGGTCTCCTCAGTAATTCGAGGACCTTCATACTTGCCCTACTGACCAAGGGGATTATTCTGCCGATCTCTGCAAATATCCCCTTGGTGAAAGCCCTTTGCAAGCTACAGAGTTCTGGGCAAATGCAAATTCTCCGTAGTTTTTACTTTGATGAGGTATTTATTATTAGGGATAAGCTGTTATGATCTAGGTTACTGAAATTAGGTATATAGAAGGAAAGGATGATGGTGTATACAAGAGAGTAGGCGTAGAGAATGGGCAGGAAAGAGGAGTGCTGTGGGTCCTCTAGGGGAAGGCGGGGTCGCCAGCCACCTGAGAGGGCTGGCTCTGGGTGTGGTGGGATCAGCGCTGGGACCGGAAGGAAGGGAAGGCACGAGATCTTATAGGAGACAACTGCCTAGTAGCCAATTCAGTGAGAATGATGGTTGTGATGCTGGTAACAAAATAGCCATTCCTGGCATACTCAACCTGTTCTCTAATGCTCACAAAGAATCCCATCCTGACTCCCATTTTACAGATGTGGCGATGACGCTTAGAGAGGCTAGGACACTTGCTGGAGGACACATGGCTAACAAGTGGGCTTCGGGGCTTCAGGGACCATTCTGCCTCCTGCGTGAGTTGGAAGTGGGCGCTTCCAGCCACTGGGGCTCTCCTGCCTCCCCCGGACAGGGGGTGGAACTGGGACCTGCTGCCCCAGCGGGGACAGCGCCAGAGGCTTTCTAACGTCCACCTCCGGTTCTTCTGCTGTTCCCATGGCCTGAGACATCCTCTCCCTTCACCCATTTGACACTCGCCCGCTCCCCCTTTAATTTGCTTTCTCCTGGAAGGCTTCTTCGGTGTGATCCCTCCCCGTCTCTGGGCTGGGGGTCCCTGTACACTGTCACACGCAGATCTTGGCTCACTACTGCGTCACGTACTGTTTCTGGGTCCATGGCCCTTAGCCGCTGGGAGTTCTGTGACCAGAGACGGGGCTGCCTTATTCCATCTGGTGCTCCCAGTGTGAGGAAGGGGGCAGGGTGGGGAGAAGGGAAAAATGAAGGAAGGAAGGGAAAGAAAGAGGGAGGCTTTAGGTAATAAAAGATAAACTTGGTAAAGGCTTTGGGGGTTCAGACTGTGGAATGATTTTTAGCAGCCTCTTTAGGAAAGAATTCTTGTATCTCCTCCCCTCCTTGTACACACATATGGGAAATAAATTATTATTTCCCTTGAACCTGAAGCTCTCCAGCGCCAATAAGGAGCCCTGGGTGGGCATACTCATCTCATCAGAACTTGAACCATGGTTGTCTGCATGCATCGCTTTACCTGCCTGGCCGACACGTGGGCCCCATCACTCAGAGCCATTGCAGCCAATTTGCTCGATAATCTGCAAATTAAAAATTCAATAAGTAGTTCCCAGAATCATTTTCAAAAGCTGGGACGTAGAAATTAACATGTTAATAATCGGTGCACGGTGGGTGGGTTTTCTGCCGTGGATCGGCATTGCTTTCATTTGGTGTAACCAAAAGGCCACGGGATGCAGTCCTTTAATTTGGCTGCACAGAGTGTAAGCTTTTAGGGGTGTTCGGTACATATCCATGTGGGTGGTGATATTGCACGTGGATTTAGTGGCAACTTAGGCAGGAAATAAATAGGGTGTGGTAGGATTCATCAGAATCTCCTTCAGTCACAAGACCTTACACCCAAGCAGCACTTCTACCCTTTAGTAGATTCTCAAGTGGATCTCCCATGTGCTCCCAACAAGCCTAGGAGGCAGCAACAAGCCTGGAGACACATGAAGAGCTGTGTCCAGAAGTGCGTGGCCTCACACCAACAGCCGGTGGGCGGTAAGTCGTGTTGAGACGCTAGCTCTCTCCATCCCTGGATAGAGAGCTTTGCAGAGCTAGGCAACTGCAATGCTAACAAATTCATACAAAGGCTGCCCTAATGATTCAGCTATGATAACCTTAAACCAGATTGCGTGGTCTAAACACCACCCTGGGAGCAGCGAAGCTTTGACAGACAGGCCTGGGTTCAGATCTCTATTCTGTCACGTGTTAGTTGAGAGACTTCAGACTTGTCACTTAAACTCTCTAAACTTCAGGGGCCTCATTTAAACGGTGGAGATCATAATAACTACCCCCTAGGGTCACCATTAGAATGAAAGCAGAGAGGATACCGGAGAAAGTACTCAGTAGGTACTTACTGTGATTCCTGGCATTTGAAGTTGAAAGGTGGAACGAGGGATGTGAAATGGAAGGTACATCAAACGATCTTGTTTGTGCCGTCCTATGGTAGCTGCTGGCCTCATTGTGGCTACTTACGTTGACACTGATTATACGTAAATGGAAAACTCTAGTTCCTGTCTCACTACCCCTATGCCAAGTGTCCAGTAGCCACATGGGGCTAGTGGCTACCATATTGGGTAGCGAGCGTATCGGTACAGAACATTACCGTCACTGCAGAAAGCGCTGTTGAATGTCGCTGCTGTAGAAGAAAGAACCTCTTCAGGGAAACAGGTGAGGGAGATACCATGCAAAGTCAAGACTTCACGTTGCTGCAGGAGGAGGCTGCACGAAGACGTGGACCAGTGGGTCCCCTTCCTGCCGTGCGACGGCGTTGTTCACACCGGGGCTGTGTAGATCGTGCGGGAGGAAGGCAGTGCGGCGCCCTGAGCAGGCCCACTCCAGAACACCCTGCTGGTAATTGTGTGGAGCACTGCGAATGGCGGGTAATTTCCTCTCAGGTGCCTGTTCTACACGCTTGTTTGGCATGCTTTATTGCCGGGTGGATTTACACTGTGCATTTGCCATAAAAACTGTTTCCAAAAGAAACAAGAAGCGTGGCAAGATAAAAAGCGATATAAAAAGGGTATTTTGTGATTTATTTATGCCAAATTTATGGAATATGACAGGAGGCATTACAGTTCCAAAATTAGTTGTCACAGTCGGGCTATAAATCCTACGGGACAGGAGTTAAAGGAATGGGCCGGGAACCAGGACCCCTGGGTCTACAAGGGGCCCACAGGAAGTCTAGACAGAGCAAGGGATTTCTACAACCCTCCACAGAGGGGCTCTGCCAGTCATCCAGCTGAGAAGCTCTCACTTCATAGCTAATGAGTATCAGCTGCTTGCTTGTTTTAAGCATCTTCCACTTATAATCTCATTTAATTCCCATTCACTCTATTTTATTAATTTTACAGATGTAATAACTTAGTGCTGTATTTCTGCACTGAGGTACAGCCAACAAAAGGTGACGCCAGAAGAAAGGTGGAGCCTGACTTGAGTGTCCCTCTTAGGCTTTCCCTAAAGATTTAAATTTATTCGTAGCTCACAAGCACTTATTTCTCATCCCCTCGATGCCAGACACCACACCAAGCACTGGTGACACAGAAGGATAAGATGTGGTCCTGCCGTCAGTGAATCCTTGATTGAGCAAGTGATTGAACTGTTGCACAAACAACTGTGATATTTTTAGACCAAAAAGAAATAATGATGTGGTATAGATATGACTGGAATTCTCTAGAACTACAAGGGAACGTGGTTTAAATTTCAACTAGAGTGCACGAGAGAGCTTTGTGGAGGTGGTAGTCTTTGAGATGAAGAGCAGAATAGTCCTTAACAGTCAGAGATGGAGAGAAAGATGGACCAGCCGATCTATCCTTAGCCTGTGATGTGAATTCTTTTATTTCCCCAGGAAATGGGCTCGCATGGCACTAATCCATCTCCACTGTGATCTAAATTCCTTGTATTTGGTTGGGGAGTGTATCCTAAAGAGACAGGTGGAGCAAGATAAAATATTTTCCTTAATTAAAAAATATAGTTTTAAATGAGAAAGACTGTTGAAACCCTCTTCCCTCTTGGCTTTCATCAAGCACGTTTCTCCTCCACTCACTCCCTCTTGCTCTCTTTAAGGACCTTTCCTGAACCCTTAAATGTTGATGCCCCCTATAGGGCATCCTCTTTAGTTATCTTCCCTTTTCACTCCATATACCGTGTGTATGATCTCATCCACTCATGAGACTCCGGTTCCCAAGTATTTTCTGATGACTCCCAAATTTATAAGACCCACTCTAATTTCTTTCTTGAGCTCCAGATCTGTGTATACACCTGCCTGTTAACCATTAATACCTGAATATTCTACAGATACACCAGACTTGCTCAACGTGTCCCAAGTATGCTTCTCTTTCTGTATTCCCCATCAGCCTGAGCGATACCACTGACCATTGCTTAAGTCAAAACCCCAGGGAGCCAGTCTGGGTCATCCCTTCTCTTGTCATCCCTACATCCTTCCAGGCATCCAGTCCTTATATATCTTCAGTCTGTCTCCATCCCAACTGGCCTTAGTAATCAGTACTAGCTGCTGTTGTTAGAAGAGTAATAATGACCACAGATTCTGGAGACAGAGCATGTGGGTTCAAAGCCTGGCATCGTAACTTAAACTGCAAATCCTTTGGGTCCTTCCTTCCCTTCTCTGTAAAATGGAGGCAAAATACAACACCTACCTCTTGAGTTGTTGTGAGGATTTTACAAGTAATAGAATGGTGCCTGGCCAATGTAAGCATTATTTAAGTTTTTTGCGATTATAATGGAACATTTTTTGCACTGAATATTGTGCTTAGTGATTTACATTTATCTTAAAGAATCTCCACAGCACAACAGGGGATTTTTATTAGTTCCATTCTACAGAGGAGAAAACTGAGTGTTCAAGAAGGGAAATAAACCGCCCACACATCTGGCGAGTAACAAAGCCAATATTCCAACCCATAACCGACTGATGCCAAAACTTGTGCCCTTAGACACTGTGCTTTCTAGATTCACCCTATAAAGACATCCTAACCGGCCCCCTGGCCTCCAGCTCTACCTCCCCCTGATGGCTTCTTCACAGCTGCTGGACCGTGTTACGAGGGATATTTGTTTTAGGAAGATTAAGGCATCAAAAACTTCAATATTTCCTCCCGGGATTGCCCTGCCTCACTCTAGCCATGCTCCAACAGCCTCATTTTCCATCCCTTTGGCCAACTTTCCAAGAGCACCCGGGAGTGAATATAGGACTGCCAGGGTTCATAAATGCAATTATGTGGTTAGTAGGGACTTAATATTATGGCCACACATTTATGGACAGTTAAGCTGCCTGGAGAGGCTTGGGAAATGTATTGATCTCTCTCCAGGGCTTGAGTCAAGACTGCCTCCACGTGGACCCGGAATCTTTTCAGAGTTTCTCCACCTCGACAAAGGGAAGATATCTCTTATTTCAAATGGACTGTGAGGCTTAAATAATGATTATGAAGGCTTACAGGTGCTAGAAGACAAAGCCATTACATAAATACACATGTAATATAAATCATATGTGGATGAAAGAGGCAAGAAGATTCGATCAACCAAAGGTCACTTGTTTACTGAGCTGGGCACTCCCAAAGTTCACGCAGGACTGTCTCTTGCCAGGAGTGAATAGATTTGAAAGTAAAGATTTTCAATGGTATTTTGCTGACAAAAGGTTCCTGCAGTGGGTAAAGAATGATATTGCTCATGGTAATAGCAGTAAGAGAGACTGGCGAGGGAGAATAATTTGAAAAATGAACGTTTCTTGCTATTTTCCTCTGATGGACAATCATAAAAGATCGTCTAGATTTAAAGCTGGGTCCCAGTTTCTGGGGCCTGTGTTTTAGAAACTGATTGACTGTGGTTTTTCACGGGGTTTCCACCAAATCCCGATCACAAAATGTCACTTTGCAGTCAGAGGGCCCCCATCCGCAAGGCAGCGAGAGATGCCAATTGCAATTCAGAAATCTCAATTTTCAAATATAACTTACAGCTTATTCCTGGCGAGAAACACTTTCCCCTCCTCACGGGTACACTAAGTGTTGTGCTGAGAAAAAAGCTGGAGAGTGTTCTTTTGAATGAAAGGAAATTTGCAGCTAGGGGCTCAAGTCCCTGGAACTTAAGAGGCCTCCCCTTTTGAGTGTTTCTTGCTGTGCAGCTTTCCTGTGGGTTCAGGTAAGAGCAGGAGACAATGGAAATGGAGGAGGAGAAAGGCACAGACTCGTGGCAATTGTGTTGATCACCTCCTCTGCCTGGGCTCCAGGCAAGGCTATAATCTATACATGCAGGTGCCCAGCAGGCTCCACACTCTCAGTGGACCAAGTTCATGCAGGAAGCCCTGGGCAAATAGGAGTCTTGTATTGACATTTGGGATTGCTCGGAGCCAGACAAATATCTTCCTGGCTAGGAAGAGCCAGCCCCATGTTCCACCACCCAGTTCGGATTTGGAAGCTGGGACGCACTGATTGCTTTAGCTGTCAAAATTGTCCCCGACAGCCTTGAACTCAGACATGGGGGACTCTAGAGAGACCTTCTAAGCAACTGGACCTGAAACAGTGGAGCAGTGAGGGGAGGTGGCTTGATGAAGTTGGAAGTTTGGCTTCGTGGTGCTCTTACTGGAGAAATGTTTGAATGAATCATTCGCCCTCTCTGAGCTTCCGTTTTCTCCTCTTTGAAATGAAGGTTTTAGGCCGAGTGACCTCATGGTCCGAGCATACCAGGCTTAGGTGCCAGACCGAGATTCAGTCCCTTTCAGTCACGCTTTGCCTTCACCCACAGTGTACAACAGAATTTGACAATTGTTGCCAAACAGATATTCCAGATTTTCCATCCCACTATATTTTATCTAGAAGGAAAATTGCCCCCTTGCTACTTCTGACTTCTTCTTGGTGCTGTTTTTCAAAAAGGAAAAGGAGTTGTGGAGGATGGATCCATTTGGCCTTCTCAGCAGATTTACTGTTTGATATATTTCTTTTCCTAGCACTTTTCTTACAGGCTGGAGGGGTGGGGGGGGATTTGATTTAGTTGGAATTGGCATCTAACAGTGCAAATGCTCATTATCTTTTTTGGTCATGATCCTTGCACCCATTTCTTTGTCCACTGCCCTCAAAACAGTCTATTAGTTAAAGTATTCGCTCGGACACCTTTAGGGCTGGTGTCACTGTGTGGGGAGAAGGATGATTGTGGGAGAGTCCTCTGTGATCCTTGGGATGGGCAGAGGATGTGGCCACTCAATGCCTGTCCTGATTGCCAGGTCTTGTACCACGTGGTTATAACACAGTAACAGGTGACATGGGAGGGTGGGGGACCATGTGTCCTTGTCAGCCATCCTGATTGTCATGTGTTGCTCTAGAAATTAGATTCATGCTGAAATTACCTACCAGTGTCCCAACCATCCATAGGAAGGATAACATGGGGGTCAGCAAGGGAGATGGTTGGTCTCTCCAGTAGATCCTGAAGATACAATTGAGCATGCTAAGAACTTCCAGGTACCATACAGGTTTCTATAGAAACATAAGGATAAATCATGTCATATGCTTTAGCTACGTCCCTGGAATCCTGCACAAGGGGAACTGCCATGCCTTGGGCCTTGAGTTAGGAGATTCTGCCCTTCTTTTTAGTTTGATGGAATTTTGATCAGAGGGAAATTAAATCCAAACGGTTATTGGCATCAGATCTTCTGTTATGATGGCAGATCTTTGTTGAAGAAATAGTATTGTTATGAGATGAAAACAGCAAAGTGGTGTAACTGCCCCATTCCTGACATTATTACCTGCCCAGACGTGTGATTTCTTTTCTAATAAAACTGTCTAGAAAAACTGCATACACACATCCTTTTAGCCATCTTTTTGCTTTTTCTACCAACATGTCAACTTAGCTAAATTAAAACATAGAAACAATTAAAGCAACTATTCATAGATTCTTTCCTTGATATCTCAAAGTGAGAGCACTCAGTGATCAGCGCTGGTAGTTAATCTAACTACCCTTGTTCTGTCATGTGCTTCTAAGCCCACTAGTCCATCGGGTTCCCAGAGAAACTGCAAAGACTTCCTTTAGTGATGCTTAATTTTGTTATGAATTGGGGCAGATTAAGAGGCGCTTGAAGCCTTAGGCACTGAAACAATGTGATGACTTTCACCCTAGGTGGAAGTGATAGAGCTAATTGGGCAGGCTCGTTAAATCCTACCCACCTGCAGGACACATCACAGTTCAAGGTGATGTTGCTCTCTGCTGGAAATCAGGATGATTTTACTCCTTTTTCCATTTGGTCACTTTTATAGGACAAGTGCATTGTGCCCAGGACTTTGTAGAGGATTCATTTGACCAAGGCCTGCCCAGTGGAACTCAAGTGGACTTACAGGTTTTGCTCATTTCTGCCTTTCAAATTAGGAGCCGATTTTGCCAGTTCATCTTTTGACTCAAACTAGCTGTGGTTTACCTATTGTTTGTATGCTCCAGAGAAGGATTTCTTAACAATGCCTTAGAACTATTGAAGTTTTAGGCTGTGTAATTCTTTTCACGGGGGGAAGGATGCTGTCACGTGCACTGTGGGAGGCTTATCAGCATCCCTGATCTCTATTTACTGGATGCCAAAAGCATCCCCCGCCACCACGTAGTCACAAGTAAAAGTGTCTCCCGACGCTGCCGACTGTCCCCTGGGGGACAGAATCGCTACTGCTCTAGAGATATTTCTGACACAAAAGGATGAGAATTTAGGCTTCAAATATCTAAAATAGAGGCTGAATCTATCGGGCCACCTTATTGGGAGATTTCAAATCAGTTTTTAAAGGTTAGCCTAGATTGCTACCTGATTCAACTCAGCAGGAAAAATCATACCACGTTGCGTGTGAAGTGACTATAATTTATTAGCTCATTAGTCTGGCCTTGAAATCGCCATTTCGAGCATTTGCCCAGGCTGACCAAGCTTATAGGCTGAGTTGCTTTTTTACAGACTCAAGGTTTCCCCTCTGCTCTTGGGCACTCATTACAGGAGCTCACTGAGCTTACCATGGCCCGGTGCACTTACTGATAAGTAGCTTTTTAACTTGTGCATCCAACGATTTGAAATCTTCCGCTGCCGTCACCTTCCTGGCTGATACAGAAGTTCTGCTCTATAAATGAGAAGGACAAAGGAGTGCTGACTGGAGAGCAAAGAAGGAGAAAGACTGACCTGTCACATACACTCTTCTCCTACCTTCACAGGAGAGTCCAACACCTCCCAGCCACCCGAGGGCTTCACAGGGCAACGGGCATCACCAAACAGCCAAGACGAAGTGACAGAGGCTAATTTTCCCCAAAGCCATGCTGGGCTGGTTTACCCCCACTGAGGAGACCGGGAGGATTCTCAATGTCTAATCTCTTAAACTTCCCCGTGTCTTATCACCGCCGTCTGTGGAGTTAATAATCCTACCGGCCAGTGGAGAAGGTTTTTCCATTCAGGGGTATGTTGGACACATTCAAACACCAGCATCATTACTGAAATATGCAAGAAGGGCACATTTCATTTTACCTTGGACTTGATGCCTGCAAATAATTTGGATGCTGGGCAGCCGACTCAAATATCCTGATGGATTTTTATCTGACCAGGTGTTCACTCTGTTCCCGGCTTCGTTCTCTGTCAGCAAAGAGCCCCTCCTCAGGTTGACTCCATTGAAGAAGGCCATATGGTGGGCCATGCCTACCCTCAATCAGTGCAGTCACATTTGCATTCATTCCCCGATGAGATAGTAAGGGGTGGGGGATCCTCTCCAATGCCGAGAACCTTGTGCTTGGAGCAGAATGGAACACAGAGTGATAAAGGCTTCATTTTTAAAATTTTTTTCCTAAGTGAAGGGTACTAGCTAAAGTCATTTATTTGCATACTGGAGTTCTAGGATATGTCCCAAATTCTGCTCCTTCTGTCAATATTAATAAACCCTTTGGGTATAAAGCATACTAACAAACATAGTCTTCAAGAAATTAAGGCAGCTAGGATTCTGTTTGGGTGTATCTCTACTAACATTTTTCTAGCCTCCCTTGGTGGGAAGGGCATATTAAATCTATTAATCTATTTTACTTTTAATCTATCTGTTAATCTACTTTTATTTTATGCGTGAGTCTCTTCTAAAGACAATTCCATTTTATAAATTTAAGCACTTTTTAGAAGTGATTTTACTATAAATATTGCAAGTACAAAAACTATATTTTCTATTACCTATTTTCCATTAGCTTTATTTTCTATTAGCAAACATATTTCTATAAGAAAAAATAATTTATATTTCTATATTTCTATTTTTTTATAGAAAGGGCAATGAGTCACACTCACAAACATAGGTACTGATATCCACATAAGACCATTTATTTGAAAACTGCACTGCACTTGAGCAAAATTGATCCCATGAAGGTTAAATGAATTGTCAGAGTAGATTACAGCTGATACAGATACATTTACTTAAAGCAAAGCAGAATTTTAAACAAGGGAAAGAAAATTCTGAGTTATAAACTTGAAAACTATGTTTAGGCCCCTGGGTTCATATCTGTTTTTGCTATAAATATGTGGTTGGTCTGAAGTCAAGTTCTCAGCTGTTTTAAATCTCCATACACTAATTTACAAGTTTATCTTACTGGGGTTTTATGAAAATTTCATAAGGATTTCAGATTATATATATTTTTTCCTCCTATAAAAATGCTTCTATTTTTATTGTAACTACAATCTTCTGTACAGTAAAAATGATCAGTAGGTAAAATGAAAAGTAAGCAGAATGATGATTGTTGTTAAAATAATCCAATACTTGGAACTTAATTTAAATTTGAATCGAATGAGCTTAAATCCTTTGTGCTTTTCACATGTAATTCAACAAGTATAACTCTCCATTCCTCCATAAGATAACTGTTTCTTAAACCATAGAAAGTTGTTTCACAGCTCTTTACTTCTCTTATTTGCAGTGTCTTTATTTAAATGCACACCCAGGAATGGGTTGCCAGCAACCAAATACATCAATTGCAAAACTACTACAATTTTGAGACCCTGACTGGACAGTGTAATCAACCTAAACTCAACGTCCCTCTCTCCTTTTGTCATCATTCCATATTCCCGCCATATTGGCAATCCACATTCTCTAAAGACCAGAAGGTGCTGATTCTTTCTTGCACACATAGAATTTGATTAATGCAACTATAAATGTCATCTCTAAATAGGTGTCCTTTTTGTTATCTGCGTATCTGTCTAAAAGAGTGCTCTTTTAGTCATTTTTGTTTTGTTTTGTTTTTTTCTCTATGACATTTATCACTGCCCCACAATGTTCCCTCTCTCCCATCAGACTGCAAAGGGCACAAGGGCAGGGTCTTTTCTCCCTCTGCTGTTGTACCCTCAGGATCTAGAATCATGCCCAGCCAGTTGTAGACACTTAATACACATGGGCGTGAATGAATGAATAAATATGTGATGGGTTCTGATGAAAACAACTTAGAATTTATCTGATTTGATCCCTCCTTTATACAGATGTGGAAATCAGGCTAAAGATGATTTGTTAAATTGATTTCCTTTCCATTTATTTATTCCTCAAATCTCTTGTTCATCTATCACATATTTATTGAACACCTACTACCTACCGTGCATGGTGTTAACTGATGTCACTACTAGAGGAAAATAAAACAGAGACCCTGCCTTAAGGGAGGTCAGCGTTGGTGGGGGAAACAGACACAGGAAAAATAATGACTCTGTGGGCATCATTGTGCCATGAGGAGAGAGAGAGAAACAAAGGAAACTGTGAGAGATGGTGACTGGGGGGGCTGAGCGCTGAGAGAGGAGGAGGCCAGTGACGATGACAGTAAAGGAGGTTGTAGGCAGAGATGAGCGACTGCAAAGCCACAGCTCACATCAGGGACTCAAGTGGCTCAGTGTGATGAGTGCATGAAGCGGCTCTGGGAGGGAGTATACCTTAGTTGGTAGGCTGTGGGCTCTGGAGTCAAAACACCTGGTTCAAATCCAAGCTTCACATCTATTGTTTGTGAGCTCTGTAACTCTGGGCACCTGAAGCTCTTTATGTCTCAGTTTCCTTATCTGTAAAATAGAAATAAGAGAACTTAACCTCATACAGTAATCTGGAGCCAAGATGAAAAGAAATACATTTGCACCTTCTAGTTGATAAGAACTTAACAAAAGTTTGGGGCTGTTCTTATCAGGATTATCATTAGGAAATGGTGCAAGAAGAAATTGGTAAGGTGGGTATGGGGAAGCCAAAGAATTTAGCATTTGAATCTTATTCTGTGTGCCCCGGGCCACCACTGAGACGAGGGTGAGTTAGGGAGGGAGATATTTGGATTTTATTTTAATTTAAAGAGAAAAGTCCTAGATTGCCAAATAGAGGAAAGACTTCAGAGAGAAGGAACTGAAGACTAGAAGATGTTTGGAAGATGTTACTGGGCAATGACATTGAGGATGGAGAGGAGGCAGAGAAGAGGTGGAGAGGAAGCTCTAGAAGGAGAATTCAGAGATGGTGCAATAAGGACGGGGGAGGGGACTCGAAGCTTCCCAGCTTTGACCGTGTGCTTCAGTGAGGTCACTAACCAAAGCCCTGGATACAGGAAAATTAGCATCTTTAGAGGTTGCTTAGGAGAGCATTGTAGTG
This sequence comes from Camelus ferus, assembly GCF_009834535.1. Lineage (NCBI taxonomy): Eukaryota > Metazoa > Chordata > Mammalia > Artiodactyla > Camelidae > Camelus > Camelus ferus. The sequence goes on along the minus strand of NC_045697.1, from coordinate 16,843,043 downwards.
TAGAGCTTTGCTCTGCAGAGTGTGCTGGTCCAGGGATCAGCAGCATCAACATCACCTAGGAGTTTGATTGAAACTCAGAAGTTCCAGAGCTCACCTCAGACCTCCTGGATCAAAATTGCATTTAACCAGATCCCCAGGTGATGTGTATGTACATTAAAATTAGAAGAGTACTAGTCCAGAGCGGTTTTGCCCCCTACCTCCCCCCTGACCAGATCTAGCCCACTGTCTGTTTTTGTTTTAGCCTGAGAGCTAAGAATGCTATTTTTTTGAAATATAGTTGATTTACAATATTCTGTTAATTTCAGATGTACAGCAAAGTGAGTCGGTTATAGATATATATGCATGTCTCTATATTCTTTTTAAAAAATTATTTCCTGTTATAGTTTATTACAAGATATTGCATATACTCTCTGGTGCTATACAGTAAATCCTTGTTTATGGATTTTATATATGGTAGTGTACATCTGTTAATCTCATACTCCCAATTTATCTCTCCCCCATTCCCCTTTGGTAACCATAAGTTTGTTTTCTATGTTGGTGAGCCTATTTCTGTTTTGTAAATAAGTTCAATTAAACTATTTTTTATATTCCACATATAAGTGATATCATATAGTATTTGTCTTTGTCTGGCTTTCTTCACTTAGTATAATAATTCCTAGGTCCATCCATGTTGCTGCAAATGGCATGATTCCATTCTTTTTTATGGCTGAATAGTATTCCATTGTATATATGTATATATACGTGTGTATATGTTTCACATCTTTTTTATCATTCATCTGTTGAATAATTTTTATATTTTTAAAATGATTGAAAAAGGAAGAATACAATTTAAAAATATTAAAATTATATGAAATTCAAATTTCAGAGTCCTTAAATGAAATTTTACTGGAACACAGACCTACTCATTCCTGGACACATTGTCAAAGGCTGTTTTTGCTCTACGATCGTTGTGTTCAGTAGCTAGTTGCCACAGAAAACATACAACCCACCAAGCCAAAAATATTTACCAAAATATTAGCCAAAAAAATACGTGGCTCTTAACAAAGTTTCCTGACTTCTGATTTAGAGAAAGGACTTGGGAGTTAGGAAGACCTAAGTTCTGGTCCTACTGCTGCTCTTTGTCCACATGCAGTTGCCTAAAATCTCTCTGTTTTGATTTTTTTTCACTTATAAAATGAAGATACAATTTCCAGCCCATGGAATCATGTGAGTAAAGGGGAATAAGGCACCTATTCTATGTACCCCGAAGACTAGCACACAGTAAGTGCTCAGTACATATCAGCGATTATTCTTATTACTCAATAAAAATATTAATAAATGAGGTACATCCCAGGCCTTTTACTTTACTCCTGTATGTTTCTCACCAATGCAGAGTTCCTTTCAGGTACATCTAACACTGCTGTGTTTACCTGAATATTCACTCTAACTTACCAAGATTTCTGCCCTTGCCCAACTAACCAATTTTAGAGGAATGCATAGTAATAAAGAAAATTGTTCCTTTACATCAGTAGTTAAGCCTGTCATGAATAATGATATTAATAACCTACAATGTGGTATAGATACTAGGGAGAAATTTATTTTGATATTTTTATGCCATCATAATGAATTTCTTTGTTATTCATTGTAACTCTACATTCAAGGCATAAATCAACGTTGTTTTATATTCTGGGCAGATGCTGTGTGTATTTCCAGAGGTTTTCTAGGGTAAAGAATTAACATTTATTAGTAGTAACACAAGTATGGGGTGTTTTGAATACGTTTTAAAAGCATCAATAAAAGAAAATCACCATCTTGGCTAGTTTTCCCATTTTGAGGGAATGCTGCAAATAACCACACTGGTATTTAATCCTTGGACCTTGATTTGAACTTAAATTGAATGTAGATAAACATTTTGGTTATCTCCTCAATTGAAGTATAACTTTTCCTCAAAAGAAAGATGCTGTTTCAAGAAAAATGAAATGTTCCTGCCTTTTTACCTCTGCTTTTTCTTATTAGCTACACTCTGATATCTCTTCTAGCAAATACTGATATCCAGGGACGCTTGATGCAAAGAGCAAGACAACAGCAGAACTGAGAATTTATGTGCAGCTGTTTCCTGGTAGTGAATATAATACTAGGCTCTGGTGTTAAGTATCAGATAATTTCCGTGGATCTTCAATTATTGTAAATATCTTTTCTTAGAACCGCCTCTTAGGAGTTAGGAAATAGAGAAACCAGACTCAGCTTTCTAACATGTTATAATTATTACAAAGGAAAAAGAACAGAATATTGCCTCTTCATAGGAAACAGTCTATTTCTTCACAACATTGTAGAGATAAATACATACATGCTTTCTATTTCTATTCTTATTCTCCATCTTAATTTGCTTTGTTAATGAGCATTTATATTGCTTATTGGCGTCTATTAGAATTATGCCAAAAATTATGTTATGTAATTATTGAGAATATTTCAAGCTTTTATTTAAACCTCTTCAAATTAAACATTTAATTGTGAGCTCGTTCTAGAAGATCTTAAATGTAAACAGTATGAAAGAAACTTCTAGAATTCTTTAAAATATAAAAGAATATATATTACATTTAAATTACAAATAGTACAAAATTGTCCAAAAAAAGCCTTTAAAATGACCATACTTAACACATATGTTTTTGTTTACTAACATATTAATAAATGTGCAATTAAGTAGTGAATATGCAATATATAAAAGCTGGATATTACCACAGTTAGCATCACTAAACTACCAGAGTGAAAAAAAAATAAGTATGCTGATTTTCTGCACCACATTTAGTATGCTGAATTTGCTATGAAGACCTCATCTTCTCATTCCTTTCTTTTCCATCCTAGAAACACTAATGTAGTCAAAATTTGATAATGTAAATTTCAACTTGGCCAAGCAAGATAGCCAGCATCCATAAGCAATTTAAATTCTTAGTTGTGAAGTTGCTATGAAGAGTTAAAAAAATAAAAACAAAACTGTAGGGGGTTAGGTGGATAACTGATGATATAGAGGAAAAAAAACATATTTCAAAGGAAATTTGACTGAATATTTCTTACTGGGCAGCGTAGTCTTATGAAAACTCTTTGAAACAATGAATGCACTGTTCTAATTTGAAGCACTTTTATCATATGAGGTTACTGGAATACTATTGTATATTTCCACATGTGACAATGTAGCCTTGTGTTTTCTTCTTGGCACGTAGCTCTTAGAGTTTCTAACTTTGGAAGGTGAAGTCGTTTGACAACTTGAATCCATTGTAAAATGGCCACCATTTCTTTTGCTACCCAGTTTTCCGTCTGTGGACATAAGAAATGCCATGGTTCAGATAATTAAAAAGGAACAAACATCTGAGTGGGCTTTGGATGTTCAGGGAAATAAAGTTCTGGCCACTTCACTGGGGATTTTGCTCTATAGTCTAATGATGCAGACCCTGGACATTACAGTAAAAGGGAGGGGCTAATCATTCAAACGTCTGCATTAAACACCTGCAGGATTGTATACTTAGTATGGTTCGAGCCAAACCAACGTGGCTTTATAATAAAGTTCTCTCTGCTTCTGTAACACAATAATGCTTTGTTTTGGGTGGTTACTAAGATGTTTATTCAAAAGGAATAGCAATAAAAATGCTGGATAGCTGCTTTGCAATTACAGCTGCTAAAACTCATAGTTGACCAAACATGTCTTTGGAAAGGTGCTGTCATGTTTCTTTTACATGTTTCGTGAGGATAGACCCAATACATTTAGCTTATGACCTGCTTGGAAAAGCTCATCAGAGAGAATGCTATTTCCTTCTAGTCCTGCCTAGTTTATTTTTTTTATTTCTGCTTTTGGAAAGAAAGACTTAATGTTTAGACTCAGTTATAGGAAAATTTCATGTCTCCCAGGGAGGTAGGCAGAAGGGAAAGAAAGCAAGTTTGTCCATCAAATCATCACATAATATGTTAGAATTGGCTCATGGGCAAGGATTTCTGTGGGACTCAGAATCGACACAGATTGTTTGAATGAAGAAACTTTAATGAAGGGTCTCCTTATAGAGGAGTGAGCTTGTAAAGAGAAGAAACAGGCATGTTAGTGCATCAAGAAGCTAGCCCAAACTGGAAGTCTTCAGCAGAGAGGGGACTTACCAGCGAAACATGTGTAGGATTCAGGGTTCCTCATTATACAGACTGTTTCCAAGGTCCTGAGAGAGGTCTGTGATATGTTCCCATGGTCATATATTTTTAAATAAAATTTAAAAATTGAATTTTGCAAGTTTTGGGCTCCATAAAACCTAGCTAAGCCTAGGACCACAGGAAAAGGAGAGGACACAGTGTTACCCCAAGAGAGGTGATGTCATGGGGTTAAGGGAGGGAGTGGGGAGCCACTTAATCAGAGGTGACGTTGTAGAGGGACACAGCTGCGGCTAAGAAGGCAGCCCAGAAACAGGGAGGGAGTGGGAGAGAAATGCCTTGAATCTCTCTCATCACCCCTTTGGTTTCCTGATGACTCTTTCTTTTGGCTGAATCCTACATGGAGCTCCCAGGCAAAAAGCCCAGGTGAGGCTGTATGCACACGGGCATCCTCAGGTGTAGAGTCAAGCAGACAAGGATGAGGAACGCATTGGAGGGGTTGAGGAGGGAGGGGAGGCAGAAGACTAACCCGCAAAATAGTGAAAAATAAAATGAACATTGTATCCTGCTTTCCAATTCAGGTATTTGAAATATACAATTTCATGTTTTAGATTCTCTTCTGGAGACCCCTGTGAGCCTGTGAATGGGGGAGGGTGTTCTTAGGGAAGATTGTGAGAAGAATAATATGCAATATAATGTTTAAAGTTGTGCTGTAGACTTTAGTTTGTACAAGAGCCTTGGTTAAACCAGAACACACAGGACAACCATGGGCCAGTGTGTCCCACGTGGTAAATTGTGATGAGAAAGTGGAAGGAAATGACCATGAGTTATAAACAGAATTATTCAATCTACAGACACTTTCCAGATGAACAACTACCTTTCAGCCTGAGCTTTCGTTAATAACTGTTCAAATATTTACACATATCACTGATGAATAGGGTAGGAATGTTAGACTTCTGAAGCATCATCCTGGAGGTGAAGGCAGTGGCTTTCCTGGTAGGGCAGAAGGGAGAGGATTTACTTTTTCATGAATGGGTTCTAGATTGAGAGACTGCAAATTACTCCAATCAATAAACTGAGGAGGTGAGAGCAGGATTGCTACACTCCAGGTTTTTCCTTCTAAACTCTAAAGTAGTGTTTTGTGAGTTTCAGTCAAAGGATGCTTTTCAGCATCCCTGAGGCTGTTGTCTCCATCTTTGTGTGTATCCCGCTGTTCCTTATTTGGGTAATAGATGCTTTCTTCGGAAACTACCGTAAGCCTGGGCTTTACAAATGGGAATGCATTTTGCTTGTCTGTTTTGATCTTCATTTTAAGAAAAAACTGTGTGATGTATTGATGGTAAAGTAAAGAATCCTCGGATAGTTCGTGGCACCATTTCTCCTATTCTTAGGTTATCTGTTTGTCATACTCCCTAGCCTCATGTCCCAGACTTTGCTTTCACGTTTATTTTCCAGTAAAAAGGAACGGCGTCTCGCTCTCTGGAAGGGTTCCGTGTAGGGTCTTGTTAGTGCTGCTCCCTCTGCCTGGCATCCCCTTCCTGTTTCCTAGTCCCTCATCTTGACTCAAACCTGGCATCCCTTATAGGAAACCATCCCCCAGTTCTCTGTGGACCTCTATCTCATCATTTACTGGTCATGTATCACATCATGTCTGTGTGTTTGACTTTGCCTCCTGGACCACGTGGCTTTCCAAGTCAGGGAAAGTCTAAAGTCCCATCCGTATCCAGAGTGTGCAGGACCTGGCACGAAGCAGATCATCAATAAGCATTTGTTGAACTGGCCAATTGTATAATCGTACGAATTTCATTTTCCCCAGAGCAAGAAACGCTATGTAATCCTCAAGGTAGCTCTAGTGTCCTAGTTAAAACTTAGTCCAATGTGTAAAATTTAATTATCTCTCTCTGATTAATTGGCTCCTGAGATGACTTTTGGATTTTCCCTGTGCTTGGGGTAAAATTAGACCAGTAAGTGTCCGCTTCATCACACTAAGCTACCCGAAGGACTAAGTTGTACTTTTTGTTAAAACTAAATTGCAGGGTTAGGTAATACCTTTTATATGAAGTAACAGAGAAGGGAACCAACCTTGATTATCACTACAAGCCACATCCCCAGTGAGTCAGGTGGTGATAAAAGTGCCCGTTATCACACTGGATTCTCAAGCCTACTCTGTCATTTGGAGAGAATAGAGATCTTATTGTCATTTTTTTTCTTTTAGCCACAAGAGATCAAGCCATTTTCCCAAGGTCGCCATTTTGGAGGTAGCAGGATTTGAACCCTGATCTTCCTGAGTCAGGTCCAGTGCTTTCTACTCATTATTCTAAGATGTCTCAGCACTGAGAGAAGTTCCACCATGATCAGGCATTATTTTTCCTTTCATCTGACCAACACGCGATGACCTCATGTAGCTTTCAAGTGGTTTTGGTCTCTTCCTAAAGGCCATCTCGTGTACTGGGCAAACGATGTACATATTCCTCAATTTAATGAGAGTTGGCCTTGGAGGTAGTGTTGGAGAGGAAAGAAGTCTATGGAAGAGGTCGATAGAGAAATGTTAGAGATTGATCATATATTGAATATAGAGCTTTTCTTAGGGTAAGAAAACAGACTCTTGAAGACAAGTTTCTCAGGGAAGATTTTTATCAGTGTTGCTAAAAATGCATGGGCTCTCTATCCTTCTAGCAAGTGAATTGGAAATCTACTTTGGGTCTAAATCTATGATGAGTCAATTTGCCAATGAAGTGTTTGGGGGTTGGACTATTTCCTATCTGCTTTTCTAAGTACCCGAGTGTTTTATACCTAGCGAGGCATCATCCATTTCAGAGGAGAGCCCTTTTGAAATGGGTTTCCGTCTAAACTCAGTCACATTTTTAGTGCCCGGTGAAATTCATTTGAATAATGGGCTTTATTTTCTGCGTGCTTTCAGCAGAATTGTGAGCATGGAAAGAAAACAAGGCAGATTTGTAGGGTAGCTGCAAAGTGAAAAATATGCATTTGAGTGAGCGATGGCATGTGGTTGTTTTCATTCCTCCAGCCTCTAATGGCTCCTTCCCCAGGGTTCCATGGATGGGGGAAGGGGTGGCTCCTGTCCTTGAATTCACATCAGGACACTGTGACACTTCAGAATATAGATTGAAGGGGGAAAAAAAAACAATGAGATTTGCAAAGTCTAAAGAGACCTGGCAAAATGGAATCCATTTGCTTAAAATGGTAGGGAGTTTATTTACTGGATTAAGTGTGAGGTATGTTGATAACAGATGGAAGGAATGATCACATGACACACTGAAATAGTCTAAGGATAACCTCGATGTCCTGGTCAATGTTCCTTCTCTCGATTAATGCCAGTGCTAATTAACTGGCACAAGTGTTCCTAGCCATATGGGGGATGTTGCGGAAAGCCGGCTGGCAGCCTATATGCAGCCACTACCTGTACGTAATTTAGTGCTTTGCTCAGTGCTTTGGGACTTCCGTAATGGAACGGCCCAGCACAGAGAGAGCCGACAGTTGCAAGCTTCATGATGTTTTCCTTTGTTTCTTTTGTGCACATCATCCCACGTGTGGTTGGATAAATTAGAAATTGTGTTGACTTTTTGGCGGATGAGCGAAGCTGTACTTGATCCATGTCTGTATGTGGGCTCCTTGAGTTTCTGATGGGTCTGTTAATTGATCTTTATTCTGACTTCCTAATAATGGGCAGCTAATTCAGAAATGATCTTCGTTGAACCAGTACTGTGCCATTCAGCTCTCTAACTGCCTTGTGACTTGAAATACACAGAGAAGAACTAGTTTAGGCCAATAGAGTGATGTGGTTTGGGAGTCAGATTCTAAGTCCCTCTCTAGCTGCGATTCTCAGAAGAAGCAGATGTGCTGGGGGGAGAGAGCACTGGATCTGGAGTTGCATAATTTGGGGAAGAATCCCACCCTTTTGGCTCTGGGAACTCCAAAGTTCTGGCTTGGGAAACAGAAGGTTTAGCTCTGACAATGTCCACCAGTCTTCACCAAGCCAATTCAAATAAGAGTAAAACTGAAGCCAAAATAGGATGCCCATGTAATTTAGCATCAAAATGGAACACTTAAAAGTGAAAAGAGGAGTTCATAATCATTACTGAGGGACCACTGGCATGAACCAGGTCTGCCCTGAAGACACTGGGATGTGTGGTGTCCCTAAGTAAATAGAAATATTCTCTCTGCAAATACAGCTTCAAGACAAGCCCCCGAGAGCTTCCTAGTCCAGCTGGGCTTCAGCCCCCCAGGGGCTCCCAGGTAGGAATTGTGAAGCCTTCATTGCATCGGGAGCAGATGGTGTTGAACCTCTGTCCCTCAGGTGGCTGTGAAAAAGGGGCTGCAGTACTTGCCTCTCAGAACTGGAGGAAGGATTAAATTGGATGTGTGGAAAGCATCTAGGACAGGGACTGTCACACAGACGCTGCTCCCTAGGAAATTCGTCTTATCCCCCTGCCCCCTTCCTCCCCCTCCTTCCTTCCCCACGGAGACATCTGTGCTCTGTAGGATGTATCAATACACATCTGTAGAGGGACCAGAGTTTTGTATTCCTTAATCATTGCTGAACCCTTTGAAGTTAGCCATGGCGTTTTTCATTCATCGTTTATTCCAGCTACATGGTGCCTGAGACAGAGTGGTACTCGGTAAACATTTGTTGAATGGACGAATGCATTAAAGAATCAAAGAATCGTGATCCACAGCAGAGGGTTTTCAGACAGAGAGGCGTGTGACTACATTCCTGGCTGATAAGGATTCGGGAAGCACGAGGACACAGAGTGGTCTTTCCCAAACGGAAACTTAAGCTGAGTGGCCAAATAAGAAGGCTCTTGACAGAGGGCTTGTCATAGCCAGGGAAGGACTGTCCCTCCTGCCTCGGCTTGGCTCCCCAGGTCCTGCTGAGCTTCTGAGATGGAGAGGAAGCAAATGTGGAGCTCCGCACAGCAGGGAGGGAGAACACACGTCATTTCCCTCGTGCCCGCTCTCTGCCTCCCACACCGGCAATTACGGTACCTCTCTCCACCAGGCTGCCCTCACAGGCTGCTGCACGCCCGCTGTGCGATGGACGGACCCAGCAGCTGCAGAATAGTGGCTCTTCTGCTGGACCTGAGGGGAGCCTGGTGTCCACATGTACTGCCTGTGAAATCCGATGGGCCCTGTCTCCACTTAGGGGCTTCTGTTTCCTGTCTGCACTGAAGGGTTGTAAACAAAGCCTTGGGGAGGATATGGGTGTGATCTGAGCGGTGGACCAGAGTGTGGCCTCTGGGCTGACACTGCCCAAGTTCAAATTCCAGCTCCACTGATACCACAGTGTGACCTTGTGCAGACTGATCCAGTTCCTTGTCTCCATTTCCCCATCCGTTAAACAGCAATAATAATTATATCTACCTTATGGGATTGTTTTGGAGGTAAAGCGAAATCATCTATGTAAAGCATGTAGTACTGTGCTTGGCACATAGTAGGCATGCAATAATTATTAGCTGCCGTTTTTCGTATTAGTACTGGTAGGATCCTCACCGTCAGCTTCATTATTAATGGGTTTTGAACTTGACCCTTCATTATACTGAATTCTCTCACCGTGGTGATTGCTCCCAGTTAGCTGGCACCAGGGAACCTCCGGGGGGGAAAAGTGGATGTCGTGAGACAGGGAATTGTCACATGTAGTATATTACATGCTTCAGTAGCCAGAGGCTGATTGGTACAAATCGAATTTCGCACTAACCTGCCAGAGGCGGAGCGCACCACTGGGCTCCTTGGGTTCAGCTTCATTGTTGTAAGGAGATATTTACATGAGAGGTACCATGTGAACATTCAAAAATACTATCCTGTAGCAGTTCATAACAGAGCAAAATACATAACATACCTACACGTGTTAAAAAACATTTTTTAAACCTCCCCACCAGGAAAGAAATATACTGAAACTACTCTTAGACTCCAGGCTTGCAGGGCACAATCTGCCCTGGGGGTAAAACCAAAGAGATCAAAAAAAGAACCAATCCCTGACACTCTCGGAGCAGGCTTTATCCGTGTCCTCTTTTCATTCTTGCCTGTCTGGGATGCACTGTACTTTTGCGGCTCTTGCTGCTAATACTATTCTACTGTCAAGTTCCTGGCACATCAGAGTAGGAAAGAATTTTTCTGTCCTTTGAGCCGGAGCTGGGCACTGGGAAATCCTCCTGTCCTGGATTCAGAGCCCCACGGTGCCATTCTTCAAGCAGAAGCCGCTGCGCCCCCCGCGCACGGTATTTTGGTGATTGTTGGAGCCAGCCCCGCTTAGGCTGGTGAGGGGCTCGGCTCGATGGAGAGGAAAGGTGAATTTCGCCTTTGTTGCTTCCACGCCCGCGTGCAGCTCTCTCACGATGAAAATAGAACCTGCTTTCATCTTGCTGGGCCTGACGAAGAGATCGCTCCCAGACTGCAAGTCAGCATTTGCCCACACGATTGTTTGGCAAAATCTATTTTTAAAAGTCCATAAATTCTCCTCGTAGACAAAACGGGTACTCTTTTCTGGGGGAATGGGAGACAGCATGTACCCCACGATGTGCTGTCAAGTCATGAAGCGAGATTAGCGGCCCGCTGCTTTTCACTCCCCTGCTGTCTGGGAGCCTGGCATCCTAAAGATACCCTGGGCTGCCCTCTGATGTGGAGGGAGCTGTTTCTGCCCCAGGAGGGGGAGCGGCTGGCCTGTCATTCTGGGTCTGCTTCCAGCTGCTCTGGGTGGTGCCAGCTCTGCATCTCCAGCCGTTTGTGACTCACATCTGCAGGTCACATGAGGGTGACCATCCGGACATGTGCGTCACTCGCGTTGGAAATGTAAATTCAGAAATCAGGTTAGGCTTCTTTTGATCTTTTGTTCCTCTTTCTATGCAATGGGAGTGGATTAGGAAGGCTTGATGAGTGTTTTATTAATCAGGAGTTTTTAAAAACATGGACTTGGGGACTTGGGGACTTAAAGAATCCAGACTGATGTGAGGATATACTTTGTGCCTCTCACACCTGAGCTTCCATTAACTGTGCTTTCCCTGACGCTGTCCCTCCTGTAGGACCACCTGAACTGCCACTCTGTCCCCAGCTGTCATCTCATAGCCTCATCCTTTGTCTCATGTACTGTCCTAATGGTTGCTTCTTCTGGTCACTTGCCTGCTCATCAGAGATTATTGTAAGGCATCCTTTGTATTGCTTTACTGAGTGGTTCTTCAACTTTCCAGCAACAGTTTTGTCTCTTGTTTCTTCAGCTAGTTGTAAATTATTTGGAGGCCAGAATAATATCCTGTGTATTTTTGCTATGTCTCTCGGTGCATGCATATGTATGTTTACTTATTTTTCTTTTTATTGATATTTTTAGCAAGTGTAATATATTTTCATATCTAAAAATAATGAACAGAGATAAACAAAAGTAAATTGAAAATGGTTAAAAATACATATCTGGAAGTGGCAAACATTGTTCACTTTAGGTATGTAGCTTCTAAGATGTATGTATAGTTTTAACCACTCCATTTGGATGATGGAGCGACAAAGAGTGGAGGGGGGAAAGAACAATGTATTTTATGTGTGTTAACCCTTGAATCCTCAGAACAAACCTATGGGATATGGGCAATGATCATCTTTGTTTGAAAGATGGAGGAACTGAGGCTCAGAGCTGTGGACTGAGTTGCCCAAGGTTGGCTAGTTACCATGTGATACAGCATGCTTTACACAGTGTTTTGTAATTTATTTATTTTTTTTTCATTTTTACTTGACAGCATGGTAATCCATTCATTTATTTAATAGGTATTTACCAAGCACCTTGTATGTGTCATGCACAGTGTTAGGAGAATTCTGCAGAGTAGAATTAGCCTCTACTCTCATGAAGCAGGAAAGAGACAATTGAAAAATCAAATACGTGTGATCTGTGCCCTACGATAGAAGTTCAGGGCACCGTGAGGGCACATGGCAACACCGAATTTAATCTGGAAGTGGGGCACACGTTTATTTATCATCTTTTTTCATGACTGTATTATTTCAAATCATCTTTTTAATTTAGAATAGTTCTAAATTTGTGGGAAAATTGTAAATCCAGTACAGAGAATTCCCATATACCTTGTAACCAGTTTCACCTAATTTAATATCATAGCACTATAGCATGCTGGTCACAACTAGTGAACCAATACTGATACATTGCTATTAACTAAATTCCATTCTTTAATCCGATTTGACTAGTTTTTCCATTCTGCCCTTTTCCTGTTCCGGGATCTCACGCAGGATCCCACATTACTAAATTCCTAAAAGTGGTCTTGTGTCCCTTGGTTTCTGTAGGCTGGGACGATTTCTCAGACTCTCCTTGTTTTTGACGACCTTGACAGTGTTGAGGAGTCCTAGTCAGGAATTTTATTGAATGTGCCTCAGCTGGGATTTGTCTGATGCCTCTCTCATGCTTAGACTGGGGTGATGGGTTTCTGGGGGGGGAGCCCACAAAGGTGAAGAGCCATCTTCAACGCTTCATGTCAAGAGTACATGCTATCAACATGAACTGCGGTGTTAACCTTGATCCTGACCAAGGTCCGTGTGTCCAGTTTCTCCGCTGTGAAGTCACTCCCTACCCTGAACTCCAGATTGTACTCTTCAGACACGAGTCACTATGTATAGCCCACCCTTCAGGGACAGGGAGTCATGTTCTGCTTTCTCGGGCCAAGAGCACGGTTGCATTTTTACACGGTGTGAATGTTCCATAACTGCCTTCTCCAACCCCCTATCGACAGACATGGAGGTTTTCCCATTTGTATCAACTTTTAAAGCAATGCCACGTGAATATCCTTTCCTAGTATCCTTGAAACCTCAAATTATTTTCTTTAGAAAAAACACTTTTCTACATAAATTTGGGTCAAAGATTAGGCCTTTTTGTTTTTTATTTTATTTTATTTTATTATTCTTATTTTTTATTAAAGTGTAGTCAGTTTACAATATTAGTTTCAGATGTACAACAAAGTGATTCAGTTATACACATACATACATATATATGTGTATATATATATATATATATGTATTTTTTTTTCAGATTCTTTTCCATTACAGCTCATTGCAAGAAACTGAATATAGTTCTCTGTCCTATATATCAGGTCCTTGTTGTTTATCTACTTCATATATAGTAATGTGTATCTATTATTTTTAAAAGACTTTACATTTATGGTGGTAAATTATTTTATAGAGAGGTAATACCTACTTACACTGATGGCTGCTGTCTTTACCAAACCACAGCAAGGTTGCATATAATTCCTTTTGCTCACTGATGATTTGATAAGCAGAAATTTTAAGCATATAGTGAGTGCACAATTAAAAGAAGGACATAAAGTCAATGTTCTATTTTGCCTGAAAAAATCATAATCATGTTTTTTATTTTATAAGGGGACAAACTCAGGTTGACTAAAATGTTAATTCAGTGGGTATTTGCTGGACTATGTTCTGGATAGGTAAATAGTTCCTACTCCCAAAGATATTTTTATCTGGGGATAAAGGTAACATAAAAATGCCGAAATTATTCCTGCAACTCAAATAATACTTACGATTCAAATTGTACTTACATTTATTCCATTAAAAATTCACAGAATACCTCTTTAGACTATCTGTATGACTTTTCATGCTGAAAACAATGGTGAAGATGGCTTGAAATATTTCTGTAGTGCTAAAATTTATTTAACATGAAATTTAGAGACCTACATAGATAGAGCAGTTATTGGTGCATGAAGGAACCTACACTCCAAACAGAAATTGTTTATGTAAATATTGGACTCTGAACAGATCCTCACTGAGGAAACCTGCCTTTGTGAGTTCACAGATGCCAAGTGGAGGGTGATTATGAAAGAATTATGAATTCCAAGATGCAGCGTTATGTGCGCCTAAGTTCAGATTCCCAAAGGGACCAATTTACTAATACTAAATGTATGAGCATTAAGTGGGATCTGGTGAAACAGAGCCGCACAGATTCAGTAAGTGTGGAAATGAATTTTAAATAAATAACAGTAATGTGGGTGTTTCAAAGGACTGAGATTTTTGTCCTAAACCCTATTCTTATTTGGGATGATCTTAATGTGCTATATTTAGAATGGAGACCGGAGGAGAACAGATAAAAATTCTGTGATTATTAACAGCAAAATCCACTGGTTCTGTGAAATCTGACTGTGCAGAATGGGTAAGAAATTGGGAATCATTTAGATACAATCAAAATTTAAATATGGATACCAATTCCCTTCTCAGAGGGACATTTTCAGCTGTTCTTCAGTGAATTCAATTACTTACTTCCATCACTACTCACCAGTTCCTTGTGTACCCCAAGGAGAGCTGCGCTGTTGATGGTACTGTTTTGGAACACACTTGGATCAATATGGCAAGAGGTGAAATTTGAAAATTATTTTGTTAAGGTCAGAAATTCATGAAGTTCCCCTCCTCTTCTTCTTCCTGCCTTTTCCTCTTCCTCCTCCTTCCCCTCCCCCCTTCTTCTTTGCTTTTGCTTTTTGGCAATACATTGTCTTCTGCAGTAGAAAAGACTCCATCTGCTCATATTACATCGTATTCTTGGATTGTTGATTTTAGAGCTAAAAGCTTTGCCCAGCTTAAAGAACAGAGGACAAAGAACTCTGGCCATTCTCTGAAACAATGGCAGTGTTTTAGTCTCCAGATCCAATTAAAATCATTCTTAGAAGTACAGGTAAACAGGAAAAGGAATGATATTATAGTCATTGTTTATAATGTAATAGTAGCGGTGGTCAGAGTTGTGGCTTGGGTTCATGCAAGGATTTTTTTTAGTGATGACACCCAACATGTGTCCAGGGAAATAATACCTGGAAGGATCGATGGATATGAAGCCCACTTAGTGGCAACACTGTGCCCTAAGACTGTACATGGCCCCCATAAAGCTAGAAAAGCCTTGCATCAGAATTCCTGCTCCAAAAGGCAGCACTAGGTGCCCTCTGACATGGGAATCCATCATGAGAGCCATTCTCCTTTCTAAAATGGGTATGTGTGAAATGGAATATATATTCTGTCTGTGGAGTTCAGGAGTCTCTTCAGGGACCAGTTAAAGGTGGGTCATTATTTCCATTTTAGAAGGTAATCCTGAAATTCTTTATTTATATCAGTGGCCCGTGTGATCCAGTCTGATGGCTATCTAATTCTAACCTATAAGTTAGATTTTTTACTTTCTCTCTTACAAAGCTATATGGATTGGTTAATCCATTTTAGACATAAGGCATTAAAAATTATTTTCAGTGATTCAGATTTCTATGTCTGTCAAAGTCTTTGTTTAACGAACATTAATTTCATAAGTCATTCTACATTTTAGCCTACGGTTTGGGGACAGTACTTTACATCTAGGCTTTAAAGTTCATCCCTGTCATACTGAGCTAAGTTGTGTTCTAGAGTCTGGAGGGGAATAATCTTATGCTGGGGCTTTAACCAAGAAAGATCCTGGTAAATTAGAATTAGATCTTACAGGGTGACTCTTTGTGAGGTCCGTGTCTAATTTGTCAGAACGCCCTACAAAACAAGACAATTCCATGAATTAATTACGAAACAAAAACAAAGCAAAAATAGTAATAACAGTACACACACATGCACTTGAACTAATGAGATGAAAACATCTCATGGATTAATTCTGCTGTCATCTGGTTTCAGGCTACTGATACTGCATATGCTGCTCCCATACAGTTACTATTCATTTGGTATTATCATGAGCAGGTAGAGTCAGTGAAAATTAGATGTTTCTCTTTCGTTTATTTGTTATTCACATGACAGCGGGAACCAAAGCATGTTCTCAGATGGAAATCTACAATGTGCTTCAACCTGTCCTCCCTCCTTTGACAATTGCCTATTGAGATCATCTGAGAAATTTCAACTCTGCTTTTAGACTTAAATGAAATGTCACCTCCTTCTGGAAGTTTCCCCAAAGCTAATGGAAGAGTTGGCACTTTCTCTATCATGTTCCGTGTAGTCCCTTCCTTAGTTCTCTGTTATTAGATGGAATTTGTTACATTGCTGCAACATTTATTACATGTCTCTTCAGTTCCTCAAGACAGGAATAGTATTCTTTCACCTCTGTGGATAAACAGAGGAGTGCATGGCACAAAGAGGCACTTGATAACATGTTTTGTAAATTAATTACTGAATGAAGAGAGACCATTTTTACAGGTTCTGGTAAATCACTATATCACTAATTACATTTTAGAAACTGAGACCAACTTGGAGTTCTAGGGAAGATTTTAGGCAGGCAAAAGAATTAAGATATATTTTCAAATCCATAAACATGTTCATTGCAGATTCTGACCACTTCCAAATGAGGAAGATGAGAAGAGATAGCTTAAATTAATGAGAGTGATTTTTTTCCTTGTTAAGAGGTAGCGTGATTTTTTTTTTTTTTAAAGATCAGACTCTAAAGGTTCTTACTATGTTCCTCCCTTACAAGTTATGTTTCCTTTAGCCTCAGTGTTCTCATAGGTAAACCTAGGGTCTTATCAACTTCTCTAGAGTAATTGTGAGAGTTAAATTATGTTGCATGTAAGGTTCTCAGCATTAGTGTCTGCACATAATTGGTTAAATAGTAGACATCATTAGTGTTGAAGCGAGGCTGTCGCTAACTTCTGGGCTTGTGGCATTTATTAGTGAGTTACCTGCTGGTCCTTTCCTTCTCTCATATTCAAATGGGCTAGAAATTCATTTCCCAGAGAATGTTCACACAGGGCAAAAATAGAAAAATCTCTGGGAGTCCCAACAACAGTAGAATCCTGTGACCAAGATCATCTTTGAAATGTGGTTTGGATTTTTTAGAAGGAGATTGTATTGAAATTTTTTTAAAAAAAGTTGTTATTTTTAAATTATTCTTTGACCTAGAGAGCAGTCAGGTGAGGCACACATTTCTGAGGATGCTTATTGCTTTTATACATTATTTTTGCCCATCTGTCAATGAATTAGTCTTTAATTTGGGCTGAGCCATTTTGGTATTTCAAAACAAACAAATGTATTTTGAAACAGCACAGAAAAAAATGTCATTATGGATTTTAATATGTTTACTATGCTTTATTTTGGAGGATTTTGAGATGCAAAATTTCTATTGAAATGCAGAGGACATTGCCACCATTGATTTGAGGACTAAAAATAAGATGTAGTCATGTTCTTCTTCCTTTTTGATTTTTTTTTCCTTATCTGAGTAATTGTATGGTACAGAGCTAAATGGCAAGGAAAGCAGAGATGCTGAAAAGTAACACTGGGTAAGCTGCCCTGGCCAGGCAATCATCACCATGGACCCCATCCAGCCCAAAATAGCCTTGATGAGCCTCTGAGCAAGAGCAGCTGTGGAGGCTTCTCCCTGACTCCAAGGGGGCACCCGCCGGGGCAGCCACAGGATGCCTTCTCACTGCCAAAGGCCGACCTTTGCTGGGCAGCAGACACACTGTCTCCTCGCAGCTCTGACTTCTTCTACATGGAAGTGATGTCCTAGAGGGCTGGGAGGAAGGTTCACTTCCCTCACATTGTCTCTCATCACTTTTCTGGTTTTTGCTTTTAACCTTCATCCTCAAACCTCGTTTTTTTCCCTCCTAGTGATCCCTACCTAATGAAAGGGGTCATGATATTACCACTCCCTGAGTGTCTTTCTCTGAGTTCATTGCACTCGTCTTCATTGTTCATGATGCTTTACATCATATCTTCAAGGACGCCTTCCTTGTCATTTTTAGTAGTAGTCCTCTCTCTGCTCCCTTAGCATCCTGCATCTTTATCAGTTTTTTAGAGTCTGTTTTTCTGACTCTACTGCAAGCTCCTCGAAGGCATGTCTTATTTGTCATTGTATCCTCCAGTGACTACCTAGCATAACATACGACATGTACTAAGTGCACAATGATTTAATGAAAGAATGAATAAATGAATGACCTGGAGAGTGGCTGGACCAGGAAAAGATGTGCATTTTTCTTTTTAAGTGAAGAAGTGTCACTTGGTGACTCTACCTTCCAAAGAGGGACTTTTCATGGTGCCTGAGACTTTCTCTGTAACAGTTCTTACTCAGGATACTAGAGGTGCTGAAATGAAACCCTTGGCAAGAACCAGAAACTGTATTTAGCCTTTTTTTTTTTTTTTTTTTTTTTTGTGATTTTCCTGTCTCTGTGCAACTCTTCCACTTTCCTTATTTTCATAACCTCAGTCTCATGGGATATGTGGTG
This sequence comes from Camelus ferus, assembly GCF_009834535.1. Lineage (NCBI taxonomy): Eukaryota > Metazoa > Chordata > Mammalia > Artiodactyla > Camelidae > Camelus > Camelus ferus. The sequence continues at coordinate 16,824,765 of NC_045697.1, read as the reverse complement.
ACCATTCCAAACCTCCCACGGGCCACAACATTAGATAGTTTCTTTTGGACCTGCCATCAAGCTCAGTTGTGCTTATGTGTATTATTCTGACTTTTCTAAGTTCTATTGAGATGAATGGGATGTTTGTCAAGGCACAGCCCTTTGGGACACTGTGAAAAGGGACTGATCCTAAATGATGAGTTGTATAATTGAGTGGACTGTGATGATGGGGCAGAAAATACTACCACAAACAGCTCTGTTCTTCCTCCTGGGGAGAGAGAGACAGTGAGATCATTTCTGTCTCTGGTAGAGATCTACTAGCCAGTTCAGGCTTGCAGGGTAATGGGATAATGAGCATCCAATGAGTAAGGGTATGCTCCATGGTTGGACAGTTGGCAATACCATCTCAACTTTCTGGAAGAAGTACAACTATTGAAATTAACTTATTTTAGTAGAAAAAAAATATGTTGAAGGGAGTCAGTAGAATTTACATTGGGGTTAACTATATTTTTCTCCAGTGAAAAGCACAGGGAAGCTGCGGGCTGGGAACTGGGAGTCAGGTATAACCCATGATTTTACCTCTGGCTTAGTGCCAAGTTTTAACTTTGGGCAGAAGATGGTGGAACTTTCTGACTCAGTTTCCTGGTTCAGATGGGATCAACAGCACTTTTGAATACAGCAGCATACATTGCATGAGCTCCCTGTGTTGGTGAGATAAAGACCACCCCAGTGGATGAAAGATGAATGTCACCATAGAGGCAAGCAAAAGTAGGATAAATCAGTGGAAGCTACATTGGGGATATTACAATCTTATGGTTTCTCCTGCCCTCTCTCCTCTCTCTTCTATGTAAAACTGAGGTGTGATTGAAAGAGCTGCGTCCTGCTGGGGATCATGAAGCTTGTGGTTTGTTGCTGTGACGACTGCGCTTTATGGTGCTGTCCTTGGTCTCTGGTCTTAGTGACTTAGCACAGAAAGTGCCTCCTCATTCTTGGGCATTATCAAGAAGTCTATGCTTTTGATGTCTAGTGCATGCAAAAGCTGCTGCTTTATCCTGTTCTGGGATCCTGTTTCTTTCTTGTTTCTATATGATTACCCCTGTTGTCTCCTTTTGCTGCCTTCCATGTCTTAAGATCTCTATCCTTCAGATCTTTGAGTCAGTAGAGTAGACCCCAGAGCCAGATTGCCCAGTTCAGATCTTGGCTCCCTAAAATATTTGTGTAAGTAGGACTAACTATAGTACTTACATTATAAGGGTGTCTTGGGGATGAGACATGCTATGGAAATGACTTAGAACTGTACCAAATATGTAGTAGGTACTCAGTGTGTACTAGCTTTTGTTATTAACTCTTGAATTATTGATGGATCAGTTGTATCTAAAGGCTTTGTGATGATATTGCCTTATCACTTTAAATTAAATAAAATCAATTAAATTTTTTTCTGGATGTGGGCATGAATTAATACGCAGTAATATCAATACTTAATATTCACTAAATTAAACAGATGCTCTAAAAAGGTCTTACATGTTAAGAAGGCAAGAAAGCTTAATCCATTTGCCCCTTCACCGTTCTGAAAAGAGAGTTAAAGATCAGCTTACATATAGGGTTAACATTTATATACTAACCAGCTTTGTAATTCTTTCTTAAAGGTTCATGTCTAACTGTTATGTCACGGCATCAGCTAGGGCAGTGAAACACCTAACACCATGGGCTTTGGACTCAGACAGTCGTGAGTTTGAATCCTGCTTTTGTAACTTAGCTAGATTTACTAGCTGTGTTATCATAGGCAAATCATTTAAACTCTCAATACCCATTTGTTTCCTTGTCTGTAAGACAGGTACTAGCGCCTACCACATGGTTTGTCATTATATTACAATAAGATACTCATGTAAATCATTTTGGTGCCTGGCTTAAGGAAAGTATTCTGTAGAAACAGCCATATTGCACACCTCTGGGGGGCATCATTCAACATTGTTTTCTATGTAAATGGCATCACTTTGAGTTGTGTGATAAGTGGCCCTGATACAAAATTTGCTATTGACTAACATTTTCATTACGATGATAAAGCTGGGAAGAGTACCTGTGAGCCAGAGATGCAGGATTATCTGCTCTTTCTCTGCCAAAATGTGTAAGCAAAAAAAAAAAGAAAAAAAAAAAGCCAAAATTGATATAGTAGAAACTACCTATGTTGTTTCTCTTTAATTTCACCTGGGAGAGTTCCTGAATGTGTGCTGTATTTATCAATGGATCAATGGTCAAATCTGTGAATCTGTGACTCTCAGAAAACGCAGTGGGGGAAAGAGTAGGCATAATCTCTTCCTGCTGGATGTTCTGGTTGCCAGTGCCTGATCCCGCCCACCCCACCTCCTGGGCACGTGGGTATTGTAGACAGCTCTCTCAGGGGGTGGTACCAGGACACCAGTAGTATGTTGCAAGAAAGATCCTTGGCTTTGCTTGTAGAGCAGAGAATGTGATCCGTAGCTGGGAGCCAAACCACAAGCATGTGAGCAGAACCTCGAGCTTGGTTTCTGCCAAAGTACATGTAGGGGAGCAGAAAAGACAGGGAATCTTTGTGACAATGATGCAGCCTCACATGCAGAGACAACTCCACAATGTCTGGTGGGAGATTCCACCTTTGTCCCAAAGGAAAGAAAGTGTTTCTTGTTTACCTAGAATCACTTCCTTTGGAAAAGGAACCTGCTCATTCATTTCCTGGAACTGGGGTTGTTGGCAAGCCACTAACCTAAATAAGCCTCAGTTTCTTCATCTATAAATTGGGACTAATAATAACTTTCCTGCCTGTATTATAGCGTCTCGCCCAGAGTTGCTGCTCGACCAGTAGTTGTGAACATAAACAGGGTGACCGGCTTCAGCAGCAAGGTCCACATAGTTATGTTTCTTGTTGTTATTTATCAACAGAGTGTCTCAGGTGCCAGTGTTGCAGGAAATTGAAACTGTCTTCCTGAAGTCTCCCCACCATCCCACAGATCCCAACCCTAATTGTTCCAGATAACTAGGTTTTATTTAGTCTAGAGGATCTAGCCTTTTTTTTTTTAAACACCAGGCTAGCGGGACAAGTGGACGCCATGCTTTCTGCTAGCACTGCCACTTCTCCTGCTGCCACACAGTGTCACTGTTAGATGATGACCCTGCATGGCACAGCGGAGGCCAGTTCTTTGCTCTGCAGGGGCCTTTGTTGCTGCAGAGCTCCATGCAGCCCCAGTGGTGTCCCCTGGCTTGGGCTCCAGCTTGCCCCATTCTCTCACCACACTCGTGTGCTGAGCTGGTGATCCTCATAGCATCACACCAGGACAGGGGAGCAGACTCTGGGTGGATGTCCAGTCTCAACCCAATCCACCCTTCCCAGTGTCACCCAGCTAGGCTCCCTCCCCTTCATATGGGTCGTCTCTGGGAACTTAATTGAGATTGCATCATTCTAATAGCGAGATTCCAATAACACTGAACATTAAGGGAGACCTTCCCATTTCTTTTTCCAGGAGTCGCCTTATCTCCATGACAATTTGTTCACCTGTCTCCAGAGGAGGGGTCTACATAGCTAGGGATGTTGGGGGGTATCTTTGTCAGACCACACAGGGCACATCACATCTTCTCCAAATACAGTTGGTGCTCATCTCTCGACATGACTAAAGAAAGACTTGCTTTGCCCACCACTGGTGGATGAGTGGTCACAAGCTGCTGGCACCCAGTGTCACATGAATGATTAAATAATGGCTATGAAAATGCCTTCTCAGTAAAGCCCTACGCAAGTCAGTCCTTATGCTTATTATGGAGTGGGCAGGGATGATTTATACTCATGGTGTAGGCAAGACTAGTACTCGTGAACTACAGCCAGGGAGCTGTAATAAAATGCTTTCTGCCTCAGAGTGTGCCAGCCAGGAGGCTGTTCTCCTTAATACTGAATCATGTTTCTTCCCTTTCTGCCCATGCTCTGTCATCTATTTTCATATTAATTTCTCTTGCTTAAGCGTCATAAGCTACCAACCAGTGTGGGATGGGCCGGTGAGAGTCAGCCCACCCTATGGCACTTTTGTGTGACGGGGAAGCTGCAAACACATGCTCCTGGAAACAGAGGGAAAATTACAGTATTGATAATTTACAATGTGCCAGGCGCTTCTATACTATCTCATTTAATCCTTGAAACAACCCTGAAAACTTCCTTTTCACCTCTGGGGAAAGAAAGATGGAGGTGGTGAGCTGCAGGGACGGGCCCAAGTCCACGTGGCTCTTGAGTGGCAAAAGCAAGAGGCCGACTTCCTCATCTGATTGTTTTCTGCTCTAGTGCACCCCCTGGCTTCTGGAAAGGGAATGGCCCCCACTTAAAAAATAACTCCCAGAGCTCTCAGACATTTTGGCATCAGAATAATTGGGAAGAAACTCCAGGTAATGGCTCCATTCCTTCCTGTTGAGCTTTGCTTTAGCTTTGGGGTTTTCTGATTTTATTCCCTTAGAGCCACCACTGGTAGGGAAGAGTGTGCCCACACAAGTGTTCTCTCTTGTGGAAGCACCTAATGTTAGCCTAGAACCAGCAAGACTTGGATTCCTAGACCTCACATGCTGGTCGCTTTCCCTTCTGCAGAACAAGTTACTATATAGCCTTTGTCAGGGAGATCTTAGCATGTGCAGCCCCTGAGTAGTCAGATGTGGCACATCAGCAGGCGAAGTCTAGCTTTCCCCTTTCACATAGGAATCCTTCCTACGTAGGTTTCTCCATGAAATTCTAGCTTCCTTGATTTACCTCCAATAGATATCTTTCTACTAAATACAATTTTTATTTCTCATTGTTAAAATGTTCACTTTGTCAAAATACTGTTTGTATTTATTTAAAAAAAAAAAACTATTTTCTGTTCCATTTTCCCTGCTGTAAATAGGAATTTTTGTCCACTGCCATTTATTGCCTTTCATTTAGTTGCTAATGTTTCTTTAATTACATGGGATGTTTGTTACGCTTTTTCTTACCCAGTTGTCTTTCCTAAAAGAGCACAGTCGGGCACTTGCTCCAAGTTAGGCCCCCTTATGCTACTTACTATCTGTGTGATCCTGGAAAAGTCATTACATATCTCTGAGCTTCAATCTGTAAAATGGGAAGAATAACATATGACTTCCCTGAAGGCAGAAGGAAGGTGGGCGAGGTAATTTTCAACTAAAGAAAGTATGATTAGTGCTACTCAGAACATTCTCTGATGTTCTCTGTCTTCTCATGGATTTGCGTCTTTTTAGAAGCCTTTCCATCTTTATTGACCCTCACCTTTGATTTTGAGTTATGCAGTCCCTATACTTTTGTATAATTTTTCTTTTACTTGTACTTCTTGTGATTTCCATTTGCTGAATGAATGGATGGATTTGCTTGCTTTCTACCTGCTTACCTATCACCACCACCACCACCACCACCACCACTACCATTCCTATCTGCTGAATACCTACTACGTGCCTGGCTGAGCATTGAACATGACCCCCATAATTCCTGTGAACAACCCTGACAGTTGGGTGTTATTATCCCCATTTTATAGATGAGAAGACTGAAGCTCCTCGAGTTGAAATAATTTGACTGAGGTCACACGTGATTAAGTGGTGGAGCCGGAATGTGGACTGGGTATTTCTGATGACGTTCCAGTGGCTCCTATTCATCTAGCGCCCTCCACATGTCAGCCACTTAGCACGTATCACCTCTTTTTACCCTCACAGCAGAAATATTGTATATTAGGCATTATTATTCCATTTTACTACTGTGGACAGTATAGCTTAGAGAGAGGTCCATACGCCAGAGGCACACAGCCAATAACTGTTCTCAAGTCCAGTGTCAGGTGACCTCCCCTCTCCCTTCCTTTCTGCTGTCTCTTTGTGAATGAATCAGGGAGTGAATGCGTCACCTTCCTTTCTTCCTCTTTTCCACTATTCTTTGCTTCCTTTATTTTCCTTGGGAAAAGAAAAAAAAAAAGAAATGACAACTTTTCAAATTAAAAATCTAAAACATGCTAGAGGGAAAAAAAAAGAGGGGGGAGGGCGGCAGAAAAGCACAGAGAAACCGGAGCCAGTCCACAGTAACCTTCCACCCAGAGGTGACCACGTTCCTTCTTATCTCCCCCCTCCTTCCTGCCCTTACCTTTGCGTCCTCTTAGCCAGGAATCACATTCCTCCTCTGCCCCTTCCAGCACAGACTCCCTTTGGGGGTCCGAGTTGCCCCGCTGGGGCACTTGGCGCAACGTGCGACACATGCATTTGCAAAACTAATCAAGTGTGGCAGGGACAGGGAGTCCCAGCACAGGCCGGGAAAGGCAGCAGCGGCCGCCCCAGCAGAGGTGGGGTGAGCCAGTGCCTCCCTGTCACCGAGCCTCAGCTGCCCCCACCGGGCTGTGAAGCAACAGAGGCCCTAGCAACGGAAAATGCCACCGGACACTCCGGGCGGCGGCATGTGCGGGGCGGCCTCTGGGAGCCTTTCGTTCTAAGCCAAAGTTCAGCTGAAGGGCAGGAGCCAAGCCAGAAAGTCATGTGGCTCTCATGTTGGTTAGTGTGTCACTTTGAACAGCTCTTATCTGATATTATTATGACTAACCCGGTGCTGACAGCATGGGACAGATTATCGGGGCCATGTGACAATTATTTAAGGCATCATGGAGGGCACTGGGCAGCTCGTATTAACCCCTTCTTGCCCGAATCACTTTCCCACATGAGTTTGTTCCCTGGAGAATCTGGGTAGGCAAGGGAGGGGGGAAAGAAATCAAAACGTCCGTTGGACCTGGAAGAGTCCCCCAGTCCTCTTTTGGATGACCCCTCTGTAGCAATTTATTTTTGTCCCCATAGCTTGAGTGGTATATGCTCTTTAGGCTTAAAAAAAAAAATCAATGATGATGGTTGTTCATATTTCAGAACTCTTTTCTTACAGCTTGTACTGATAAAATTCTATGCCTTTGTTGATGTCATTGCTAAGGGTGATCTTTAAGATATTAAAGAACCACATTGAAGGCTGAGCTGGAGAAACAGTGCTTTCCAGCGCCGCACCTAAATGTCAACAGTGAGAAGGCATTCCTCCCCACCATATGATTGGCGTCTAGGATGGTGCAGAGCAAACATAAGAAATGCTATGATTTATTATTTATATGCTGCCCTGAGTGTACATGGACTGGCACAATGGATGCCAGGTGCCTGAGGGCTGCCACGCCAAACAGCAAATTCACAGCCACTCGTGTGGCCGAGAGGGATTTGGTCCTGCTTGCGGCCACGGGAAGCAGTGTAAATGATCTTTATGGTCCTCTGAAAAGAAATTTCAAACCTTATTTGGGGACTTAAATAAAACAGAGGGTTTGGATCCAAATTCCGATGACATCATCTAAAAAAATGTCCTGGGTGCTAACCACACTCAGTGGGGTACCCTGGGATCTCAAACCCTTAGGAGGTGTTGGAAAACAGCCATGCTCTGAGGATTTCCTTAGTGAGTTTCCTTGTTAACATTCAGCTATAAAATGGAATAATAATAGTACCTTCCTTATTGGGTTGTTAAAAAGATTTAATGAGGAAAGGCTTAGACAGGCTTAGCCTAGGGCAGAATGAGTGCTCAGCGAAAGGTGGCAGGTGTTAGTCCAGGCATTATTCTTCTGGTTGTCACTGTTTGCATGCTCGGCAGCAGAAGGTGGAAAACTCTGAACACAGGCTTGAAGTGTTGACATTTCCAGGATGATTTCAACCTTGGGGCCGTTTCATTCTTTTCCTACTGGGGGTCAAGCCATTCCTAAATCCTCCCCCCACATCCTCAGTGCCACACTTCCTCCCCTCAGTAAAGTGCCTGCTACTGCCTTTGTCTCTGACATCCATCAATGTCTCCACTTTGTCACTGCAGAGGCACCAGGACCACTTCCAGCAAAATGATGGAGTGAGTGGGAGGCCCTGGGGAGGCAGCGTCAGCCTCGCCCCTGTTGCCCCAGACAGGTCAGCTCTAGCTCCAAGCTCACATGTGCCACTCAGCCGTACAGCAGGCCTGTGGTTAGCTGGGCCCACATCCTTAGATGGTGGTTTACGGAGCATCTGTTACGATGTGAGCGCAGGCTGGGGGGTTTCATTCTTCCACCTGGAGCAACTTAGCACAGTTGTCCTTCTTCCACATCTAGCGCCCTCTGTCTAACTTTCTCCCCAGCAGGGAGGGCTTTACATCCTTTATAGATTAGCTCTCTGTGTCTCCCCCTTGACCTGACACTTAATCCAGTTTTGGTGAGTTACTTATTCATTTATTTCACAATACTGGTTGTGTGCCTATTTGATGCCAGGCCCTCTTCTAGGGCCTGGAGATGCCAAACAGGGAACCTGAAAGCCCAGAATAATTCTGCTGCCTCTATTCTTCCAACAAAAACTGGATTTTTCCCTCTAAGGACATTCTACTCAATGATGGCTGCATATAAGGACAATGACCCTTGGGAGGGTAACCCATCAAATTCTGAGACTTAGGCCAGACTCTTTCCCCTGATACCTCTATGCTGATGAATCCAATCAGGGTTGACAGTCAGCTGATATCATGGCAGTATCAGCTGTCAAAATGCTGAAGTGCTCGTGGGTAAGGAGCTGTTGCCTGAGCCCTGGGAGTGCCATCCCCCCGTCACCCTGGCTTTTGTTCTTGGAATCCCTTGGTCGCCTCATGACCTGGGAGCCAAAGGATTCAGTTGTTATAGCAGGGCCATCTAGAATAGGTTCTGATTGGTTGGTGTCCATTTCCATTTTGGCTATTAAGCCTCTGAACATTTTTGACTCATGGCCCAATTTATTTGCATGATGTAGAAGTCAATCATCATGAGCTGAATTTTGGTCGAGGGCGGTGGAGTCCACGGTGGAAGATCCTGAGCTGCATCAAGATTCCATCCCTCCGGATTGGTGTGGCTTTGGATGAGTTATTCTCAATTCTTTCGTTTTCCTTTTTGGACATGGGGAGGATAGGAACACCTAGAGCCCAGGCTGCCTAGGGCCACGGCGAGGATGCCTAAATGCAGGTCTAAAGCACCTGGAACAGCGCTGCAACATGGCGAGTGCACAGCAGAGATTATTATTTATTCTTATTGTTATTAGATCATTTGGCAAAACTCATGTTCCAATTTAATTAATTTCAAGAAAACGTGAACCAGCTTCGATTACTCTCTTCCCTCACTGCCAAACAAAACCGAGAAAAAGACCATAAACCTTTTGTTGAGGGATGTGAAGAAAGAAATGTATATGAAATTCTTGTTTTTCTGGCATGATAAGATGGTAGCAACTTTAAAATATCTATGTGTAGGATAGATGTGTATATGCCTTTTGGTGAGAGATCCTGCATTCAATAATTGTTGTTTTGTGTGTGGTAGATGTAGAGATGGATCAGAGTGGCCCTGCCATCAACCAGACCATTAACAGGTGTATAGACCAATGATTATAATGTGCTGGGTGCCACAGTAGGGTGGGTGCACTATGCCTTCTGGAGCCTTGAGCAGCAGGACCTCAAGGGGTCAATGAGACCTCCTGGACAAGCTGACATCTTAGCTGATTCTTAAAGGAAGAGATGTTAGATAAGGGAAAAGGCCCAGAAAGAGACGTCAGGTGGAGCTTGAGCAAAGGATGAGTGAGAAAGAGCTTTCTTTTGGAAGCTGGAAGTGGTGGGCGGTGGTGGAGGGGGAGACGGGGGTGATCGGAAGTCAGACTGGAGGCATGGGCAGGGCCTCCCTGCCATGTTCAAGGGCATCCTCTAGGTCAATGTAGAGACCCTGAAATGATGTACAACAAGGTGGGTGTGGCCAGAGTTGTGTTTAAAGAAAGATCCCTGGAGTGAAGCTGACATGGGCCTGAACTAGGGCAGTGGGAGTGAAATGGAAAAGAAGGAACTGATTTAGGAGTGGTGAGGAACTAAAAGTGATGATTCTATTTCTGGTTTGTGGATATTTGTGGATCTTGCTGCTACTTTCCAACTGATACCAACACCACAGACGGAGCAGCGGCTGGGTTCGGGGAGGATGTGAAGATACAGTTTGGATACTCGGCGTTTCCCTGGACTTGAGGGATGCTGGTGGTCGGCAGCCCACGGACTCAGAGCAGAGGGGGCCTTCTGGGCTGGAGACACAGATAGGGGGATGGTTATGGTAGTGATGGTGGGTAAAACCTTGAGAGGCAATGCCATCCTGCAAGGAAAGAACAAGCAGAGTGAACCGAGAACAGAATTATAAGGAACACCAACATTATGGGGATGGAACACTGAGAAATAGCGTTTGGAAAGGCAGAAACCCTAGAAAATACAGCATGACTAAAATCAAATTCCAGGGGGTCAGGTAGGCAGACAGTCTTGTGCAATTCATACTCCTCTATTATACTTCTTTGGTAACGTGTCAAGTTCAAAGTTTCATAGGAATTGCCTTAACTTCTTTGACTATATGTGTGTATATATATATAGTTTGTTTAGTATTTTTTAAAAATATCATATTTCAGGACAGGTAACCTTAAGCATTTTTCTTTCTTTTTGCCTGTAGACTAAAATCAAAGTATAAAGTGGGACATAAAAACGATCTTCGTAGGTCCCCTCGTGTCTCACCCCGCCCAGTGAAAACTAGACTCGTAAAATCTTATGTTTGAGGCCGGGATTGAGTTTAGGTCAATCGTTCTTTTTAACTGAATCCATTCCATTTTCTCTCATCGTCCTCAAAAGAGGGTCCCTTCACTGCTTTCCACATTCTTTCATGAGATGTTTGTCCTAAATCTTTTACTTTGAGTGGCACTTATACACGAGACTCCAGCACAGAGCAGATGCGCTCATTTAATAGTTTGCTTTGATGGCTCCTTTAAGAGGCTTTATAATCTTTATATTTTACCTTTGGGTTTGGAATTTTATGCTCCTTTAACAGGTGTATTACCTTCATCAGATGCTTTCATTTTAAGCTGTTGACTTATAAACACATGGCCTGCGGGGATCGGTGTGCAGAAAATTTATTCGCTTACAGATTTATTCTCCTGTTCATTTTTGTATTTAGTGCAGGGCTATGCAGAGAGCCTTAGATTGATTGATAATGACAGTTCATTGGTAAAAATGACTCTTTTGATGACCAAAATAATTGTTTCTTCCAGTTGACAATGGGTCGGTGAAAGATCACTTTTATTGAGGGGATTTTTAGAAAAGTTAATTAAAAACAAAATGCTTTCAGGACCATATCTAGTTCCCTGGGTTTGCGTTTTAGGAGAAAATTGTGCTTACACATCTCTCCTGAGGACACTTGCAGGTTTGTCTTTTAAGCTATTTAATTGTTCAAGTAGTTCATACTTTTCAAAACAAAATGTGTTTTGCTCGACACCAGTGTGGTCTGATCTCATGACCACGAACCTGTCATGTTTCTATAAAAGAGAGGGAAGAGGGAGAAAACCGTCCATCTGTTTGAAGGAGGATGGAGCAGGAGAGGCTTAAATGAAAACTCTGAAGTGCTAGGACAGGTGACCACATCCCTTGTGCCCTTTGATGATGTGAATGGGGACAGAATTCAGTGAACATCTGTGGTGAGGAAGTTGGTCCTACCCGGGCTTGGTGCTGCATGGAAGTTTGTATCTGCAAAAGGCAGATTGTCCCAGAGCCTTGTGATTGGGGTCCTGCCTGAGAAAACAAATGGAATAAAAAACCCTTACCTTTGGCCTTAGAAATTTGGACATGTCTCCTGTGGACACTAATGGAGCAATCTTTCCTTCCGATGCACTGAGTGTCCCTAAAAGTGGAGTAGGGAGCCTCCTAGGAGGGGGAGGGCAACACACTTGTCTACACAGAGAGGGAGGCCAACAGGCTGAAGACTGGCCATTTGGTGTCCAGACTGTTTTGCAATACAAAATGAAGCTGATGGTGTAGTCACTCTTCTATGACTGATCATCTTCATCGTAAAACCACTGTGTGATTCATCACAGTATCGTGGCACTTCTACCTGTGCCCAGGAGAGGCAAGACCAAGCCTGAAACTGAGTTACCCTTGCTTCCCAGACTCAGGAACGGCACCCCCCTTAGCCAAGAGCGGGAATGCAGACCAGCCCTGGAAGGAGAGCTCACGATTTCTCCTTGCGTTCTGGGCTGTGGTCCTTTCAGAGAAAACTGTGTGGCTTCAACAAGGGCAAAATGAATGAAAATATGAAGAAGGAGCTGAGGATGAGAGTGGAGAAATTATTTTGAAAGTGAACTTTTTTGGAAACACTTTACTTCAGGGGAAAGGTCGGCATGGATAAGATGCTTCTCTCTCTCTCATCTCAGGAGGCAGTCAAGTTAAAGTTTTACTTCAGTATAATTGGAGCATGTTTAGAATCTGTTTCTCAATATATGCTGATCAGGTTATACTCATTTCTGTCTTTATTCTGACAGCTCTTTGATGTACTTCTTTTCAAGCAGTCACTTCATCCTTCTTTTTGCATCTAAAGTGTTTGTTGATGATGCATTTTCCCTGCAGGACTGTGAATTCCTTGAGAGGAGAGTCCATGTCTTACTCACTTTTTTTGTTTCCATCACTAGCATTTAGTCATTACACAGTAATCGTTCTCATATTAAGTTCATTAAGCTCATTTGTTGAATGAATGAATAAGTGAGTAAATAAATTAATGATGGAGCCAGTGAAGAAGTTATAAAAGTAACAGATATTAGAATAGAATTGTTTTCAAGGGGGTGAGTCAGGCATACGGCCACGTCCCTCACCCGCCTCTTTTGATCTGTGTATAATTTAAGGCTCTTGTAACTTATGGTGAAAAAGAATATGAAAGCAAATACATGTATGTTCACATATGACTGAAATATTGTGCTGTACACCAGAAATTGACACAACATTGTAAACTGACTATATGTCAATAAAAACATATGTATAAGTTAAAAAAAAAATCCAAAAGAAAAAACAAAGGCTTTCGACTCAATTCCATAGCTCAGTCTGCCCATCTCTCCATTGTCTTCAAAAATACTTCTCCAACACACTAAATCAGGGTGGAGACTCACTTGTTAAGGGCAAGGAGCTTCAGTATCCTTTTGCCAAAAAAAAAAAAAAAAAAACCCCACAAACCTCGCTCTACTGGAAGCTCTGTTATTTTCAGAAAAAGTAACCTGGAGTTGTACAGCACCAGAGGAGTTAATGGCAGCCAACAAAATGAAAACCAAAAGCTCCTGGGGAAAAGTCAAGAGCTAGAAAATGCAATAGTTAGCTGATAAAATGTCTGCTTCAGTTTTGGCCAACTTCCTTGAACCTTGCCCCATTGCCGGGGCCTCCGGTTGAAGTGGCAAAGAGGTGTCGGTGATAAATCGCCCTGCCAGGAAACAGCACAAACTTTGGAAAATTACATGTGGAAGCCAGAGGGGCTGCAACCACGGTGTACGTAGCACGGGCGAGCCAGCAGGCCCCCAGTCGGGGTGAATATTTATCCCTCCTGAGCCACAGGGTGCCTTCTGTTCATTCATAGATGGAAAATGAGTTGGGCGTTTTTCATTGAAGCATTCCATTGTATCTGTCAGGAGTAAACCAAACACACAGAGAGCAAAAATGCTGGCAGAAGCCTTCATCTCAGACCCAGAGAGTCAGTGCCTTACCGAGGACCACTGAAGTCAACTCCTCCTTCTAGTCTCGGTTTGCTTTTAACATTAAAAAAAAAAAAAATCAAAGGAAAGTGGACTAACTGAACTAATAAAGCTAATCCTCTTAAAACATGACAGGAGCTGAGCCATTGTGTGAACACATCTACGCCCTGCTGTTCCTGGGGGCGAGAAAGGAGGAAAACCCCTGGATGGCTACAGACACTCAGACCACACAGGAATGTGTGCCTGCGTATCTTGGCCAGAAAGTGAAGTCGTCGTAGAGATGCTCCTTTCTTGCTGTGATGGGATGTTGAGGGCTCCCTGTCTTCCGCTGCATACCAAAGCTGAGAAATATACTGTGCCCCAGCTGGAATCAATTTCTCTTCGAGTGCCAAACACCCGGTCCATCAGGGGCCAATTTCTCACATGCCTAACATTTCTCCCTTCCACCGAAGGATCTTTAGTGTTTGTGTGTTATTTCTCCGATCAGACTGCAAATTCCATAAGGTCAGAATCCAGATCTGATTATCTGGGCATCCTTCCCTGCTCTGCCTACCTTCTAGTATGATAGGGACCTTGCATGAACATTGTGGATATTCAATAAATATTTGTGGAATGAGTGAATGATGTTATTCCCAGTCGATGGGTAATAAGCAAGGTTCACACACTTAGAAAGTGCCTTCTAACATTTCTAGAACCACATTATAATTTTAGGACCGGCAGAGGCATTCTATTTAGGTGAATGGCGTATTTTCCTCAAAACCACGGAATCAGTGTTATTATTCCTTTCGGGATTTAAGTTCCTTTTGGAAGCTGAGTCCAAGTAACATTCCCTCCACCCCATGCCACGAATGCACAAAATGTGCACCTGTAAAACCGTCCTTGCATTCACTTGGCTCTGCGTGTCTTTTACAATAAATTCCAGAGGAGTCCTCCACACAGAGTGCTTATCTGCTTAACCCCTCCCCTCCCACCTGCCTGCTTGATGGCATCTGAGCGCTTTCAGACAGTTCTATTGTCGTCAGTGAAATGTCAAACAAAATGGTGTTCAGTGTGCCCCGGGGGGGCTTTGCACGAGTTGCTGCCTGGCATCCGGGAGCCTGCCATGTAGTGCGGTGGTTTATTTAACGAAAGGGCAGCCAAGTCAGATCCCACGCCTGGCCTGGCTCGGGCTGAGAACTGGAGACGCCGAGAGAAAGGTAGTCTGAAATGACAAGGTGTTTCACTCCCATGCACTTCTCTGCGTGGAGACTTTCTCAGGAGTCGAAGAGCCCCTTCTCATTCATCCAGTGCCATTCCTTACACTCCCTACCCCCATCTCCCCAGCGCGCGCACACACACACACACACACACACACACACACACACACACACACACACACACACACACAGAGTTGGTTATCTGAGGACAAACCTTGGGTTGTTGATCGGTTTCCCAGAGTACAAAGTCTTGAAGAGTTTAATTGTGAATGTAATCTGAAGAATCAAAGCCAACCCCATTCCTGGGAAGAATGTGGCGAGTGGGAGAGAGGAATTGTTCCTCTGCCCGAAGCTCAAAGTGGAGGATCCCACTCCTTTCCCGCTGAGACGGGTGGTAGGAGGGAAGTGGTGGGTGGCATGGGGGCTCAATTGTCCTTTTTGTGCCCTCCTGGCTCCTGGCTGTTTGCTTGGTGGGCAGGCCCAGGCTGGGCAGTGTGGCAGGTAAGTCCTCAGCAGAGAGTGTGCTCTGGCTGGGACAGGCTCCCCATTGCTGGGACCGGTTTGAAGAACAGGAGGGAGCTCTTTGTTTTTTTTGCCAAACAGCAACCTGAGTCTGGTCTGACTCTGGTCATTTCAATCGCAGGGCGAGCAGGAGGGAGGATTCTAGAGCTGAGTGATGGCGTTGTAGGATACACATAAAAGAATTCTAGCAAAATTGACCCCGATGTTCCCTTTTCTGAAGTTGCGGGAGGGTGGGGATCGCGGAGATGGGAAGAGGAAACTTGGGTATAAGAAGAAAAGATAAGAATTTCAGAGTTCTTCATAGACAAGTTTAGGGTTTTGGGGAAAATGAAGCTTTGGTTTGTCCAAGGACTACTGAAAACAAAAGGATTATGCTGTGTATGCCTGAATCAAATTACCTGGGGGCAGGAGGCACCGCTTGCCCTGTTTTGGGTTATGTTTCCCTCTATGCATTGCCAAGCTGATGGCCGAGTAGTGTTTGCTGCATTTTTGTAGTTAAGGGATGTCAAATTGAAGGCTTGACCCCAGTATAAACCAACTACCATTATGAGGACCCATATCAATATTAACCTTGGTTCCATTTCCAACTTTTAAAAATTTACATAGATCAAGTCAGAGGAGCCAGAGCTCCTTTCTGGGTAAAAGACCTGGCAGATCACTGAGTTAGTTCATCACCTGCCAGAGAAGAGTACAGTGCCCCCGGTGGAAGCTTCCCTGCACTTGATCGTAACCTATACCATTACATTTACGATGCTCCTTTGAACATTTTATGTTTTATCTTTTAAAATCAATATATGGTGTTTGACAGACTGAGAGGGGATTTCTTTATGCATACGG
The DNA here is from genome assembly GCF_009834535.1 of Camelus ferus. Classification (NCBI taxonomy): domain Eukaryota; kingdom Metazoa; phylum Chordata; class Mammalia; order Artiodactyla; family Camelidae; genus Camelus; species Camelus ferus. The sequence continues at coordinate 16,808,698 of NC_045697.1, read as the reverse complement.
CTCTTCTGGCTGAGTTAAAAATGATGGTCTCTAAAATGATTCCATTTACATTTGATCCTCTGTGGACCTCAAGGGTCAAACAGAACGAATCAGACTTTTGGATCTTTGCTCTTAACTTCTCATCCCCTCACTGGCGAATCCTGCTCTCCAGTTCCCGTTGTCTTGTTGGATATGTTGGCTTCCGTTATATTCCCTTAACGGGGTCTCTTATTAGCAAGAACCTTACACTGCTGACTTGATTCTTTCAATCTGACTCAAGTTTCAGGCACTTTTTCTTTGTCCTCCGTTTACTCTCTATTCGCTCTGCTAAGCTACTTTATCAGTGCATGAAAAAAGAGAACATTCTGTCAATAACAATATTTTATCTAAGGCTCCTGACCAATTAGTGTAAAAGCCATCACTCAAATCCTGTTTTCTATTAGTAAGAGGGTGGACTTCTTTTCAGGACTGAAGCAAGAGGAGCGAATCGCTGTTCATTTATTGGGAACTTAGAAGAGAAGAGGGTGTGAGGGCTGAGCCACCTCTCAAGAGGATTTGCAATTCACTTCTTTTTCAAAGAAAAAAAAAACTCTCCTTTTATTAGATGAAAAGAGATATTTCAAACAGCAAAAGTTTTCCTTAAAATATCCTCTAAGGTATGTCGAATCATTGAATGCTAGGTTGATTTGGAAACTTAGAGATTTTCTACTGCCCCCTCTCTATTTTGGAGATGGAAAAACTGAGGTCCAAAATAGTTACAGGAATTTGTACAAAGTCATGTATGTGGGAGGTAGAGAACTAGTAATGGGAAGCCAGGTTTTCGGGCTCTGAGACTGACCCTCCCCCATGCACTCATGCGAACAAAAGGTTTGTTGAGTACTTTTGATATAGCTAGCAGGGTTTTTAGTGCTGTAGGGGCTAAAAAGAATGAAGATAAAAGGTTACTGCCCTCAGGGAGCTTTGTGATTTTATTTCCTAAAAATTAGATATATTCAAATGAAGAAAATTGGAGAAGGGTGAAGCTTAGATATAGTCAAATGCTACATGATTCACTGTGGATGTTGGCAACACTCGTTATTAACCAGCTTGGGTCGTGGATTATGAAGTAGATAAGCTCTCAAATAACTCACAAAGAACCAGTAGAATAAGGTTATCCAGAGAGAACAGTGCAGAACAGAAAAGCAGGGTCAGCATGAAATATATGGAAGAGGGATGGCAAATACTTGACACACAGGCCACTTGCCACATTCTTTATTCATGACAGACATCACTTATCGATTGCAGAACTTTCCCCAGTGTTTAGACATGGTTGAATTTTTTTAAACAATGAATTTCTGGTAGCCATTATGAGATAGTTGGAATAGGCTGGAGACAATGAAATCTATTTGTTAACTTCCATGTTAGGATAGGAATATCTTCCTGGTTAGAGTGATGATTTCCTATTTTAATATTAGGAGATAAAAATATATAAGCCCTATCTTTGAAAGTCACGAACAATACGTCATGATGACCCATTATTAAGAGACCTGGGATGCTTATGTATATTCGAATTTAAATAATTTTTTGTCATCAGACCTCCCCACATCTAGTGCTTACTGTTGTGCCTAGAGGATAATGGGTGTGCAGTAAATATTTGTTGAATGAATGCAACTCAAAGAGAAGTTAATGGTAGCCTTGAAGAGGTGAAAGGCCAGAGTTTTATAAGCTGACTCCATCCAGCTCATGCTGGGACCCGAGTTAGGAAGTAGTATATCTACAGTATATCTCAATGCACAGCCACCTTCTTCTGTAAAATTGGTATCAGCAGGGCCCTCTGTTTCCTGCCATGCACATTTGCTTTAAGTCACAACATTAATTAAGGGAGAAAATTTATTGTTAAAAAAAAAAGGGTAGCAATTCTCAGTGACTTGTTTTCATGCATTTGGATGCTCCATCTAACTCCATTCTACCAGAAATAATTTGGCAGGGTTTATTTTCAGAAAATACGCTGGCACTTTCATTATAATTTCAGTTATTAATCAATGAGGTTGTAAAATACATGAGATCAAGGACTTCAAACATTATTTCAACTGCTCATCCACAAGTGAGCAACATTTATTAAGCACCTACTCTTACGAGGCATTGTTAGACAAAGGTGAGTCTGCATAGGAGGTCAGGATGTGGTTCCTAATCTCAAGAAACTCAGAATATAGGAGGGGCAATGATGTAAATAATATAGCTGCAAAATCTGCCACTTCCAGCATGTGTACCTTACGTGGTAGCTACTCAGTAAGTGCTTGTGGATGTCACCTCTTCATTCTTTCTATCCTGAACTTGGGATGAGCAAATACATTTCATCTCTCTAGCCTCTTCCAGTTGTTTGACAATGGTTACTTGGAATTCATTGTCAAAGAAGATTCTGAAACCATGGTCAGATTCTGAAAAGGGTGGCAATCAGTGAGAGAGGTCAGTGTATGAGCAGAGGCGAGTGAGTGAGGCAGCACGTGCCCGAAAAGGACAGAGTCTTTGTACTGAGAAATGGGCTCTTAGGAATAGTCCTTAATGCCTTCCCCTAGTTCTGATTTAGTAGTTGATAGTTGTTTTCCTGTTCAGAAGTAGGATCCTCAAAATGCCATGCTTTTTGAATGATGGTATAAATACAATTAGATCAAAGCATCATTTCCAGGGGTTTGAAGAAATAGTGAAAGAAGACCTTTCAAAAATTTAATGGTGATGTTTAGATATTTATTTTAAAAATAATGGTGATGATCGCTAATATTTGCATATTACTTTATAGTTTACCAAACAGTTTCACAAATTGGAAACTCCATAACTGTCTGTGAATGGAGTATTGGCTAAATAAATCAAGGCACTTTCATACAGTGGAATACTAGGCAGCTATTACAGAGAATGATGCAGATCTCTATTTGCTGATGTGAGATAACACCCCTAATAAGTTTTTAAAAAGCAGGTTTCAGAGCAGTATATTGTATGTGTCTAATGCTATTTAAAAATTATATTTTCACAAACACATCTGTATCTGTATATAGATATGGCATTGAAAGCAATCTGGAAACTTATACAAGAAAATGCTAACAGTGGTTGTTACTCTTTAGTGGAATGTAGAAGACTTTTACTGTCTCCTTTCCATCTTTTCTGAAAAACTTAATGATGAACATGTGCTGCACTCATGAAGATAAAAACTAAGTCATCCACTCAAAACCTTAAGCACATTAACATATATTAAGTTCATTTGACTCTTATGACCACTCCAAGGGTAGTTATTATCCATGCTTTACAAATAAGGGGCACAAGTTCAAATTAATTTCCAGTACTTAGTTTTACTATGTGCTAGGCAATGTTCTGATTGATTTACACATATAAGCTCATTTAATTATCACAGTAATCCTTTGAGGTGAGTCCTATTATTATCTGTATTTTATAGATGAAAAAACTGAGGCACAGAGAGGTTGAGTAAATTGCCAAAGGTCACACAGCTTCTAAGTTTCTGGAGCCAGGATTTAAAACTAGTTTGCTTGACTCTAGAGTCCACATGCTTCACAAGGATGCCATGCTGCCTGGTAGAAGGCACAGAGTGGGAGGAGGTGGCCTTGGTAGCCAAACTTAGTTCCTCTGGCTCCAAATTCCCTTCCCTTGTCACTACACAGTTGCATGTGCCTCTTATTTGATGCTTGTCATGGATTGTCAGCCTGCTATTTCCCCACCCCAACATGACCTCATAGTCTATGGGTATAATTTATTTAGGGGACCCCATGATACATTTCTTCTGGAATTTAGTATTGACAATAAAATCACTCTTGACTACATGACAACATTTATATACCTATAATCTACCAGGTGCTAGGCATTATTCTAGGAACTAAGATAAAATAGTGAACAAAGAACAAGACTCTTGTCCTCATGAACCTTACATTCTAGTGGAAGGGGACAGAAAATATGCAAAAGATACAAAATTTAGAATATTGATAAACACTGAAGAAAAAAGTAGAAGGAATAGAGATAGTCATGACTGGGAGTAGGGATGGGGTGATCATTGTTTTAGAGAGGTCAGGGAAGTCCCGTCTCCTTTTGTTGAATACTGAATATTTATTTAACCCAACACATTTTGATTTTTGTCCAGATAGCCAGGAAACTCAGAACTCAGCTACAAAAAATGCAGTGCATTCCAAGTACATACCTAGTGATTATTTCCTTGCTCCTTTTAACCTGATTTGATCTGGTTTTCATTTTTATTGTCTTGTATGTGTCTAACTTGGAAATAGATAAGATATACATCTTAAATATTCTTTGAAAAAATGAATGGGTTCAGTGAAAAGTACAAGAGAAATTAAATAGCCCATTTTCCTTTTGTTCAAAGGAATCTCCCCTTCTTTTTACCCATATTGACTGTTGAATAATCTCATCTCTGATTTGGCTGGGGACTCTTCCTTTTCTTGTACTGCTGTCTCCCCAGTGCTCACTATTCTCTCTCTCTCTCTTTCTTTTTCTTCCTTTCTGGCTCCGTCTCTATCTCTGTCTCCCCCTCTCTTTCCAAGAAAGTTTAGACTTCTGTTTCCTGGAAATTGGTGTTTTTCTTTTAAGATACAAAAACTTTAACTCTTTCCTTGCTGTAACCTTTTAAGTGACTGTGAATCTTTCTGGGACCATGGCGATACCTAGCAGGAGTCATGAATGTTGATGGATGTTGTAGTTTCCCCGTGTAATTAAAACTACAGTTATTTATAAGGCATTTAGAAACTGTTGCAATACATAGTTGATGCTAATTGATGACAAATTCAAGCTACTTATCAATAATGCAAGATATTCATATCAACACCTTCTGTTACGATGTTCAAACATTTAACTTTGAGATCTCGAGAAATAGTATTTTATGTTAGTGTTAGTGTCTGGAAGGTAAGTGCAAACACTGGTGTTGACTGACATCCCAAGCCACTGTGTTAGGTCTGGGCCATGTTAACCTGCAGTTAACATACAGTCTAGTCCTTAGTCACAGAAAGGAGAGGGCTTTGTTCTTAAATATTGTTTGGAAGGTCTATCCATAATGCATGTTGTTAACAATATTTCTCTGTTTATTCTTCTTGCATGGAGTAGGACAAAACACTCTCAATGCATTTCTGTTGGTTATGTTCATAATCATATTCTCCAGTTTGGGGGAAGTTTTGGAGATGGCATCCCTATGCTTATGATAAGGCCTTTGCAAGGCTGTTGGCATCATATATCCAATATTGTAGTCATTTGTGTATATGTTAGTTTCTTCCACTAAATTTAAGGGCAGAGATTGTGTGTTAATCAAGTTGGTGCCTAACAGTGTGCCTTCTAAGTAGTTGGCGGTCAACAACTCTTTGAAGAGTAAACATGAGAATTTGTGCCAATATGATTGTCTTATAGGAAACAGTATGGAAAACACATGCCTGATTCCCTAGTGATATGAAGAGAATCTGTAAGTAAAGTAAAAGCCTTAGAACATGTCTGAAACATAGTAAGCACTCTAATTTAATATTTAACTATTATTAACAATTTAACTATTATTTATTGTGCTATTTGAGTACTCCTAGGGCATAGAAGAATATTTGACACAGAGTTTACCTTAAAGATTCACTTAAGAAATGAATGCATGTAATTATCAAAGAAATGCAAATCAAAACTACAATGAGGTACCATCTCATGCTGCTAAGAATGGCCCTCATTAAAAAGTCTACAAAAAATAAATGCTGGAGAGGGTGTGAAGAAATGGGAACTCTCTTACACATTTGTTGGGAGTGTAATTTGCGTCAGCCACTATGGAAAATGGTATTGAGATTTCTTGAAAAGCTAAAAATAGAATTACCAAATGATCTAGCAGTCCCACTCTGGGTATATATTTGGAGAAAACTCTAATTTGAAAAGGTACATGCACTCCAGTGTTCATAGCAGCACTATTTACAATAGCCAGTACATAGAAGCAACCTAAATGTCCATCAACAGTTGATTGGATAAAGAAGTATTCCACACACACAGTGGAATACTACTCAGCCATAAAAAAGGAATGAAATGGTGCCATTTGCGGCAACATAGATGGACCTAGAGATTATTATACTAAGTAAGTTAGACAAAGACAAATATTATATGATATCACTTATATGTAGAATCTAAAAAAATGACACACATGAACTTATTTATGAAACAGAAATGGACTCAGAGATAGAAAAACTTATGGTTACCAAAGGGGAAGGAGGGGGAGGGATACATTAGGAGTTTGGGATTAGTATATACAAACTACTATATATAAAATAGATAAACAACAAGGTCCTACTGTATAACACAGGGAACTATATTCAATAGCTTGTAATAATCTATAATGAAAAAGAATATATATGTATAACTTAATCACAATGCTATTCACCAGAAACTAACACATTGTAAATCAACTATATATCAGTAAAAACAGAGAAATGGGTGGATGAATGAACGAATCCCTTCCAGAGGAAGTTAGGTGTCCACTCTCTGAGCTTGCCCAGCACCTCCTGCATTGCTTTACTCCAACATAACCTATTAATGCAATTATACTTGGTTACTCATCTGCTCGCTCAGTAGCCTGTGGGGCTCCAAAGGGAAGACTTGCCTTCTTCATCTTCATAGTCTGAAGGCTAGCACAGCCCATAGAAAGTGCCAGGTTCTCAGTGCCATGTTCTGTGAATGGATGGATGTAAAGAGAGATGAATCAATACGTGCCTCCTCCATGATGCTCTGTTAGCTCAGAAGCCAGATGGTTTGGGCTGATACCAAGTAATAGGAAAAAATTTCCTATCTGCTCTATGGCGCTATAGAATTCTAGCATCCATTCATTTTCCACAAGTTTATTAACTTGTTCAGTTACCATTTTAGACCTATGGACATAACTGTGAACAAGGCAATGTCTTTGTTTTCATGGAGATTATGTCCTAAATAGCTTTAAATATTAAATTTCTTTTTCTTTCTTTTCTTTTTTTTTTTTTTTTTGCATTTCCTCTCTTCTGAGAATCCTAATTTACTTTTGAAATTACATTAAAATTATATTCCTGGGCTTTTAGACATTTCACTAGTTGATCTACTGCTGATAAAGGGCCTGCGTTCTATATGGTTATTTATTACATGGTGGGGAGAGAGAGATAGAGGGAGATGGGGGAAGGGAAGGGGAGAGGGAAAAGGAGGCGGGGAGAGAGAGAGAGAGAGAGAGAGAGAAATTTGAAAAAATTGCTTCACATGATTGGGAAGGCTGGCAAGCCTAAAATCTATCGATCTATTGGACAGGCTAGCAGGCTGGAAACTCAGGCAGGATTTCTAGGTTACAGCCTTGATGTACAATTCCCTCTTCTTAGGGCAACCTCAATTTTTGGTCTTACAGCTTTAAATTGATTGGATGAGGTCCACCCACATTATGGAAGGTCATCTGCTTAACTTAAGGTCAACTGATTGTAGATGTCAGTTACACCTACAAAAGACCTTCACGGCAACACCTAGATCAGTGTTTGGACAACTGGGCACCATAGCCTAGCCGAACTGACCCATAAATAATCAGGTTACTATCTTTTATGATTCTTATAGAGTCCTCCTGAGACCCTAAGTGGTAGACACAGCGAGCCCTATTTTACAGGTAGGGAAATAAGGCACAGGGAGCCTTCTACCTTTCCTCAGGTCATGTGGCTCTGAGCCAAGCTCACCATCAGAGTCACGGGCGCGAGGCTCTGTCTGTGTGTGCCATGTTGCCGCTCAGCTCAGCCTGGCCTAGCAACTGAGAACCTGCTTTTGAAAAAGCCATCTCTTCACCTGGAATTCTCTCTTTCTTTTTTTAAACCTTTCCTAAGACATTTTTTCTACTTAAAAAGTAGTTTCGCATGCTGTATATCTTTTTAAAATAATCCTGATGGTTTCTTTGTGGTTTGGTCTTTCCATTCTGTGATGAATCAGTTTGTGATTGTTAATATTTGGGGGCATTCAGATCCTGAACAGCCTTGAGAATGGCATTTGTTTAAGAATGGGTGCTTTCCAGAACCTCCTGATGTGCGTTTTAGTTTGTATTTCCTGATGAGATAATTCATATTCATATATCATAGTTTCTCTAGTCCATTGGTTGGCACTGTCAATCTTTTGTTGAATTGGAAAGGCATCAACTAATTATAGTTTAACATGTGTTTCTTGGTTAATTCATGGTCATTTACCCCGGTTTATCAGTAGTGAACAACAGATACTGTCAGACCGATGGCCCATTAAGAAGCTCGTCAGGTAACTATCAGAACTTGTTGGTGTCATTAGATCAGGACTCTAATTGCATATCACGTCTGTCACCTCAACATCTCAGGTCATCACCCCAAACCATGTAAACTCATAGTAGAATTATTTAAGTTCATATGTCTGTCCCCACAAAATCGTCAACTCCTTGAGAAAGGAGAGATTGTATTTTATTCCTATTTGTGTGTTAAATTGGTAGAAAATACTATTATCAAGAAATATCTTGATAATGAAAAGGTGGCAAAGGCAATTATTTCCATGGGGTGAGCCCCACACTGTGCTGGGCACACAGAGGATGGTTTCAAAGGAGGGACGAGGGGAGAAGGGCACTGTTCAGCTGACGCCTGTTCTCCTTCCCTGTGCTCTTCCAGGCAGCCTGGATTTCTCTGCTCTTTGTCCAGCAGATTCCTCTTGCACAGCTGCTCCAGACTCACAGGTCCTGTTATCCCTGTTACACTGTGGGCTCTGCCAGGCCAGGAGCCTGATCCGATTTGACTGTGCAGCATCACACATCACACAGATTTAGTTAGAAAAGATTAAACACTTTGTCAGGCAGCAGGGGGAGACAGTTTAGGGCAAAGGTTATAAGGGCATGCACTCTGGAACCAGGCTGCCCAGGTTCAAGTTCAAACCTTACCACTTATGAGATGTGTAGCCTCAGGAACATGAATTTCTCTCTGTGTTTCTTTCTCCATCTGAAAATGAAAGATAATAATAGTTCCCGTTCTGTAGGATGATATGTACAAACACTTAGAAGAGTCGTGGATGCATGATGGATATCATACATTGGATTGTGTTTTTTAAAAACCGCCTATTTCCATTTTGAACTACTATTGATGTTTTATCTCTGGTCTTCCAGTGACGCCCTGGAATTCTGTGGGTTAAAGACTGATTTTCAGTGATACCACATTAGCAGCTGCATCCCACAGCCTGGTCGAGGGCCAGATCTTGGCTCTCACTACTTTTTCATGTTTCTTTGTATTTCCCTTCGCAGCTAACACTGGGCCTTGTATGATTCATCATTTATCACCAGGACTTTTTATTTTCTAGTCCCCTTAGTATTGAGGAAAGCTAACATTTAACCAAATACCTGCAGGTGCCAAGCTGGGAACCCGATCCTGATATTCTCCACCAGGACAGTGGTGTCGTCCCGATTTCGTAGAGGCCCAGGGAGATAAGTATCTTCATTCATTTCAAAGAGTCAGGAAGTTTCAGAGCCTCATTCTGCCTTCAAGTAGGTGTTATTTTAAAGGAAATGCTGTCTCCTCTTCAATTCCTCTTTCTGTCCCTTATCCTTCTGGGGTCCCAGCAGGCTTCCCCCAAAGCTAGAGGAATCCACATGCTCTTTTCCAGCCACATATGTCTCTTACAATCATTTCTTCTGGATCCCAGAACTTCGACCAGAGGGCCCATGAATGGATGGACGATGTCCTGGCAAACGACGTCTCTGTTTTCCTATATTTGCATGTTGGCATCCACACGGAATTACCCAACACTACCCTAAACTAGTGAGGAGGGCACTCAGCAAAGCAGGGCACCCATGCAGGGGCACCAGAGTTTTTCCTTTGAAAGACTGTTACATTTGTTTAAAGCAATCATTGGAAACAGCCACTGTGATGAAGGACTGAACTCTTCTGGGCTTCTCCTTATGCACATAATTTAATAATGAGTCAGTTTGGCTTTTCGTTTGAATGACATGTGGAGCAGGGCCGCTAACGTCTTCACAGGGTCTGGCTGGCATTCTTATTCTAGGCTGTTTATAAGGTAAATGAGATCTATTTTCAGGCCCTTGACTGAGCCCCATCTCTTCTGCTTCAACACATCTGCTGTCGTTCTGTCCACGTGTGAGTGTGTTGATCGGCGGTGAGTCCAACCTATTCACTCTTAGACTGTAAGCACTTTCTGGGCAGAAAGTTACACAGCCTTACAGAGGTTAAGCACCTGGCATGTTGCTAGACCGTCTTTTGGAGCATAGTGGATTCTTATTGATTTCTCAGCTCGCACCAGTTGGCTGTTTTCCATTTTATCTACACATTGGCAGATACGTATTTTCCCAGCCAGATGGCTAGGTGTGGACAGATAAGTGATGTGTAGTTCTGCAGTGGTTCTTTGGCCCAAGTCTTTTAGCAAGGACTTTCATTGTCGACTGTAATCTTTGGGGGCGACTTTATCTACCTTTACAAAGTGGGAAGATCGTGAACAGTTAGCATTTAGGAGGCAGAGCCCATGCAGAGGAGAAGGAAGTCCACTTCGCACCCTTTGACAAGTCTCGAGTTACCGTCTGAGGCTATAAATAACGACTGTAGACATGAATTGCAGAGACGGATTCTTTGTGGATAATTTTCCAAGCAGTAAGGTGTTTTCTTTCCTCTTCCCTGTTCCCCTTTCAAGTGGTGGTGGCTCTTCATAATAATTAGAAAAACAAGAAATGGATTCTGCGAATACATCTTTTTCTCTCCCCGGTCACCAGTTTAATTTCTTTTACTTATTTTGAACTCTGGGTGTTTCTACAGTAGTTTTATGATGCAGCGATTCAAAGAGAGCTTTGGCGCGTATGAGTAAACCAACTTTCAGGTTTTCCTTGTTTATTTATTTGTTTGTTTTTTGTTTTTTCCTGAGTGGGAAATTACTGCATCTCACCTATTTCTGCATTTCCCAAATTTTGACTTATTTTGTATTTAGTCCTTAATAATTTTGCCTGTAAATACCTAAAGAGATGCTTACATTTGGAAAATGTAGACATTGTCTGTCACTCATTCTTTTGAAGCAAGTGACATTTGCTGGCAGTTTATACTATCTCTTTCCTCATACATTTGCCCAAACTTGCAATGACTAAAGCATGGGCAATAAACCCAAATATCAGTATTTTTTTTCCACTTAAAAGTTTTCCAGGTTTTTCTTTCACACTAGTCTCTGATCTTTAAAAATGCCTCTCTTACACACTGAGCTAAGACTCACTTTATGCTCCAAGCAGAGCTGTCACTTCTTCTCTCCCCTCTGTAAGTGGGCAGGGCACCCCCGGAGAGGGAAGCGTGAGCCCTCTCCTCATGTGCGTGTATGTATTCATAAATCTCCGTGTCTACTCCACGGGGTAAACGGCACAGAAACTTTATTGCATATGTTTCATTTAAAAACACCTTAGAAAAGGAGGGAGAAGAAAGACCGGGAGGGACAGAGAAATAGTTGGATCTGAGAAACTTGAAAAAGGAAAGGAAAAGGAAGGAAGCGAGCATTTGTGTAGCTCCCACTGCAGGTGAAGCGTTAATTCTGCACACCCCTTACCTTCATCCCCTCAGCTTATCCTGTGGAACCCCCACAACAAGCCTGCGAGGTGGATATTATGTTTTTTTAGAAACATCTAGAAAAATGGAGACACAGAAAGTAAGCAGTTCAGCTGGTGGGACTGAGATGGAGTGCACTGAAGTGGCTTCGTCCTCATGTTTGCATCCGGTTCTCCTTGCTGAGGGCACAGCCTTCACGACGAGTGTATTCCACGTCCATCTGAACTAGATTCTGCTTCGAAGTGTTTGTTCCTAGCAGCATAATTTGCATACCTAGAAAGGGACCATGAATGTGAACTTGGCTTCATGCTCTTTTAGAAAGTCAGTTTCTCTTTTTTAAATCATTACCTTCAGAGCAGATCTCAAAATATTACAAAACCGAAGTATCCAACTTTAATTTCTTTTCAGTTACAATCAGTGTGGCTTTGATTTTTTTTTTTTTTAAGGCGTGGTAGTGATAGTGGCCATGAGGAATTCAGAATTAATAACACGTGCCTATCTCCCCACATGGCCATAGGCCATCCAGTTTGCCTTTGTTCTTCTAGGCTCCAGGAGGTGTGAGGGTATCAGAGGACACAGCCTATTCTGGCTTTGAATTCTTGGCCATTGACTTTGGAACCTGCCCCATTGAATGATGGCCCTGTAGTCCGCCAGGTGACCCAGGTACTTCAGATCTCAGTTGTAACTGTTTCAAGACCAGAGCCACAAAGTTCTCCAAGCCTACATTTCTTGGGGAGGAAATACATTCAGTGGAGTTTGCTTTCTTTATTTCATAAATCAGAGATTAGAAAACCACATATTTTAGCCTCCTTTTCTGAAGACTTGTACCACAATGAGTTTTTTTTTTATAATATGGTTTTTAAATTAATTTATTTTATTTCATTTTGCGGGGAGGGGGAGGTAGGTAATTAGATTTATTTATTCATTTATTTTAGAGGAGGTACTGAGGATTGAACCTGGGATCTTGTGCTTGCTAAGCATGTGCTTTACTGCTTGAGGTCTCCCTACAATGAGTTTTAAATGGCCCCCTTTTCATATTTGACCACATTTCCAAGCAAAGGCTATAAAATATATATTGTAAGTTTGTTCAGTTATTGATATTAAGAGTCAAGCGTAAGGTCTACCTGCTGAGTTCTGTTCTGGAGTGAGATACACACATTGTGCTTCGTAGTGTAGACTTGCATGGAAGCAGAATTGGAACATGGAAGAGTATTGTAATATCATTTGCCGTGTGGTATCAAAACATGTTCTAATCAGGCCTTTATTTGCAACTGTCATCTTCAAAAGGAGTCATAATTTCATTTAGGGAGAAGAGTGGCATTATAATAAGGGCTTCTTTTTCTCTGGGGGTGTTCTCAGTGATCTGAGTCAGACGCCCCAAGTCGGCTTTAAAGGTTGACCCACAGAGAAAGGGCCTTCTTTTAAATGATTGACAAGATCACATTCAAAGAGATTCGTGGTATGACTTCTTTTGACCGGAGCAGGGTGCCACATGTTGGCTGAGTTCCTGTGTGAGTTCTGCCTTTTCTTAAATATCCCTGACAGTTGTAGCTAGATGTGTGCGGTGTTTTTACTTTCCTTCTGGATGTGAAGCTGCGGTTCCCTTCTGACTCATGGAGAGACTCCCAGGTGTCTCAGTTATGGGACTTGGGGGCACAAGCCAAAATGCCATTTTTCCACACAGTCGGCAAAATGTCTGGAATCAGACAACACTGACTTCAGGTCCTGGGTCTCCCACGTACCTAAGCTTTTAGTCTTTAGTAAAGTTCCTTAACCTCCCTAAGATTCAGCAAACATTCCTAGAATGGCCTTAATGATAGTACTTGCTCCCAGCATTAGCGCGAGAAGCAAGTGGGATCATCCACCCAAGTACTCAGCACGGCGCTTGGCACGTAGCAAATATTCACTGCATGTTGGATCTCATTTTGTCATTGCTATTATTTTTATTCTAGCTCATAAAACTCTGAACTCTGAACATTAGGGAAGTAGAGAAAACCCTGTTCTTTGAAAGTTGAAGGGGAGGGGGGACCAGGAGTACCAGGCTCTTTCCTTTTCTCCAGACTTGTTTATTACCGCGGTAGGTTACCATGGAAACTTCCGGGATTAGGACGGTATTATTGGGTTAAGCATTCAATAAACACCTCAGGAGAGAAAAGCTATGACATGTATGCATACCGTAAGTAGTTTTCAAATGAGAGGGTTATTTGGGGGCAAGGAGGGGGTGGCAGTCACTGACTTTCTCATCTCGAGGAGTTTCCTGAGAGAATTATGATCGGGAGTTGAAACTGTGATCATCACCCTGCTCTGGCCCCTTGGAGGGCCATTCCCTAAAGTTGTCAGGAGTTACAGCCTGAATTTCGAACTGGGAGGCTGCTCTTTACGTCCCAGGGAGTGTGGCTTCCAAAATAGATTCCGAAGTGGAGAAGAACTCGGAGTGTTTTTTGAGAAGGGTTGACCTCCTTTCATGCCACTTACTGTGAATTAAAGCTGCGAGGGGAAGCTCGTTTGGGCTTGTGGTACAGCACTTAGAGCCGCCGCTGCCAGGGAACAAGATTTGTGTTTCTAAGGAGATACAACAAAAAGGAGAACGCTCCGAGAGCCAGCGGCTGTCAGAGTGTAAAAGTATCTATGTTCAGAAAGGGAAATAGAAGTTGAATTAAGTAATTTTGTACCCAAGTTACAGGGTGCTCTTCTGCTAACAGTTCTTAAATGCAAAAGCAAATAGTTGTGGCCACAAAGGGCTTAATACATCTCAGCTGATTTTAGTTCTCAGACTCGAACTGGATGTGACTGGTATTGACCTGCTCTGTGCATGTGATTTTCAGGTGGTCTGACTCTCCTCTGTCATTTTGTTGAGTTGTATTAGTCCCCGGGACAAAGGGTGACATATCCCAGCAGAGGTTAGGGCAGACACTTGACAACGAGAGGAGAAATACTGGTTCTACTAACAGGAGCAGCAGAACAGAGTCCTCGACCCGTGTCTTGAATGCCGGTTTCAGCCAGTTTGCAAATGTTTAATCAGTTATCAGCATGGAAGGATGCCCTGCATGAGTTCCTTGGATAAAGTATCATCACACGACAGAAATCACAGGGAGCGTGCACCAAGGAAAAATTACAGTACAGCTATATTTACTTAGTGCTGCTGCAGTGGGGTTTTATTTTCCACAGTTGGAAGGGGAACCACCTGTCTCACCCGCTGATGTCAGAGAGCTCCCTCGAGACACAGGGCTGTTGGAAAGCACATGATACTGTATATATTTGCTCTTATGTCCATATCTGGCTAAGATTGGGTTTCAGATTTGTGCCCTATTGTGGAGTTCATTGAGCAGTGACTCCCAGGTGCCCTCCCACGTCATCATGCCCTTGTGAATTAAAAAGTAGCCCGTGTGAGCCCCTGTCCTGAGTGTTCCCTCAACCTGCCACGCACCTATTTTCACTGCAGTGAAATGAATGACACGCGTCTTGGGGGTTATCATTTATGGATTCAGCTTTGCAAGTGAGTATGAAGAGGCATGTTCTGTGCACCCAGTATCCTGCTGGTGTTTTGGCTTTTAGTTTTCTTTCTAATTATCAAGATTTAAGGGAAAAAACTTATCTACCGGATTTAGAGGTTTTATTTGCAGATTGTTAAAAGAGGCAAAAAAGGAATAGGATGTGCCTCTCCTTTTATTTTTATTTATTTATTAAACTTTATTTTTTGCTTGGTAGCATGTCAGTGTGGGAAAGTTGTTATAGAATGGATGAATGCCTAATGCCTAATTTGGAAAGGCTGAATAGGATGACCTTGCAACTTCAAGGGACCTATTGCATGAGTATTATTATTTTTTAAGATGTTCAAAGAATTGTATAAACACTGTCTTTTGTACCTAGGAGAGAATTAGGCCTTTTAAAGGTAGTTCCTTAAGGCAATCTGAGGGCCGCTGCATTGCACAACGCCAGGGGGCACTGCTTTGGTCGTACTGAAGGATTCACACTTGTACTGTCTTGCTGACTATAGGCCCAATCCCAGGAAATATGGTGCTATTAGCATTGCTCAAACATTACATAAAAATAGAATTGTTACCGACAATTGCAGAAGGCATGCTATTAGTGAAGTTGTTCATTACTTTAATAGTGCCATGTATCTGAATTTGAATATCTTTACCAACTTGCAAATTATATGGTTGTTACACAAAATAGGTAGGAAACAGAGTTTCTAAGAGTGCAAATTACATTCTTGGGCCACATCAAATCAATGTCGTATTAGAGATCAGAACCAGGGTTCTTAATTCCCAGACTTCCCATGCTGCACACCTCCCATTAAACTGATATTTTAAAGCATGCTTGGTATCTTTCTCTCAAATCCCAAAAATAGAGTAAATAGGATGGGTTAAGACCCCCTGGTTCATCTAATCTTTCCCCTCGTGTAAGATTTTCCTCTGAACCATTAAAAGCGTTATAATATATGATTGATATTAATTAGTTTTCTGGAAAGTATTGCACTCCTTAACATGAACTGAACTAGAAATAAATATATTACCATGAATTAAAAATTTTATTAGTTGTGAAAAATTGGGTGAAGGCACCTATGTGAAATCCTAAGAGCAGGCGTCAAATTGAATTAATGCCAGCACTGCCTTGAGATTAATCTGAGTACTGAATAAGAAATAGTATACCATAACATAACTGTGTTTACTGAATCATTTTTGGCATCAGAAACTAAAGCTACATTATAGATGCAACAACAGACTTTTCTCCCTTGGAAGAGAGAGGCGGGTGCATTTTGTAATTAAAGTGAATGTTACCCTCTGAAAAATGCTTCTGGTCTCCAGGAGGAAAACAGTCTTCTTGAGAACATTGCTTCCCTCGGACTTTGCATACTTTGTGCGGCCCTGGCCTTCTCCCACAGCCTAGTAGAGTTTTATATGATCAGCGCTATTTTCTACTCTCCCAATCTGGAGTCCTGGTTTGGGGGACTCACTTTCTAAATTTCCATCTCATTATTATGTATATGTTTTGAAAAGTTGTGGAAAGGTGTTGAAAAGATATATGGGATTGCCTCAGGGATGTTCTGTAAGGGATTCCTGATTCTACACGGTGGATGGTTTTACAGCATTTAACACAGGGCTGTGCGGGAAGAGGGTTAAAAATCCAAGGACCACTCTTGACTGGCTGGGATGGGAGTGATGCTCCCCAGAGCTGTGTGCTGCGGGGGCCCTGCTCTAATACCCCCTTTTATTCTGAAATTTCCTCATCTTGTCATTCATTCATTTTATTGGCATCTATGATATTACTTACTTGAGTGCAAAACTTCAGGCCACCATTGTCAAACAGGAAGATTATACACATTGTATATGTAATTTTGAATTTTCTAGTCACTGCATTTGGACAAGGTAAATTTAATTTTAATAAAATATTTTTTCTAGTATGTCCAAAATATTATATCCATATGTCATCACTGTAAATTATTGATGAGGTATCTTCCATTCAATTGTTCATGCTTAAGACTTTGAGATCCTCTGTATATTTTGCATGGACAGCACACCACAGTTTTGACCGGACACATTTCAGATGCTCATACGTGAGTAGTGGCTGCTGCGTTGGATGCCACGGTTGTCAACTTATATGCCAACTTGGCAGGACATCCTTACACAGAAAAATTACTTGAAAGAAAAAAAACCCTTAAATATCTTAGACAAAATATCACATATCCTTTATATCATGCTATCAATTTAAAAAGTGATTGTCTGATTGATCACAAATTCGAGAAGAGCGTAAATGCTGAGACGATTTAGTTGATGGGCCAGTGGTGGCAAAATTGACTTGATGTTGGATTGTTTTGCTCCTGTGGCTTTCTTTTCCATTCTTGCCTCACAGATCTCATCATTTTAAAACACTATCTGCTACTTTGCAAATCTTCTCGAATTTGCGAACTCATGGGATCTTGTCAGTTTTCAGGCACCATATGGATGTCTTGTTTCTTAACAGAGAGACTCTTGAAAGACTTTTGGCTCAAATCAATTCTGTGGCCAGCATCATGGAAACAAAAACTGTTTTCTGCACTTGCTGCTTCTGGTCTCTGTAGAGGCAGAGCCAGGTCAGGACTGGTATGAGGCTGGTTTTACTTTCCTTCAGGTACAGACACTTGGCAGACCGACAGCCTTGGTGATGATTCTGCGTGCACCCTCACAGAAAGTCAGCTTAATGTAAGACTTCAAAAGAAAGTCAGCTCTGCTATGTTTCTAGAACTTTTTTAGATGAGGAAGCCAGGTAAAGAGCAAACTTATTCATCTACTTTAATGGTGCTTGATGTTAAATGCCTTTTAAGTATCCATATGTGAATAACAGGTATCCTTACGGAGTACTTCTTATACACCAAGCACCAGGCTCATATATATCTCATTTAACCCTAACACAAATCCTGCAAAAAAGGTGTTTTTATTGTCGTTTTCACAGATGAGAATGAAAGGTCAGATAGTTTAGGTAACTCACTCAGGATCACACAGATACCAAGTGGCAGATCTGATCCCAAAGTTTATGTTCTCAGAGAACGAGACAATGTTTTCAAACCAAGTCAAAGACTCCCTTTCATAACGAATTTTAAACCCAGGGCAAAATACCATGTTTTAGAGTTGGAAGTCTCCTTCGCTTCATTCACTGAAGAAATACATTCAGAGATGCCTAATCCTATCGCATCTTTTGATAGAAAGTAGATCTAGAAAGTTGAAATGGCTTTGTCCAAGGTCAACAAACAAATCTACGCATCAGGTCCCTTGATTCCTACTCCTCTTCTGACTGTCTGTGTGGTTTAACTGGCTTCTTTCAGATGAATTGAACGTTCTGAATTTTTTTTTTTTAACTGAAAGGAAGCAAAATTTAAAACTTGGTAATGTAGGCACACTCTTTTCTCTTTGTCCTTTGTGCTCTTTAAACTTTCTATTGACGTATACTGTGAACGCTGAGAAGTGCATGTATCATAAGGGTTTAGCTCCATGAACTTTCACTCACTAAACATGCCCAGGTAACCAGCACTGACAGCAGGAAATAAACCGTAACTAGCTTTCTGGAGCCCCTCCCCCACACCACGCTTCCAGCCTCCAACCACCACCAAAGGCAACCTCTATCCTGAGTTCCAGGCGCATAAATTAGGCATAGCTGTGTCTGTCATTGTTTATATAAAGACTAGAATAATCAGGTGTGCACTTTTTTGGTGTCTGGCTTCTTTTGCTTCACATTATGTTTGTGGGGTTTATCCAAATTTTGAGCTAATAGAAGTGTATTCATTCCCATTGGCGCCTTTGGCTATACTTTTGAAGTGTATGAGAGCCTCAATGACTATCGTATTATGAGTGGAATTAATAAGTTTATCGAACATTAATTTGATTTAAGTTGCTCTTTTTAGAACGTTATAATCATAGTTTCCTTTGATTCAGTGTACAGCAAATAACAAAGCTCAAATATGGAGCTTAGCGGTTGCAATGCAAGGTACCTCCCAGCCAACCCGTCTTATCCTGTGTTTTTACGCAATATTCAACATAGGGTAATATAATAGGGAAGACAAAGAGGGCACAGTCTGAAAATACCCGCGGGAGAGCGCCGAGCTGGAGTTCCCACTAAGTAGCTTTGTATGGCTGTGCAAAAGGTTAGGTGTGGCCTATTTTTAGGTACCCTACATGGAAATGGACGTCCTGAGATGGATGGTAGAAAGTTACAGCGCAGGAGTTGTCAGAGATTTTTGTTTTGAAAAGAGAGAGGAAAAGAATCCTTTCTGACCATCCGCTTGGGGCAAAGTACAATCTGGACTCTTTAGAGAAAAATAAAGTTTTTGGACTGTTGAAAAGGGAGACTCTTGTAAACTGCCTTTTGGAGATTGTTTCACAGGCCCAGAAATCAAGATTTCTTATGTTCGTTTCCTTATTGTTGCTTCTCTCTGGGAGCAGGACAATGGGAAGTTACATTTGTCATGGTAGAGGATACTGCATGAATGGCCAGCGTTGTCTGAGGATGGCTGGAGGTTTACACAGGCTTTGTCCTGCCCGAGTCTATCATTTACCTGGTCTTACTTTGCTTACTCCGTGGTCACCAGGGATCCTTCTTCAAAATTTCTATTAGGGAAGTTAATGTGCCTATGGCTATTAATTCAGCCCTAAAGGAAAATCTCTCCACGTTGACTTGGTTCATAGATTACTTGGTTCTGAAGCACAGATCTACCTCCTTCTAAATCAGGTTGTATGTACAAAGGAAACAGCCAAATAGGAAAACTTGCTAACTCCCAATAATACATCAACTATACATCTTGTGATTCAGCGTTGGTTTCATACAGTTGCTGATAATTCCAGGATGAAATATTTTAGGCATCTGACTTTCTTTTCTCTCTCCACACCCTACAGTAATATCTCAGATGATTCTTCTCAAATTAAAAAGAGGTAAGGTCTCCTTTTACCAAGTACAATGAACTTTTTATTTAAGGGAGGTGGGGAGATGCTCTGGTATTAGGGGGCAAAAGTGTTCCTTTAAGCTCTTATTTCCCTAGATACTCTAAGCCTTATTTCTTTTTACAGAACCTTAATTTTAGGATCCATCCTCTTTCCTAAATCTTCTCTCTCTGGGTTAACATCGTTTCATACCTGCTGTAAAACCAAATCACATATTAGTATGTTCAGTTGCTTCTATATGCAGGCATGAGTGAATAGTCACTATCAGACCAGCTTTGTGTTTTCCATCCTTACTATGCAAGCAAGGACTTGATCTTCTACATGACTTGTACTACTTAATAGAATAAACGATAAACAAGATGAAAGCTTGCTATTTCTCTGGGGCAATGAGCTAAGCTTTGTAAGAACCCTAGGTCTATAGAAGCCAGTCTTCTTACAGCCAACGTGCATCAAATGATTACATTTCCCAAGTTCTCTTGTGTTCTTTTTCTGAAATCGTTAGGAAGTTAAATATCCATCTTGCAAGGAAAGTGATGAAGCTATGGTCTTTCAGCAAAGCTGAGCACCGAACACCTTTCTTGCATGTCCTCCCTGGCTTCTAGTGGCTTTGTACAATGAAACATTTGGATTCACCCTGTGCAAAGAAGTCTTCTCAGGTTGCCTGTCTCTGTCAAGGAAGACACTTCATTTCATTTGAGAGGTGGCAGGGATCTTAGATCTAATTGAATCCAGCCATCTCCGTTGACAGATAAGGAAACTGAGGCTTAAAATCATTAAGTGAATTGCCCAAAGTTGAACTGCAGGCCAATGACACAGCTGAGTGAGGACCCATGTCTTTCTTCCCATCCTTCCTCTTCCATTTTGGACTAAATCAAGATCCATAAAGTCACTCTACTTATTGGGAAGACTTGAGCCTCATGCAATCCCTTTAAAGCTCACAGACTTGGCCTTGCTTCCAGCCCCATGAACCCTCTTCTTACGAAAATTCTTGATGGTCAAAATAATGTTCACTCAAGTGTATTAAGAGTGATTTGCAGGAAAGACTCATGAAACTGCGAGAAATTTTAACTCCAAGAGGCCAATAGCACAGCTTTCATTCCTGTGGAGATAGTCAGCCTTCCTGGGGAGAGGGGGTGGTCCAGGCTCTGATGTGATATTTGGACAACCCAGAATGAGCTTCCTGCCTAAGAACAGGGCTGCAATGTGACAGCATTCACCCGGGTGGCTCCACATTTAGGAACAGACTGTATTCCAGAAGTTACCTTGCAAGTCACTGGTTTGCAACTTGGACTGCATTTTCCTCTTCCAGTCAGTTTCATTGTCTCCAGTCAAAGACACACCTCCAACAGCCCTTCCCTTCTTCCTTCCAGAACTGCCCCTTCCGATTCCCCAGTCAGTAAAAATCCCTTCTTGAGAAACTTTCTTAATAGTTTCATCATACCATTCTGAAAGCATTTACTCATTTTTAATTTTCTTGGTGTATGCTTCTGAACTCTGTTAGATGCTGGAAGGGTAAGAAAAAAAATATGATGAACAAGTAGATGCTTTTGGTATAAATAAACGAAGCCCCCTTAACCCTACCAAGGATAACTGCATCTTTGAATGGAACGTTGGTTTAACTTAATTGGTGAAATTTCCAGTTGAGAAACAAAGTGAAGACAGTAGTGGCATCTGGGGGGGGGTCCATGGTTTGGGCCCACCTCTGAGGCAAGCTCGTAGTTGATAGCTTTCCTCTCCCTATAATTCAGGGCTGAGAGGATTCCTCAGTGCCAGGGAGTAACTTCTCCCAGCCTTGTATCCTGAGTGGAGTGGCTGTTAGACTCGATGTGATAGACAGAAATGGCTTCCTTTTAAATATATGATGAATATTGAGACTTATATGGGATGTCAGGGGCTATTTCTATTTGCTACGTTCCTTGTATGTTAAGAAGGCTCAGTCACAAGTCTGAATCTCTGTATTTCTGTAAAAAGTGAATAGTTTTTCTTCTTCTTCTGAATACAAAAGTTATACATGTTTATCACAGAAAATTTTAAAAAATTACAGACAGACACATATACTCACATACGTACCCAAATTAAAAGGAACACAATGTCACTGGCCACTATTAACACCTGGTTATAATTTCTCCTTGTTCTTCTTCCTCGTCTTTCCTTCTGAGTGTATATATATATATTTATAAGAAAATTTGTTGTGATTATAGTTTTTTCAACATAATTTTAAACCTTAATATATTTTGAACATTTTCTCATTATGCCATTAAATGTGTCTTACAACAGGTTTTTAATGATAGCATTGAATATACATACATAATGAATATATGTGTATGAATATATATGAGGTTTTATATATATAGTGCTCTATAATTTATTTAACTAGGCCATTATAGTTGAGCATTTACAACAGCTTTAAGTTTTTAATAAAGTAAATTATGTAGTATCGACTATCCTTATACCAAAAATCTTTGCACACACACCCCTGTTATTTCCTTAAGATGAACTTCTGGAAGTAGAATTTCTGGATCTACAGGGATGCCCAGTTTTAATTTTTGATACATACTGCCTGCTTGTCCTCTAGAAAAATTTTTACTCACTTGTAATCCTACCAGTAGTATTTGACATCTATTTTGGAGCTGCTAAATGTGGAGGTCAATCTTAGAAGTGGTCTTCTTGATTAAAAATATTTCCTCAAAAAGCCTGTGTCTAGTTGGGCTAGCAAATATAAAGTTAACTTTTATATAAGACATCACAAAATTTAGCTTAGACGTTAAGCTAATTTCTTCCTAAGATGAGAACTTATTTTCTTTCTACATCCCCTCATTTTTAGATATATATTAACTTTTCTAGAGTAAAATTCAAATACCTAAGCACTGGAAAAATCTGTTACAGAAACAAAAGCAAAATAACCAAAATGCTTCCAAGTCTTATCTGGTGGGATTAAAAAAAAAAAAAAAAAGAAAGAAAGAAGGAGAAAAAGAAAAAAACATCACTTATTTAACTCTTCCATTTTGAGAATTCTTGAAAATACAAGTTTGTTCTCTAAAATCAAAAAAACTTAAGCTTATTAGGACCCAAGTTCTAGAAGTACCAGGGAGAACTATTTTATCAACAATTTTTTTTTTAATTTAATAATTTGTGTACCCAGTTTTCTCTGACCCTCACCAACTTCATTAGGTGATAAAAATATCTTTCTTCTAAGTGAATTATTATGTTATTGAAGTTCAATAGCAGATTAAATTTGTATATACTACCAAATTTAATAAAATATGATGTGCTTTATTTTCAGTTTCAGTAAAAAAAAAAATTGCTAAATAATCCTATTGTACATTTCTTGTTTAAATAATCAGTAACTCACTGCATTATAGATGAATTAACCTGAAATAATAAAGGAAATGAAAATGTCTGTAGATATACAACTACAGCAGAGTTAAGCACCAGACAAAATCAGGTTTTAACCATCCTTTTATTATCTTTTATCTGTGGGCCTAATAAGCATTCTTCTTGTTTTATGTTTAGATGGGTCCAATTGACTGCAATTAGGATTAATTTTCATATTATTTTTTCTGTTTTAATGTGAAAAATGCCAACAGCAGCTTTTGAGGTCCGTGGTAAAATAAAGGCTGACTCAGTTGCATAGAGCTGGTCTACAGAAGGTTTTATGGGAGATGAGAGATGTGTTGCTTAAGACATCACTGCTTGCTTATTTTTAAAAAGTAAAAATAAAATAAATAAATGAATGTTAGGAGGCACTAAAGCTGTCTACTAATTTTCTTCAATTTTTTTCCCAAAGGTGCTTTGTGCACAATGACATGACCATGGCTGTTTTGTAAAATAAGACTTCATTTTAGAGTGTTTATAAGCCAGAGGCCTTTGTTATACCCTGCCCTGCTACCAACTTTTGTGCCCTGCACAGTCACAGCTTCAAACATGTCCTGGAGGCTCAGAGCATGTGCTCAGACCCTGACATGGGGTATCAGGATCAATTAGCCCCTCTAGGAATTAAAAGCAAGCAATTGAATGCCTGTTAGCAATGATTAACTTTAAAAATATTAGCCATTCTGGGCAGATCCTTTTCCTTTCTAGGCAGGCAGCATTCCCAGGAATGTTGGTTTCCAGTTTAGTAGACAAGTCTCTTGGTTATAAAGTTGCCTGGGGGTACTTTGCTGTGCTTTTGATTTGGAAATGAATATTATTCTTATGTATGAAACTTCAGTTCTCCCTAGAAGGGTTTGCAGACATCTCTTCCCTGTATGCTCTTTTCAGCTGCTATCTAAATCCTTGCTCTGCCTTATTTTTCTCTGTTATAAAGTAGGGACACAGGTAATCTTTACTGGGTAGTTTTTAGGACTAAATTATTTAAAATGTAGTATGTAAAATGCTAATCTCAGTGTCTGGCCCGTGTAAGTCTGCTGTCTGTTTTCTTCTCCATTTTTCTCTCTTGAGAAGTTTCAGCCTTAAATATATTCGCATGTAGCTTATTGAAAGCTTATGAAAACAAATGAGCAAAGATATTTATACTAGTCGCTCTTTACTTCTGAGTTCTCACCTATATACAAGAATGAGGCCAAAACCAATTCTCTCTGCTGTTGTCTACTTGGGTATTTGAGTTTGATTGTGTTTATTTTTTAGAAGTGGCCATTGTCTGAAATATGGATAGTGGGAAAAGCCTGTGATCTGGGGCAGGAGTAGGGAAGGAAACCCAGAAGTTAGGGACTTTGTCAATTTTTTTTTAATAGAATTGAATTATTCTCTTGAAGGTTTATTTTCTCCCCTGTTATCAGCTTTAAGGATAGACTCTCTTGTCTCCACCAATGCTGGAGTCTTGGGAAACGTTAACAGAACTACTGAGGGAAGAAATTCCACTGGGGTGGAATCTAGGCCCTGTGTAGATATGGAACATTATGGACACTCCACAGATGTTAATAAATACCTTCTTCTATTGTTAGGACAAAATGGGGTTGACTTGGGTGTGAATTTAATGGTTAGTGAAAGGACCTTTTACCTAGAAAGGGTGTGTTTTAAAGAGCACAGGAATCTGGATATTGAGCAAATTAGCCTTGTTTATTTTATATCAAATTTTTCTCCGTTTTTAAGGTCTGTCATCTCCCCAAATTGTAAGCCTCCTTGTGTCCATGACATATGCCTCCTTGGCAGTCCTTGCAGTACGTTACTGGGGACACAATAAGGTTTCAATAGATCCTTGTCAATTGAAACAAAACATTTGGAACTCCTGGAAGCAGAGTTGACGAAGGGGTCAAAAGAGGGCTGCAGGGAGGAAGGAAGAGGAACAGTCAAGGCAGAGTGGGTATTAAGTGTGGAAACCTCCTGGGAAGCCAGAGAAGACCGAGGTTGGTGAGCAACAAACAATTTAAGTTCTCCTGAGAGAAGAAAACTGGACAGAAGAGAAATTTTAATCTGAAGAGCTAACTAACCAAGTTATAAGACCTCTAAAATATCCCTCTCTTTAGAGTTGTAATTTTGAGATTAAAAAAAAAAGTGGAATCTACTCTAATTTGTCCCAATAATCTATTTATATTTTTATTTGAACAGTAATAGAAACTTGAGGGGAAATTTGCAGTATGCTGTAGTTTATAAATCATTTCAATGTTTTGACCCCTAACTAACCCTCTTTGTAATGGTAAGGAAAAAAAAGCAAGCATATATATATATATATAAAAAAAACACCTCTGGTTTCAATGGATGTACTGATTTGATCAAGAAAAAGTGAAATGAGGTGGTAAAAAGACAAACAGGAAAACCCCAACAACATAAGATGAGTGGGTTAAGGTATCAAAAACAATAATGCAAAATGTTCCAGTGTAAAGAACATCTCTAAAAGATGTGAATAGGATGTGTGTGTGTGTGTGTGTGTGTGTGTGTGTGTGTGTGTGTGTGTGTGTGTATATGTATATAATGGATACCTAGCATTCAATGAACACAAAAGTATCAGAGAATAACACGACCCAGGGATCACCTGATAATAAACATCAAGTCTCCTTGGTCAAGTGACCAATATTATTTCACAGTTGACTGTGTGGAGGGTTGAGCCAATGACCTTTGCCCTGAATTTAATAATTTACTGTAGTTTTACATTAAATCAGAATATAATTGGGAAGAAAATTAGTGTTTCTTTGTGGGGAGTGCAGAGTAATGCCGCTAATTGCATGTATAAAAGCCTTCCCGAGGTTGTATTTTCCTGTTCTTTCTTGATTTAGAAAATTAAACTACGGTAATTTTCCGCTATTTGTAAGAGGGAAAATGTACCAGTGAAATGTATTCAGCTAACTTAAAATGTCAAAGCTTTTGGCCACCTTTTTATGTCCAGTAATGACAAACTGTCAATTTCATCACATTATTCAGGAATATACTAGCAACTTGTTGCAGATATCAGAGTAGACAAATCTAAGATATGTGTGGTCTGAAAGAGGAAACAGTCTGGTGTTTTTTGGTTTTTCTGTTTGTTTTTCTTTCTTTCACTTTAATATTTGAGCAACTTTATAGTTAGAGCAAATCACTATTTTTTTCCTTTTAAAGAGATGGACAATAGAGAATTCATTAACTTAACTTTAGTGGAAGAGGAGATTAAATTAATAGTGCTTTAGAATTACTTTTTGATACCTGGGGAATTTTTTTTTCAGATAATTTATAATCAGGTAAAAGAATAGAGCTGATATCCAAAGTGTAGTGGGTAAAAATTTTATAAAAACATGTATATTCACAAATATACATACATGCGTACATCACTCTGGATCTTGGAAGGGTTAAATCAGACCACGGTGGTGTAATGGGAAGTGTCTTTCGGCGTTGTCTAGTACCTTGAGTTTGTTATGTATTCAATACGTAGTGTCATCATAAAACAGTTGTGCCTGCATTAGCCCTCATTGTCTCAGGCTACAAGCTGAAAAATTTTAAAAATGAAAAAGCTCAAGAAATGAATATTTCTGCTAATGGCATGTCGGTATTTTTCCCTTACTCCACGGACATTCTTGGTCTCAAACGCAAACTGTACAACCCAGGGCACTAGGGTTGGAATCCAGTGTTTATTCAAAAAGGCACCCTAAGGCAGTTAGAGGAAATGCTACATGTATGGGGGGGGCGGAAAAAAAGGCAGCCGGGAAACTACGCTGATCTAGGCAGAGCAGCACTGACTGTATTTGCTAACACTTGTTCTCTGAGAGCCTATGAGAGAAATGGAAATAATCAGAAGGAATCTTAAAGGATGGGATTTTCTTGCTTGTTCTCCTTATATGGAGCACAGCAAACTGCAGTAAGACTTCGGGAGCTGGTATTCCCTACTGCCACGGGCACAGCCGATTTCTGGGTGGAGGAGTTTGTTTAGACCGTAACAAATATGGGCTGTTTTGTTGATTAAATAAGCAAAGCAAAAAGAAAAGAAAGAAAAAAGTATGCCCCCTTCTCTGCTTTCAAACACTTCCCCCAATTAGAAAATATCTCATAAAAATGCATCATGTGATAAGATCCTGCTTTAGTCCCAAACCGAGTCCATTTGGATGTCTTAGAATTTGAGTCCTTAGGGAGTACACATTTTAGCTGAGACTGGAGTTACTCTGTCATGAAACAGGGAGCTTTGCCACTTGCTTGTTTTGGAAGGAAAATAAATTAAAAAAAGATTGCAGGGGATTTTAGTTATTATATGGCCAGGGCTCCGTTTAGAGTCAGTGGCATTCAAAGCTGGCTTTAGTCACAGCATGATGCTCGAAGCCTCCAAAAGTCCAAGTGTTTCCTTTCTTTCTTTCCTCTTTCTGTTTTTTTTTTTCTTTTTTTTTTTAAGCGTTACTTCACTGAGGCAGAGGGCTGCCTTTGAGTGACGTCACGAGCTTCAGCAGCAGGCAGCACAGGAGAAGGGAGGCTGGGTGAGTGACAGCCCAGCCTACTTTTTAATAGCTTTGTCATGTGACTGGGGACTGTAGTAAGACAGGTGCCTTCAGTTCACTCTCAGTAAGGGGCTGGTTGCCTGCATGAGTGTGTGCTCTGTGTCACTGTGGATTGGAGTTGAAACAGCTTGACTGGCGTCATTCAGGAGCTGGATGGCGTGGGACATGTGCAACCAGGACTCTGTATGGAGTGACATCGAGGTGAGCTGGGGCTGGGCTCGGCACTGCAGCCAGGACCGAAGCTTCCCTCGCGATGCAATTATTCCTGTAATGGGGGAAGGGCTTGGGCTTGGGCGAGGAGAGGAGAGGAGGCAGAAAAGTAGCCCGGGCAGCAGCTTTTGGAAGGGAATCTCTATCTTATCTCAACTCCAATAAGTTTGCTATTTTAAGGTGGCTCTGAGATACCTTGAGCAAATCAAAGCTTAGCTGCTGTCATCAGTATCTGTTGCAGTTAGAAACTCTTTCCATGTGCCTTTGGCTCTGTTTCTACCCATATGCAATATTTATGCTCCAAGATATTGATATGAATCAGAGGCTAAAGTCTTTCCAGTGGTGTTTAGTGGCCTGGTTGGAAAAATGCCATTTCTATTTATAATAAGATAAAGATAAAAATATTAAAATGGATGTGCTCAGATATAGTCAGTTTTGACTCTAGTCTGGATTTTTTTTTTTTTTTTCTTCTCTCTCTGTTCATCAGACAGAGAACTCACAAAATCCTAAATAATCCTGCTGGGCTATTTTAGATTGCTTTTCCCACAGAACAAAAAACAACAAAGCTGATTCCTTTAAAACTCCTGTATGTGGTTGAAAGCTTTGGCCGGCAGATAAAAATATATATATATATATATATGTATGCCTTACAGTGCAAGGTTTTCCATTCGCCTCGGTGGCAGGGAAGCCAATGGTTAAATCTCTCTGTACCACGGAGAGCTGCCTGAAGCCGGAGAGAGAATAGAGTTTATGCAGGACGGTGTGTGGAGCTGCTCGCTGCTTGTGTAAAAATAGACGGCAATACATCAATTCCAGCCTCTGCTGGCTACAATTCATACAGGGGGAAAAAAAGCGAGCTGGTTTCCTCGTAATCTCTGGAGTCTAGAGTGACTAGCGGGGGGGACGGAGGACCGCGGCGTGTTTGCATTCAACACAATGGAATGTTCTCGGAAAGTTTGGCCAACTTGGGAAACAAGCGAAACTTTCTGTGGACTCTGGTGAGATGGACCCGAATTGAATTGCAGGGAGGATCTGGGCGGCTAACAATGAATCTGGCACAGGGCTGGGAGTGCGTCCTCTGGGAAGCTGGGGGCACGTAGGGTAAGGGGAGGATCAAGGGCTACACGTGATTTGATTAAATAAGATGTCCATGTGGTGTGGCGATACACATCTAAAGTGAAAATAATTTGGCCGAGGCCGTCGGCGAGTGCATTTTTCCTATCTAGCGAGGCATGCCCTGGATTCTTAACTCTTCGCTGGGTCTGCAAACGCTGGCTCCGTTTACCCTCTCTCGCCTTGGCAGATGCCTCTTTGCGGATTGTAATTGTTCTTATCTTCTTGTGATTTCTCGGTAAGGGGGACTAGATATGGATAATTCATATGGCCTGCAGCTATTATGAGTCAGGGTTCCAAGTGGCTTCAAAGTCCTCATTGTCTTCGAGGAGCTGGAGTGTCCTGTGGGTCGCTTGCCTGGCTGGGGCTGTGGGGCTCAGCTGCTGTAGTTTCATTTTTCCATCATGTATTATTCCTGATGCCGCTAGGAGTTGATTGAGGAACTAGGTCCTATGGAAATATGGCAGATTTATTTTAATCATCGGAGTTCCTGCAGTCATTTTCAAATACGCGTCAGAAGCATTGAGAACAGTGACCCTTTAATTTTGCTCTTCAAGAGGTGAGGTCTCGGCTAATTGTCCAGCCGTGGATTGAGTTGTCCGGCCGGCTGAGACCGGCCAGTCGCTTTTCTGTTGCACCGGAGGCAGCAAACTGCTAGCAGCCCTGCCTTCCCGGCAGCAGCCCTGGGAATCACCTCCGCCAGCTAAAATATTACGAGCAGCAGGTAGCGCAGGCCGCTTTCATTTTTTGAATCATTAATGTTTGCTGTCATCCTAAAACGTATTCTGCCCTTTTGCACATAATGACAGGACAGCACATTGGTTAATAAAGGCCTGTATCCCTATGGCTACTCAGGGTCTCCAGTGCTTCAGTTTAATGAAGGTGGTGTCCAGTAAGGTTACTAAGATTGATAGGCAGTTCACATGACACAAACTCCACTAAGACTGTCACTCTTTACTGACCCCCGCCCTACCCCCTAACCCTGTCTTGACTAATTTTTTTTTAAGAAGTAAGATTCTTTTCTTCATTAATGTAATGAATGTGGCCAAGTCCACTCTTTCTTCTCTCTCTCTTTAAAATTTACCATCAATGGCACAAAAACCTCCAAAAGGTTAATGGAGAATTATACTTAATTATAATGATTCATTATCATCCGTGCAGTGAAGCTAATTTATTGTCGGCTCCTTAACTAAGAGAAAAATCTGTTGGGGTGAAATAACGTACAATAATTAGCCTTTTGTGTTTAGTGACTGCTTTATCCTCTTAAATCTTATTATAAAATTAAGGCTATGGTGGCGAAAAAGCTGTCATAGTTGCAAAGAAGCAGTAGAATGTGTCTCTGTAATTGCAATAAAGCACACCTGTTACAGATGTATAGGGAAGCAGTAAATATCAAGATGTCAGCTGAGGACAGTTACAGGGCTTGGACGGTTAAGTCTGGCATCATCCAAAGGCCAAATATAAATTAATAACAGGAACACTTGCTACCACTAATGTGTTTTAGATTATCAGGATAATGCCACATTCAGAAGCCCTGATTTTATTAGCACGTCAACATTGGCAGGAGCAAAGGCACATTTTTCAACTATAACATAAAAGCAAAAATGAGAGAGACAGAGAGTGAGAGCAAAGGAAAGGAAAGAAATCTGTGAATTACAGCAGAGTGGAATACACAAAATGGATCTGATCTTTTCAGTAGTTTTCAAAAGTTACTGAAAAATACATCTTTCTGAAAGGTTGAAGGGTTTTGAAGAAGCCATGCCCCGAGAGGGTTGTTACAGAGACAGAAGTCGCTCACCAATCGGTAGGGCGCTCTCAGCATTCCAGGACATGGGCTCTAAACGAGGTTCTCCACCCGAGGAATTTAAGCCAGACATAGAGATCCTACGTTTTCTAACTTATTTTTAATTTTTGTTGCTGTTCCTGTTGCTTGTGCTTTGTATTTTAAGGACTGTCCCTCCAATCCTAGTGGTTTTGGCACCACTGAAAAAGTTAGCGCCTGGTCTCTGAGTCACCTCGTCTTTTGCAGTGGAGGAGTTAACGCTGCGCGTTTGTGATTGGAGGACAAGCAGTGGGCAAGTGCGGAGGCTGGGAAGTGTTACACCCACAACAAAACACGAACATTGTACCAGACGAAGTCCCTTCAGCCCAGCCGCCACTTCCTTAGAAACCTTGTCAAGTATACCAATCTGTAACTTTAGGCTAACTCCGATAATTGAAAAGGAAAGTCCAATACAATGATAAGGAAGGAGATGGCCCTGTCTTTGCAGTACCTCTGTGCCTGCAACCTGGGATCCCACTGGGGCCCGTAGTCTTAGGGAGGAACTGCAGGAATTTTCAGGCTCCTCCCATCCTCCCCTTACGAATTGCTGACTCCATTACCCAGTACCTACTTCTCAGCGTGGCGCTGACGATCACACTGCTGCATATGACCCGTGTAATGTAGCCTGCCAGGGATGACAGGGGTGCCTGGAAAAAAAAATCCGCATAAAACTTATTTTATTCAAAATCTAAATGTCAAGCAGCGTCTTCAGCTTCAGGCCCCACTGCTGCCTGGATGTGAACAAGTTCCCAGCAGCAATCCCGACCTTGGAAGGGAGGGCCGAGAGGGCATCACCTCAGAGTGTGCACCTGCCGATTTAGACCCCTCAGCTCGCAGGTGGACGAAGTCCCTGGGGCTCTGGCATCATCAGACCCCTGCAATCGGAAGTTTCCGCAGGGTTCTTCACAGTTTGCAGTGATGAATCAGCAGTCAGATAGCTGGTCTGAGGTTAGAAATCTACCTCATTGGGAAGGGGGTCCACTTTCCTTAAAAAAGCCACAGTATGAAACACTTAAAAGACCACCTACTCTAGGCAAGAAGGTGACAAGCAGTCCAGTCACCATCAAGGATATTTTAAGCCTCTCAAATATATTGAAATCATTTTTAAAACTCCAAAGGGGAAAAAAAATAGTTTTTGTGAATTCACTTAGAGCACAGTTGAGGCATATATAAATGATGAACAAAAAACGTAGTTGTGGTGTGCCCTACTGGTTTTTCTTTTCAGACGTCAGATGATGCCAATCATTTACATACATACACACACCCACACACCAACACACAAGACTTGCAAGTTACACATAGTGAAAAATACAAAGGGCATAAAAAAAAGATTTTTGTTCTTCCTCTCAAGGATCTTGCTTTTGACCTGTTTGAAATGAAGTTCAGAGGCTCATGAAAAAAGATTTAAATAACAATTCAACAGAACCATAGACAAGTTAAAGGACTTTGCATCATTAGTTGCTAAATGAATTACACGGATTATAATGGTTAAAGGGAGAATGAATGGAGAAAGTTTTCCTAGTATAGTTCTTATATCCTATTTTTCATTTAGTAATCATTTATTTTGTCTTTATTATGTGTGATGACAATTCCAAGGTGAAATCAAATTTGTATCCGTCTCTCAAAGGAGTTATACTCTGAGGATAGAGTGAAATTTTGCATTTGTTAATCAAAAAATAATTTGAAACTTGGTAAAGTGTTAACTATCAAAGAGGTGCAAGCAAATCTAGTTGATTTCTAACCGGGTGAATCCGAGAAGGCTTCATGGAAGCGTAACATTGACCAGGGATTTAGAGGTAGAATTTTGGATGGAGTGGTTCGGGCAAAGTACCCTTTGGGAGCAAAGTAAGTTAAAGAATTTAGGGTGTTTTTCTGGTGACTAAAACCCTGGAAACCAGCTTTGGTGGTGCCGTTGAATTAACCAGGCTTAATTCCTATCACATGCTATTGCAGTTTAATAAATTCCTGCAGTTAACGAAAGCCTTTTTCCCCCCTCCTACCTCCTGCAGTGTGCTGCTCTGGTTGGTGAAGACCAGCCTCTTTGCCCAGATCTTCCTGAACTTGACCTTTCTGAACTAGACGTGAACGACTTGGATACAGACAGCTTTCTGGGTGGACTCAAGTGGTGCAGTGACCAATCAGAAATCATATCCAATCAGTACAACAATGAGCCTTCGAACATATTTGAGGTAAGGATAGCCCTTGGTGAAAATTCAGTTCTCGTTGAACTTGACTTGGGCCACACTAACATCCTTGGCCTGGAAGCGTAACGAGTTCTTACTTTGCTGTCACCAAAACACTTTTTCCCAGACTTAGGCACTTCCTGTTTTGTGGAAAAATAATATTTGGAAAACAAATGGACCTTTTATTTATTTATTTTTGAGAACCAAGGCCCTAAGGACCCACAGTAGAGTACACCAAACTCTGTTGAAAGACAAAGGGACTATGGAAGAATGAGTGACAAAGAAGAACACGTGTCTAAACCTCTTTATTCCTGTCTGTTTCCCACAGAAAATGGCACCTCATGTAAATTCATACAAAATATAAAAGAATGCATTCTGTTTAACCAAGGTCTATCTTGTGAAGTAGGTGAGCAACTCGTATTATTACGGTCGCATTTTTGATTATAACTCCGATTTCTCTATGCTATGGAACCTTCGAAACCCAGCTACTCTAATATTTACTTACAAGTGAGTCAAAATTAATTTACCTTTTGGCAGTGAGAATTCCCTCCCAGACTCTAGACTCTTCATCATAAGCCTACCCTATAAGAAAGAATGCTAATCTGCACCTGCTAAAGGGTTACTTTGAGAAAAGAAGTTCTTTCTCACAAGATCAGTTCTCATTTACTTGGAGATAAATAGTTTCCTATGGGACAGACATTAAGTGGGTCCTCTGGCAAGTGAACTGAATAACGATTGTCCAGTCAACTTGTTTTCAATACGACAACCACCAGCCCCTCCATCACCATCTAACATTTTCTACCTACCATGTGCCAGAGTCCATACAAAGCACTTTAAATGTGTTTTTTATCCACCAGCAGAGACATTTCTTATACTTCAGTGTTATTTGGTTGAAATCTCGAGTCATTAAGAAAGCCAATTTTACAATATTTATTGAGTTTTTCCAGCACCCGGCACATAAAAGGCACTGAATAAATGTTTATTGAGTCATTAAGAAAACCAATTTTACAGTATTTAACTGAGTTTTTCCAGCACACAGAAGGTGTGGAATAAGTGTTTCTTGAATAATGAGTGAATGATGGATATAGTGTGTTCGTAACAGTAATAATAATAAGAGAATGGCCAACATTTTGGGACACTCTTGGCTTTACGGATGCCGCTGCACTCATCCCTCAAAGCAACCTGTAGTTTAAGTACTATTCTTATTATTCCCATTTTACATATGCAGACAACGAGTCTCAGAGAGGCTAAGTGATTTTCCCAAAATCACACAGTTGATAAAGATGAGGGCTTTGAACCCCAAAGTTATCTGACTTCACAGTCTATTATCATTGATAAAAATAGAATAACGCTGAATTTGGGTGACAGCCATCCTTTACAAAGACATATCAAGCTGCTTCTTTGCTCAATATATTTAAAAATAGAACAGAATCTTTTCTTTCAGTGTTGCTTGACATGGGAGCAGGTATATAGCTGGTGAGCCGAGGTGGCTCTAGGTTCTGTCGACGGCCAAGATTTATAATACGTCTGGAGCATTAAGTGGGTCTTAGAAGAGTGCTTAAGGCAATGGAGTTAAGGCTGGGGAGGAGGAATCAGATGCAGGAAACACTGAGGGTTTGTGGTTAGTTATACTTTCCCAGGCTTCTCAGCCGGGTCCTGGAAAGTTCATGCGAGGACTTGGCTGGTTCGAACTGGTAAATTGAACATTCCTCATTCAGTACACTTGTCAGGTTACAGGCCCATTTTAAGTCATGCTGCATTAAATAAACAGTACTTGAAAAAAATGTCCATCTCTATAGACCTCTTATCTAAAAATCTCAAAATCGGCTATTTCGTATTGGGTGAGTGCCATGTATTTTGTAGAAGATGGTTAGGGAATAACTAAAAGGTGGGGGCAGGGGTGGCATGGCAGTCAGTGCCTCCCTGGTGGGCTGGTTGCAAAAAATACAACTTTTTCCGTGTCTTTATGTCCCCATATTTCGTGTTGTGGCACCTGCCTGAGGTACTTCTCATTTACACCTTTGGGAGACTTAGTCCAGCAACTAGTTAGGTATCTCTAGGTGCCCAGGCTACAGAAAGACACCCCCTTTTGTTTTCTAATTTAACTTTCGACCCCTGACAGAATTGTTTGCAACACTCTAAAACGCAAGGTTTATGTCATTCAATCTTTCACTAGGTCTTTAAACCAGAGATTCTCAACCAAAGGCAGTTTTGCCTGCCCGGGGACGCTCAGCACCGTCTGGAGGTATATTTGATTGTTAGGACTCGGGGCCGGGAGATGCTCCTGGCATTTAGTGGGTAGAGACCAGAGATGCTGCTAAAAATCCTACATCGCACAGGATAACTCCCCACAACAACGAATTATTTGGCCCCAAATGATAACAGGGCTGAAGTGAAGAAACCCTGTTTTTTTTTTTAAAAAAAAAAAAAGTCACTGAAATTCCTTTTTAGAAAACACTAAAGATGCATTGGTCAGATTCCCGAGAGAGAGCATAGAGTTAGGATACAGGATATGAAGAATTAGAAGCTGTGTAAAATTATCGAGATGGCCAGGGTCTCGGGACTGATACGTCCGGAATTCTCTCAGTGGCGGAGAGCAAAAGTGACTGTGTAGATAAATCCCCGTGACAGTTTTCTCTGATGTCACCAAACCTATTCCTCTTTGTCTATGCAAAGGGTGAGGCCATATGTGGCAATTCTCGTCGTACACACGGCAGCAGAGAGCTTTCTCAGCATTTGCATACAGCAGGGCTGCCGCTGCCCTGTGGCCTCCAGCGTTAAACTCAGACATCTTTTCTCTAACAGGGGAAAAAAAAAGTGTGTTTTGAGCATAGGTAGAATTCTAAAATTGTATCTTCCCCTCTTCCCCTGTGAAAGCTCCGTATGCACCAGCATAACCCTTGAATGGCGACGGCTTTTTGCTCCTACCAAAGCTGCCTTTCCCGGAAGGCTTTTTTTTTTTTTTTTTTTTTTTGCTTTTCCCAGTGCCTGTGACTTTAAACCTCTCACAGTGGACTTTCACCTGTGCTCCCTCACTTTCTTCCTGCCTCATCGCATTTGCGAAGGCCTTGTACTTGAGCAAGCCCAACAGTCACGGTCTCTGCCACCTCTGATCTGCCAATAACAAGCATTATCTCCCTCCGGTTCCCAGAATAAAATAAGGCACCGAGGAGTTAAACCCTTTTCCCTGAGTTAAGGAGCACATTGATGACACCGCTGGAAACTGGCCACAGGATTTCTGAATTCTAATCAAAGCAGGAAGAAAGGGGTACTTAGAGTTACAGATAGGATTGCAGAATGTTGAGATGCTGGGAATAAGTAGGAATTTCTTCCTGTGGCCTCTTCCACACATTGGAATCTAAGTTTAATTTTTATTAAACTTAAGAAGAAGAAAGGATGAGATTGAATGTCACAATTTGGGAACCGGTGTCTCCCTGAGTGGGAGCAGTTGTACATGCTGGTTGTGTAACTGGGCACGCAAACAGCGATCTCTGCTTGCACAACCTGTGTTTGGATGTGTAAATGCAGGTGACCAGGTATGATTCAGAAGCCACTTAGCAAAACAGGACATGAGGCCTATAGGTACAGCTTCCAGTGAATCCGAGCCATGTGTCAGGAAAACAGGATGCTGTCCCTGGACCGGCTGGTAGCAAGATTTATGTTTCAGAATATTGCAACACAACTTCCTTCTCTCTGTTGCTTTGTGCATTGTTTGAAAGAGGAGAATAAAGAGCTACTTTTACAGCACGGCAGCATGTAAAGCTGGGTGGCAGGGGGCTCTGTTAAATAGCACATTGGCTCTGCTGGGACCCTGTGGGCCACCTTGTCTCTGCTTTATTTTAACCTCTGCTTTAGTGCCTCCTTGATTCCACTGAATGGGCATCTTTCATTCATTGGTCTGTTACTTCTGCATGCAGCTACTTGGGGTTCTTTAGAACACGGTGAGTGAGAATGTAGCTGTCTCTAGGTCATTATTCATAATACGTCCTGAAGCGTGCCTTTGCTAATGGCGAGAGAAGGGCTCTCAACTGTGGCCAGCTTTCACGTCGGGTAATTGCTGGAACTCTCAGGAAGGTCTGATATTGCAAACTTTTGCAAAAGAAGAAGGGTGGTTTCCTGTTACCTGTCTGTAAGGTGTCCTGTTCTATACCACCAAGGGAATGATGGGTGGAAGCTCTCAAGAGTATTTGATCATTCTGGTGGGAATATAGATGATTTTACATTTTTCCCTTTGACTTTCAGTTATATTCTATTTTTTTTTCCTAAAATGGGCATATAGTATATACTTATGAAAAAGTTAAAAAAACAAATCTTGGCTATTCAAAAGACTGTGAGCATTTTGGGATTAGGGAACCAGCTTGTCTTGTTCACTGAAATTTTTCTAGATGTTTCCTTAGAAAACAGGGGAAAATACCTACTCGATAAATAATTGCAACCTAACGGGTGAGTTGACCACCACATATTTATTGATGGTGCAAACTGCGTTAGGTCATGTGAAGATTACATATAAAGTGCAGAAGACCTATTTCCTAAAGAACTTTTAATCTCGTTTAGGAGAGCAAATGGTGAAATGAAAAACAATTAGCAAATAATGGAAGACTGCGTATACAAATATACATATATATGTATATGTTCATATATTTCGGCGACTGGAGAACAATGGAAGACTATATATTCATGTATATGTGCACAGGTATATTTATAAACATAGGGTTTTATATATATATATAAGCAATTGGCAAATATTGCAGGACTGTGTGTATGCACATATACATGTAAATGTCGCCAAGGCTGATAAGAGAATAAGAGAGAAGTGCTTTCACAGAGGGAGAATGAAGCGGAGGAACTTGGCTTACTCAAAGTACAATATATATTAATGGCGATGTAGGAGTAAGGGAAGTATGTTTGGATTTAGGGTGGGTCCAAAATTACAGCAAACCGCGAGAACCCGGTTGGAAGTGTTCAGAGTTCCCACAACAGCAATTAGGGTAGCACTGGGGATTTTTAGCAGGAGGGCAATCTGATGGAGCTGGTATTTAAGAGAGATCCTTCTGATAGTCGTACGAGCTCAGGACAAGCAGGAAGTAGAGGAAATCTGACAGCGGGCTCTGCTGTCTTCCAAACCCCATGCGATGCAGGTGCAGGGAAGGGACAAGGTGACAGCAGAGGGGATGGCATCCAGGGAACAAAACTCGAAGCGCCTTGGAGGAAAATTCCATGAGCCCTGATAAATATGAGTTAGGTTAGAGAGGGAGGTGGCAAAGCATGCAAAGTCAAAAATACTCCAAAGAGAATCAGAGCCGCATGGTGCTCTCTCCCCCCGCTGACGTTTCTGCCCACCTTAAGGAGGACTTTCTTGGACTTGTGAGTCATTTTACGGAGGGGCTCTCCATCTGCCTGCTGCCTCAGGGGCAGAACATATTTAACCCCATCCACAGATTTACATGGTGTCTGCTTTTGCTCATTTGTCTCCTTGGAGGAAATTCTGTAGCCTTCCATGGTCATGAATTCCTGCTTCGGACTGTGCCCGTGGTCAGGCAGACTTTTCTATGAATGGCAAACCTCTTGGAATTTTCACAAAACAAACAGAGAAAAAAATGCGTGTCAAAACAACCTCACCTTAATTTAATCATCAGGAGAATAAATTCTCCTTTGTTAGGCGGGGAGACCAAATTAATTTACAATAATCACTGCTTGAAGATTTCTGGAATTTCCGATTTGCAATCAATAAATGTTTGTCATTTAAATTAAATTTACGGCCCACCACCAGATTTTTTGCCACACTCGGTAATGACACTTAAGGAGAACATAGACTTCAAGTAAGAAAATAATAGCCATTTAAGTGGGGAGATAATTGGCTGTAACGTGAGAACATTGAAGAATGTTGAAACTCATGGAGACTTATGGTGTATTTTAAAAATTTATGTTGTACTTATCTTTGCATTTGTAGTCTACCACAAAATTCCAAAGTCTGGGTATAAATCAGTTCGATGTTCATCTTGGAGAGTCACAAATCAGG
Organism: Camelus ferus; assembly: GCF_009834535.1. Taxonomy (NCBI): domain Eukaryota; kingdom Metazoa; phylum Chordata; class Mammalia; order Artiodactyla; family Camelidae; genus Camelus; species Camelus ferus. The sequence goes on along the minus strand of NC_045697.1, from coordinate 16,769,538 downwards.
AAGCAACAATCTGACCCAGCCTGTGCTGCTGTACTTCTGCTGGCTTATCTGGCAGGGAGACTCAATAGTGTTCTTGCGTGTGTTTTCTGTTTGGGTGTGTGTTCATCCACACACCTCACTGAAAGACCGTTTTAGGCTCCGATAACATCTGCCTTATCTTGGGAACATCTGGTTTATCACCCTGTTTCTGCCCTGCCATCATGCTGACCACTGGAAAAATACGGCTCAGGAGTTCTGACCCCACCGGGCCATGTTTCTGGGCATTAACCCCTCCTAATAAAGAGTAAGTCGCAGTGTGCCGGTTACCTGATACTTACCATTACTAACTTTCCTGATGATTGGCTTTTATTAGCATAAGCTGTGGTTACAAAAGATGAGGTCGGCTGCTGGGTTTCGTGGAAGTCAGTCTAGTTCTCAGCCATGTGCAGTTTGGAAAGTGAGAATCCAGGCAGTTCGTGAGGCGCTGTCATTGCAGGACGCGCTAGTTTGTGTTTTTGTGGCGTGGGGACCAGCTCTTTCACGTCTGATACTCCGGCCACTCCAAGAAGGAGGTGCGTCATTTTGTGAGCCTATCACAGGCTTGCCTCACCTCCTGGACCCACAGGTGGGTCATTTAACTAGAAAATGCTCTGCCTGGATATCTTTGGAGCCAAAAAGTGGAGACCCACATTGACAAGGAGGAAAAATTGGAGAGGAATCACGAAAACAGTGGCTCATTGCCCCTTAGGTTGACTTCAGAGGTATTAGTCGTGGTTAAAGTGATCAAGATTCAGGATGCTGCATGGGACAAACTGTCTATTTGTATAACAACTGTGTGTGCTTGCGTAGGAACCTCATACCTACGCCGTGTCTGTTTGTCCACGTCCCCATCTGCATTGCAATGTCGTGGAAACACAGCCCAGCAGATGGCTCACCTCTGAGTGAGATCAACACACAGAGCAGATAAAAAGACGAACATTAGAGACCCGAAGCCAAACTGTTCTTCTCCTGTTCTCCAGCCCAGACTTCACATCTTTAACAAGATTAATCTGTTCCTATAATTATGTGCCTGTTCTTTTCGCAATGAAAACTTTTATCATGGGTTTTATAAAAGGAATCACCTGTGATGTAAAACAATTCTGTAAGGGCCATTTTTTTCCCTTCTCTAACCTCTCAGGTTACTTTCAGGACTGTGTACCCTGAGGTAGAGTTTGAAGGCAAAGCAGGATTCTGGGTTTTACTGTAGCCTGTTGAAGATGCTGAAGTGCTCAAGTGAGAGCAAGAGAAAAGGGGAGAGAGAGACACAAGGAAATACACACTCTTACTCTTGGCTCAGGCAAAATTTTACGAAGATAAATGACTTCTTATCCATTATGCCATTTGTCCTAAAGTGATGATAGGAGGTACTTTTGTGCCTTTTCTGTTCCAAAAGGATAGAATCATTTGCATAGTTTCAGATTCTAAACACTGATACTTTGTAGACCTGCCCATCTCCATTACTAGGGCAGGTTATTCATTCATGGTTTGCAGCCAGATAGATTAATGAATTACCAGATCTTGCGTAAAATGACTTGGCCTGACTTTTAAACAACTACCCCCCCCCCTTTTTTTTTCTCTCTCTCTCTCTCTTCTTTTTGGCCAGTCTTGTGATTGGTGTCAATGGGCTCTAGACATCAAGCCCCCTCTAGAGTTCATATTTGTTTTTTCTTTCTCAGAAGTAGCTTTGTTAAACTATTTCCCCCCCTTTTTCATTCTCTTCCAAACTTCTGCTCAGAAGCAGTCAGTTCAAGGAGGTAACTGCAGGCTGATTAGGGAGGAGCAAGGCAACGCCGAAACCAAACCCTTGGTGGCCGATGGCGCTCCCTGTGCTGCACCAGCGCGGGTTCTCGGAGCCTGGTCCGCAGCACGTCCAAGTTCCGAGTGAATTCCTTGGCGTTTCTCGCACAGTGTGCAGAATTGGAGCTCTGAACTTTGAAGGAAAGCCTCAGAGCTATTTGCGAAGTGCGGGTGCTTAGTGAATACTAAATTACACGTAGGAAATCGTCTGCTGCTACCAGGGTTACTTCATTTTTATTCCTGACACAGACACCTAAATCAGAGAACAGTAACATTTCAAAGATTATGGAAGCAGTTTGGGTCTGTTCCAACACTATAATAGGATCAGAATTTTAAGGCCTTTTGTATTATTACCAATAGTCACTTAGTTTCTACTGCAGTGTACTTTGTAGGGAATTACAGCTTTTACTAAAAAGATTAAAATGCTATTATGCAAATGATTGCAGTATGTTATTATGTTTACAAATTAACATCCATGGCTCAACACACAAATTAACTAACTAGTCTATCTATGTTATTAAGGATTTAATAAAGTAACTGTTAATAAAAATGGGTAGCTTAGAACACTTAATAGGAAACGATTGTGATTTAACGCGGAACTCGAGCCTGGTGTTTAATGTTCTGGGTGATATTGTGCTAAAGTGAAGTTGAGCGAAGCACCTGGAAGAAACCAGGACGGTGAGAGGCGCAGAGCTGCTTGTCTGAGACACTGACGGCCACAAACTAAATAGCTTCCGGCGACAATGTACAGTGGGCCGCACATCAGTCAATCTAAGCAAAGCACACACACCACCTTCTATTAATAAAAAGCTCATTGAAATGATAATCGCCTTCCATTGCATGTTTGATACGTGCCATACGCACGGAGAGCACTTAACATTATTCCAAAATGGAGCTCAGCGCGAATTTTGCTGTGGCAAATGGGACTGAGCTGCAGAATATTGCCATGTGATAAAAGAGGAGAAGGCTAAGTTCAGACGAAGATGGCTGTACACACAGGCTGCAAATTGCTATTCCTGGCTGTTCATGAGAGATCATAAAAGCAAGGAGATAAGAACCGCCAAGGTCTCTGAGAAATGAATGTATGTGATTATATTATCTTGTGGGTTGGATTTACTAGACAGACCGTCACTTCAGTCCAACAGGAAGAGTAGAAAGAGATGTCGACGTTGAAGAGCAAACTTCACTGGCGTGGGGAAGTTCTAAAACACTCTGATTAAAATCTTTCAAAAGGGATCCAGGATTCTGGTCAGTGAATCCTTTGCTAGATCTCCAAACAAGAGCTGAGGGCATTACCTAATCTTAAGCAAACAAACAAACGGAAAGGAAACAAGAATTACTAGAAAATCCTGGAGCAGCGTAATTCATATTTCAAATATTTTTAATTTATTTCTCTTAGTCAAATACAGATTTCTATGTAAACAATAACCCTTTTAGGTCTACCCAGAAACAAATAATTAAATGAAATAATAAATAAACTATTATCCTTTTAGCTCTACCTACAGAGGGCAACCAGATCGGGCTTCTCAGCGGGACTGTCTGTGTGTCCTCAAACATAGGAGCTGGGAAGCAACCACAAACTTGGTCAAGGTTTGTGCCCTGCATACAATACAAGCAATTTATTTTGTTCCAAATAGCACCTCTGTCGTTGGGAAACTACTTATGCAAATTTTTGATATCTAGCCTTAGCAAGGCGCCCGGTTCCCTCATTTTCTTCCACATTTGGATAAATTGTGTTGTTCTTCACTCTTCCAAATTTGTCCTTGCGGAAGCGAACACTTGCAAATTGGTTGAAACTTGCTCAGAGAAAGAAAGAAGGGGAGGAGAGAAAGGAGGAAACACCTTGACCAAAAACAGCGGCTGGAACAGCTTAGGATTTGATGGTCTGTGGCCTCGTCCTGTCCCCAAGCACCTGATCGAAAAAGTGGTACAATCCTGTTATGTGCGCGTTCCGGATCCCTTGCCAACATTCACCTGACATGACCAAGGTTTAAAGCACTGTGTGTAACTTTACACAGCACAGTGGAAATGTGCTCCTGTGTGTGTGCATGCACGTTCACATTCTTTTTTTCTTTTAAAAGGAGAAAAAAAAAAAGTGCTACTTGCCATCTCAGGGTGGTAAAATAATTAGTCCGGGAGACAAATGGCTTGGCCCGTGTTTAAACAGCGCTTTAAGGACACAGTGTTCTCACCAGTCACATATCTAAATACAAACCGGTGTCAGCTGCCCTGCAGACCAGAATGGAATAGCCTGCCTCACTCAGGTCATCATCAGGCCCTTCTGGTCGTTGTCACACTTCACATCTGTTTCTGGACGCCGCGGCCCCTTAAGGCGGCATTGGACTTCGTAAGAGCACAAACCACCCAGCTATAAATTGCCACTGCTGGAGTTATTTTGAATAAGTGTATACTGTTTCATATTTATAATGGTGAGGCTTCAAAATATTCACAGTGAATATATAACACCGATCAGTTCAACAAGCATGAAATTGTATGTTGTCAACTTGTCACATAAATAGAGTCATATTCCGGCTTGCGATAACGTTGAACTAACATTCTTTTCCCCCAGAATTGTCGAGAGGGTCACAAGAAAGTGGGGTGGTAGCACTTCCTTTGGGCAGATAAACAGTCAGGGCTATTGTAAAGTTGGTATTACTGTTGATGGATTCCTTTCTCCCCTCGCTCCAAAGTGCTTGCTTTTCCTGGGTGAATGCTAATTGGCTAATCTGGTGTGTTTGTTCTGTCATCCAATGGTATCATTTTCAGCCAGTGCTTGCAGGCTTTTTTGGGGTTGCGTATGTGTGAGTAGCTTTTTTTGTTCTCCTTTAAAGCAATTTTTTTTTCTATTCTTGTAGTGCGCGCATCAGTGCTAATTGTCATGAAATTCTCTAACTATCCTCTGGCAAGCTCTCTCTTCCCTCCAGTTGACTCTTAATTCATTATCAGAGTCCAGCGAAGGCTGGATGTTTTGATCAAATTTTCCCACGACAGAGAATTTAGAGAGGGGCAGCAAAGAAATGACTGTACTAAATGTGCAATTTACTGAAAGGAGAAAAAAGGGACAAAGGAAACATACTCATCAGTCGCCGGGGAGGAACCACAGAGACCGATTTCCACAGCGACTGATATTTTGGCCCTGAGGACAAACTGATGCCAAGTCCTTTTTCACTTTGGAGAAATTCTTAGATGTGTTCAGTCCTCCCCATCTTCCTTCAAATGGCCCGGAGACAGAAGACGGAGCTGGCTGTCTCTGCAATCGTATGGATTTCCCCGGTTAAGTTGCTAACTTTCAAACCTCAGGGCAGTGCTTTCAAATGCATATTGTACCGAGGAGTACGACTAACACCGGCCTTTGGTCCCACATCACTTGTGGTGTGGGTGATCACCGTATCTCATAGAAGAAACCACTTACTGGCCAAAGCTTCCAGTCTCCACCGTTTGCGTATTTTCACAAGTCTCCCTGCTTCTGGATTTTTTTAAGTGGCTCTATTCTCTGACTGATTTATTTACCTACTCATAAAAAATAACTACTGTCAATCCTTAGCATGCCTGTCTCCTTGCTACTTCCCAGGGATACAGTGGTCAAGTGTGGACGAAGTCCATGGTGCCGTGAAGTTCAGGGTTAGTGATGAGGACAGGGCTTTGATATCAAGCGAGATAAGCCCTCTGATAAAGAAAGCAAAGCGAGGACTTTCTCCACCTGTCTGTGTATCCTGGTCATTGTGAACCGATCAGCTCTGCCCCCCTCTGGGTTGCTGCACTTACCATCTGCAGAAATGCCTTCCCCTTGGAGTGGAATTTGGCTAGATTGCATTTCTCCTAGCTAGTGGGAACTTCTGTTCCAAACCAAGAGCCCAGGCGTAGGGTCCAATAAGTGCAGGGCAGTGGGACAGACTATTTGAAAAGGGCAGGGGGGACCCTAGGATTTATGGAGTCCTATGCACTGTGTATTGAGAAGCACAGCAGTTTGCTCATCAGAATTGCTGAGGGGAGATGAGAGGTAGCCCACCCCAGGGAAGAGAGCAAGCCTGTCGGCAGAAAGTTCTCCAGCCAGCATGCCAGGTTGACGTGAGTGGCACGCTGAGCCCTGGCAGCGTTCTGTGGGGCTCTTTTGGATGAAAACCATTTTGTACCAATTTAGGCCTCTTTACCTTTCTCTGTGAGAGTGATATTTCAGTCCAGCTAGAAGGGCTGACACACTTTTTGCCTCGAGGTGACATCCTGAACAGGCAGCTTTTCCATCCCTTCAAACTGTCTTTACGTCGTCTCATGGATGGTCCGACCCAGGGACCGTCCTGCTCCCTGCGTCCGTGGATGAGGCGGGCACAGGAAGATCGCTACCTGCCCATCCCTCCTCCTCTCCTCTCTGGAGGTGCCAGGCATTACATCTCTCCTGCACCTGATTCGGGTAGCTCTCTCACTTTCTGGTAAAGCTCAGGCTTCAATCTCTTCTCCCCAGTCCTTTTCTGAGAAGTTTATTTTTGCTTTTGAATGCTGCTTTTAGGGAAACAAGTGCCTCTATTATCAGAATGCCCTTGGTTATTCCACAGATCTTTGGCCTCAGGACACTAGCCATCTCCTTCGTTCGATGTGGAGTTGGAGCTTCTGTATTCCAGACGTAGTTCTCCCAGTGTCCAGGGATCCCCGCCAACTCAGATCCTGTCCAGAAATGTTCTCATGTCAGAATCCTCTTGTGTCTTGCCAGCTCATGCTTAGTGGGGACACCCTGCTCTCCTCTAAGCTGCATCTATCAGCCTGCCTTTTTCTTGTAGGCAGTGCTGCCCAATGGGCAGGCTCGTCTCCAGTTCCCACCAGAAAAGAGTCTGAGCAAATACCTGAGCGTTCGCATGCCGCTGCCATGCTGTCTGGGATAAGTGACTTCTCCCCGCCCCACGTCCCCACTTCCAGGACTCTGCGTGCAGTAGATTTGAGAGTTACATTAGGTCACGATGCCGCTTTCTAGCTCCTTTAGTCCTATCACCCGGCAATCCCAGCAATGTGGCTAAGGTGGCTGCCCCCGTCCTGAAGGAATTTGTGTCAGTTTCTCCTGGGACAGATCTCATCTGGACTGCTTTGCAATATTTGTTCCAACTGAAAATTCTGACAAAGATGTTCTGTCCACACAGAGCCAAAGAATTCTGCGTTTAGATGCATTTGGAGGTAACTGACTGTTGTCTGGTCTCGGCAGATAACTGCATCTGACGATCCACCTAGCGTGACCCATGCCCTGTTTAATTTGTCTTTGAATGGCAAATGTGTTTCTTCCCTGAGTCAGCAAAAGGCATGATACCCTCCCACAGTACTGTGTGACCTCCCTGCCACTTTTGTGACACTGAAAAACAAAACGTGGGCCCACATTTTCCCGTTAGTTGCTGGTTCATTTTTATTTCCAGTGGCACGCTTCATAGCTGAAAGAGAAGATGTATGTTCCATAGAGGGGATGCATTTCTCCTTGATCACGGTGGTTATTTTTATAATTCATATTATGAGACCTCATTTCTCTGGCCATTATTAACTTCGTATTATTAATTGTCTGAAGCACAGCTGAGAAATACACCATTTGTAAAAATGTCTCTGAGAAGCCAAACTAGATGCGGAAAAAAAAAATCAGACCCTCCAACTCAATGCATTTTCTCCCCAGATAAGCTTCTCCAGCTCTCACTTACCACTTGCTTCCTTTGGTTTTACCTGCAATTTAAACCAATCTAGTTATCTGTGTTCTGAGCACATGAGAGATTAGAAGAAATGATTTAGAAAGTGAATGAGCTTGTAGGGGCTAGGAGTGGGAAGCAGGACCTAACCAAAAGAGATGAGACTGAAAACTACACAAAGTAGACAGTCACTCAAAATATAACTGTCTGGGGCCGTTTCAGTTGTGGGCCAAATGTCCTATATTTCTTAGGGCTGTATTTCTAAATTCCTTCCTATCGTCATTTTACAATATTCCACAATGCTACAAAAATCAACTCTCATCATTTTTTAAGATGAGGGAAATATGTAAATGACTTCAAAATCTTCCCATTAAATGCTTTAATAAAAAATGTTGTGCTTAAGTGATGTAACTCCTTGATCCATCTGCACAAGTGCCAGTGTGGATCAATTCCTGATCAGAGAAAAATGAGGCATATATACAAACACACATACATATTTTTACAGCTAAAAGATTTTCACAGGGTCTGGGTATCATCCTGTCTTTCCCATGTAGTGGTACCCGATAGGAGAACACTCCAAGAAATGTTAAACTTCGTCATATAATCCATCAGATCACGTCCTCCCTTAAAAATTACAACTGTTAAATTTTCCTCCGATAAAATAAGACCACTGATTTTTTCCCCCTTGTCAATTGTAAAGCTCTTTAGCTATAGAGTCATTGGACAAGACAAATACAGCTCAGCAGAGTTATCCTTAAGTAAGTATTTCCCACATTAACTTAGAATGAAATTACCTATACTTTTCCCCTTCATTGCTTCCCTGCTCAGTCCCCAAATAAACCGCCACCCCAGCAATGCATAATTCATGTGTATATATTCGTTGAGAACACACTCAATTGTATGACCAGCACCATGAGTAATTTCCCTCCCCTTTTTTTCCCATTTTGTTTGGAGATCCTTATAAATAAATCACCAACCGCAAGGCTTGCAAGACAATCGCTAAAATGTGCTGCTTGGTTTTGGAAAAAGGATTTTGGATCGTGTGCAGGACTGAGTTCCCTAAATCTAATTTCTGCTTCAAAACCCAAGGGAAGCTGTAATGGTGTCTTCTTTATCCAAACTCTCTCACCCAGCTCTGTCACATTTCACCGGAGGGGAGAGAATGGAGAGCTTGGGTTTCTCTGTGTGGAACCCTGCGCCTTGGTTAGGCCGTGACCCCTCATTTCATATTCAAACTTTGGCAATTTCAAAGAATGCTGTCCATCCTGACAGCCGTAAGCAGCCTGGCTCCCCAGGTACCTTCCCACACTTCTCCTTTGTATGAAGGCATTTGCGCCTCTCTTCATGTCCCTTTCAGGAGTAATTCTTCCCTTGTTCAATTTTTCCCTTTCTCTTTATGGCTGTCATAATAACCCCCGATACAGTCAGGCAGCGGTGACCCTGTCCATCACTCACCTGCACACTATTCTTGAACCAGTGGATGGTCCCTGAGTGACCAGATTAATTGTGCCTGTGTTGGGCCTTTCCACACGACCTTTCATCCAGTAGCATAAAAGCCGATTCCAGGCTGTGTGCAAGCTGGCTGCCCGGCCGTCTCCATGTCCTCCATGGGGCCAGGCAGGGGACAGGAGAGTATCAATGCAAATAAAGTGCGAAGCACTGAGAGGAAAAGGTGTGCAGTTGGGGGTGGTTCTCAGAAATTAAATCTATCCTCCTTTGAGGGCTAGTGGAAGTAAGTCTTAAGAAGTGAGTCAGAAGGAAATTTTCCATAGACACAATTTCCATAAACTGTGTTATAACAATGTGCTAGACTAAAGGCTGATGGCTGTTTGGGTCTGTGTTCACTTGGAGCCTTTACTGGGCAAAGGATAAACTATTAAATCCCTAAATTTAAGAAGGTATCAGTGGCCCCTCTTAGGCACAGAAATGAGTATTTTTTTTTCAGGTATACAAAAGAGCATCTTTTCCTCCTTGTGGAGGTCTTTGCAGGGTGGCCATAGTGTCTCTCAAGCTAGATTACAAACTGCACAAGGGAATGGATGTGTACACCTTAAGTCGTTGTCTCATCACCTTCTCAGTGCCCAGCGCAAAGCCATGCATATTAGGAATTCCATCTCTGATGTCTGTTAATAGATTTACAGTGGTTCTGTCATATCCTGGGAGAGGGGAAGAGGGAGAGAGAATAAAATGACCTTCCCAGCCATTCAGACCAATCATGCTAAAAATAAGACTTCTCAAAGATCTGAGAGCAAGAGATGGTTTGTAAACAGAGCCAACCGTGACAGCAGTATGTGTGCACCTGCCAGAATGGCTGTGAACTCACCTTCTACTTCACCGGGATTTGCTCCACAAACTAAGATATGTGGGGGTTATAGTGGCAGTCGGGAGCCACGTGGCTGTGTTAAGCCAGTGAGTGTTGCCACATAAAGAACCCATTGTACATCTGCCATGGGTGTCTTCCTCCATCCGGCTGAAGAGGGAATATTTCTCACACTTGATGAAGAGCTAAAGAATTGGTACCTCTATGGAGGTTCCAGAGCATCAGTGTAACTCTGCCTCTGTCCGAGGGACCTGGGAGCGCACAGAAACGCATGGCCACAGGTCCCCAGCCTTCAAACTCCTGCAGATATTTTGTTTTTGTTGTAGTATTTTTATCAAAAATTGCAATGAAAGAATTCACCTGATGTGGAAAAGTGATTGCCCTGTTGCACAGGTTTACGGTACCATAGTTCTATGGCAGTTACCTGACTTCTTGGAAGAATCAAGCCCAGGGGCTAGAAGGAAGTGGTGGGGTGGTGAAGGAAGGCTAATTTCCCAAGGCAGTCAGGCTTTCCGGAAGTTGTGAATGTTTGGGCCTTGCTTTTGTTTAGAGGCTGGGATCACGGAAACCTGGGTACAAAAATAGCAAAGAAAAAAGGACCCCCTCAACCTGAATTTCTTACTAGTTTCTGTACAGCTATTGAATTCATGGTCATCTTTGCTATTTTAGCAAAGACCTCAGTGAGCTGTCTTGGTTTAAAAGGGTTTAAAAGGCAACGGTTTACCCAGCCCATGTAGGTAACCGTTTAGGCTGGCGCGTGTGTTAAAATTCAGTCTGCCCTTATGCAAAATGCCCTAATACAGGAATTTATTGTATTCTTTCTTAAGTTGACCCATTTCTTGACCATTTAAAGTGCATCAACTATGTGCAAGGCACTAAGCTGGGTGCTCAGAGTACAAGGGTGCATTATGTACTTAATAAGACACAAGACTTGGTTGTCTTGTGAAAAGACACTTAAACAACAAATTATAAGGTAATGGGGTGGATTTTGTGGCAAAGTGGGAAATGAAGTGCCATGAAGACACAAACAGAAGAGTAAAAATGTCTGCTGAAAGGATGAAAAGGGAGGAAAGTTTACGAGTGCTGGTAGGTTACTTACTTGCAAGACTTCAGACGGTAAACATGCCCTTATCTATTTATAAAATGTATCAAAGTGCATCGCTCATCTCTTAGGAGGAAAGCAGAATGATCAAGAAAAAGGATGCACACAGTAGGCTCTTGATAACATTTAAAAAATGAATCTGCCTTCTAACCAGGCCTTGCTACGTCACGCGTGGCAGTCCGCTAGCTCGTGAGATTTTAACAAAAGCAGCAGAATTAAGGAAGAATTCCTCAGTCAAGCACCCTCAGCGGTATCTCTGAGAGCAAATGTGACAAATAGAATCAGAAATGACTTAAATAGCGACCACAAGCCAAACTTAAAAAAAAAAAAACCTTGAAAAGACCAAAAATGGAAACATATTACAGTTATCTGCATTCCCAGTACAGAGCAAGTTTGTTCGTCTTTAAGATAATTCTCTAGTGCCTGCTATTTTTAGACCAAGGGTAAGCTCCTTTAAGAGTCTTTTGGCATTGCATCCCTTTAACCTGGCCTAACAAACTAAGCCAATAAGCTGTCTGATTTTCCTCGTCCGTCCGGGAGGAAGAAAGATAGCTAAAACAAACCATTTTCGGGGAAAATGTTCAGCCTATCTTGTATTAAGAGCTTTTTTCATATAGAGTTTTAAAATATCCCAATATTAAGTGTTGCTGGTCAGAGACCAAAATGTCAAACTTTGCTGTTTTGAAATTGTAGGCTCATGGTTATAAAAAGAGGATTTTATAGGCCAGTCTAATGGAAATAAACATTACTCCATTACCTTCAGTAAAACCAAATCTTAACAGTTCAAGCTATCGTTATTAATGTCTATGAGAAGCAAGAAACGTTTCCAGGGGGGTTTATTTATTTATTTTATTTATTTTTTTTTAGGCAAAGAAAGACCAGCGAGCTGTACCATAGCAAATGAAAGTTTTCTTAAAGCTTTCTCCTCAGTGACTTTGCAGTGTGTAATTTAAAAGCAGAAAGCAAAGAAAATGCAGTTTTAAAACACGAGGCTGGCTGTTTCTGGTATCTTTGTTTCGTAGATATTAACAACTCTTTGTGAGACTGTTGCTCTGGCGATTCTTGTCTGTCTGTCTCTATAAAGTACGTACAGCTTTATCAGCTTTCTATTGTTCACAATCGTATGTGTGTTTGTGTGTGTGTGTGTGTGTGTGTGTGTGTGTGTGTCTGGAGGCATGGGTGTAAGATATCTGTTTAAATCATATAACCACAGGACCACAGGTGTGGATTCCAACCCTTAACAATGGATTATCTTTTACCCAGTTCATCCAAAAGAATGCTGCTAACCATCAAAGTTCAAGCTTGTACCCAGATGGACCAGTTTACTGAAAATTCAGAAGACTGATTTTGCCAATTCAGTATGTGGTTGATTTTAGCCACAGATGTTACCGTCAGACAATGGATAGCTGGATACTTATGGAGTTCATAGTGTACGAAGGTGTTATGCCAAGTGTGGTGGCAGGTAGAAAGGTGTTTAAGGCAGGACCTCAGTTCTCAAGGTGACTTGTCACTGAGTTGCAGAAATAGATAACCACGCCCACGCAGTGGCAGTTGGAAATGTTAAGGACATTTATAGAGATCCTTCTATGTCCCAGATACCATGTCTAGGTTTCCTCTCTTCCAGAGGGATTCTACCTCAATTACCAGTCTTCTCATAAACATTTCATCAGGCCCCTGATAAGTGCCCCGCCGCTCTTCTTGGTTATGCATGGTTTGTGTCTTCCTTCAGATTATGGATTTAGGAGTTAGTATTTAACCAGAACTCAAACTCCCTGGTTCCCATCGCTTCTCCTCAGTGTCAGTAGGATGGAATTGCCATTTTCAAGCAGGAAGAGTCAGAAACACTGGCCAGTTGCGTGACCATCTCCAGGATATACTTGCTTTCTTGAGATGCTCTATTGACTGTTAAATGACCACACTGTGCCTGTTTCTGCAGAGCACTGGTGGGATCTGGGTATTCTTTGCCCTGCAATTGCGGTCTGCTGCCAACGAGGTCTGCTGTTTTGTGCTTGGCAAGCTCGCCCCTGATCTTTAGTCCCCTTTAAGACCGGCTGTTAATCTTTAGCACAGGCTGACTCTGCAACACGGCGCACACCAGGTTGCCTAACTTCTTGTTTGTGTGCTCCCAGGGATCAGAAACCAGTTTGCTGTTTTTCCCCCAAACCACGAGCCTTGGGGTCACTGCCTCTGTCTCCCTGTCCTCTGCTGTCCATGTTCAGTCTGTGGCTAAAAACTGTTCTTAGGCGAATGTTCATGTCTTCCTCCATCATTTCTTTTTAACTCTCATCAACTTGTCCTTAGTGGTCAGAGCCTCCTTTACTACCTCCCTCTCCCCTCTGGCAGGGTCATTCCCAGCTACTTCTGAAGGCATCGTATGCTGCATATGCCCTATTTGATTATGAAACCCACAATTGTGTTTTAGACTCTTCTGCACTGCCTAGAACTTTCCCAGAAACTACGATGCATATAAAAGAAGTATATGGACTTTAGGGATTATCTTGCTTTGGGAATACAGAGATTTATGAGGAAACAAGACCTATGCGTAGGACACAATTGACAATGGGTGCAAAGTGGACGGTCATTCAACAAAGCCCTATTCCAGGCACCACATGTAAAAAATATGAATCAGTGATCTAGCCCCTGTGTTCAGTTTCCGTCAGAAACTAATTGTCCCACGAGGGAATATGTGACCATTGACATGAGGTTAGCAAGCTCTAACAGTTCTAGGATTGGGAAGACATCCATAGGACCTGTGGGGGTAGAGAGATGCCAGGCTCATGGAGGCAGCCTTCTGAAATAGATCTTCAAGATGGTGAGAGATTTCCTTTGGCAGAGAGGAAAGGGAAGTATTTCAGACATCAGTTTTCATCTCATTGTTTACTTACCCCATGTTTCTTTACCACCTACTATGTGCCAGGATTTATGCTAACTGTTGGCATAACAAACTGGATAGAACAGAGACCCAAGGTAAGAGGAAAGTCATATGCGAGGAGGGCCCAAGGAACGACTGGGAAATAAGAACTAATCTAATTGGGTAGATGAGAAAGCAGGTACAAGTGAATAGAATCTTAGAATTGTACTAAATTAATATGAGGAGACCTTAGTCTAGCAGTAGGGAAACTGAGGCCCCAGCACAGTAGTGGATGTAGTTAACGGACGTGTGTAATGCGTAAGAGCCGTGGGTCAGGACAAGCAGCGGGGAGACGAATGACAGGGCTTGTTAGCGTGGAAGAAGTGTTATCTTGCACAGAGCTTGCAGGCAGGGACCCCGGGGAGGAGGCTGCTGTGGTTTTTCAGGCTTGAGGTAAGAGGGCTTGAATTAGGAAATGATGGTGACAATGAAAGGAAAGGGTGGATGTGGGAGACTTTGTGAAGAAAGAATCGATGAAGATCTTTATCACAACAGGTGATAGGTTCGATGCTGTGGTGAGAGAAAAAGGAGTAAAAATGGCTGTGGTTTCAAGCCTGGGTGATTTGGGGGACTTTGGAAAATAAGAGACTTAGGGGAGGGTGTGGTTCGGGAAGGGAGCCAAGAGGAAGGATCTAGAAGGTAATGTGTGTAGACGGCAAAGCACGTGGGGCGGCTGCTCTTGGAAGTCTGCAAAAAAGCTCTCCTAATAGCTGAGCTTGGAAGCAGTCGTGGAAGTCTTCATGAGGATGGGTGTCTTCAAGGAGAGATTTGTTCAGCAGACACGGTGGGGGAGGGGTATCAAGATTCCCCTTCGACTTACTGAAGACTTTTCGCTTTTGCTTAGAGGTCAATAATTTGCCAGGCTTTCTCTTGCCAATAGCGATAGTAATGATGGGTATTTTTATGTGCTAGACATTGGCGCTAAACATGTTTTAATGTAAAAAAAAGAGTTTAATTCTATATATTTAACTTACTATATATAAATAAATGGGCTCGTCTAATTCCCCTAATCTCCCTGATGGGTTGGAAGTATTACTTCATTTTACTTTTCAGAAAGTGAGGTTGAGATGAGTAACTTGCCGAGGACCAAGTTACAAAAAGTGGCCCAAAGAACTAAGATTGCCTAACTCCAAAACTTGCATTTTTCACCGCTCCCTTCTACTGCCTCTTGCTTAATACCTCTACTGCTAGGCTCTAAGCTCCTCATCCCCTCCTACTCCCAGCCTTTTTCAAATTTTCCAAATGCCTGGGATTATTTCTGTCCCCTTGTTTGCAATGCTCCTGAATTTTAAAATCGCAAGAACCTCTCAACTTCAGGAAGTGTTCCCTGATTAATTCCACCTCTACCTCAACAGCTTCCAGAGCCCAGATCGAGTCTTGTTCGAGTAGATTTCATGTTAGTTATGGAGAGATCAACAGGAATCCATCCTGCCACAGCCTGGTCAGCAGACTAGAGTTTCTGTCCTACTGCCTGTGGATCCGAAGATGTTTTCATTCGCAGAGGACTGTACTCGAAAGCATATATTAAAATTGTGAGGCCAGGGACTATCTGTGATAGTCCTTGTCCCCACTGTGTATATTCCTGATACTTGTTGACTGATGGACCAATATTTTTGTTGGCATTTGGCTGAGAGGAAGGCAATTACCAAGTATTGATAATGCATCCTAAACTTGACTTTAAAGTTCTTTATTGAACTCTTGGGCATGTCTTCGTAAACTAGATTTGGTAGAATATGCCTATAAGTCTCCTGAAAGACAAGTTTAGTGGGGAATATAACTCTTTTAAAATGCAATTGAAAACTGGCGTGTTCCCCCAAATAAACTATTTCTTACAATTGCAGTGAGCTCTGATCATTCTCCTTCCCTTCGTGGGCATCAAATCATTTTGCATTTGTGGCTGTGCGCTTTTTTCCTTAATAGTTTGGCTTTTTGTGCTCCTGGGTTAAGGAGTAAAACTGTACCTTATTCGTCTTTTTTCTTATATATAATGCCTCACACATGATAGGAGCTCAGTAAATACATGTCATAAGACTGTTATTCCCTCAGCTTAATTTTTAAGTAGAGATGATGATTTTTATTTCTTTTGGTTCCTGTGTTCTCTTAGAAGTTCTTCAGCTCTTAGTTCAAAATTCTGTACACAAGAGGTACTCGGGACTGTCTAGTGAACGAATTAATGACATTTTGCTTGTGCTCTTCTGAACCATCTTGGGAATATTTTTAGGGGACTGGTAGAATTACCTGGGGAACAGGATCTCTTGAGGAGCCGCCAAGCTGGGTCTAGAGACAGGATCAAAATCTTTGGTTAGGCCAGTGATTCCCTCTCAGCTAGTTTATTCTTTGTTTTGAATAATACAGGTTTTTGTGCACTGATGTTTAGGATAAAGTGGTGCCCATTTTGCATTTCTGGTTACGTTTACAAAACAGTGTTTTATTGCTGCCTAAACACGAGAGTGCTCGCAGCCACTCCGACTGCAGCTCACCGAGGAAGGACTGTCATGTGGACTTGCCCTTCATTTGAAATATGTTGTATTTAAAGGTCATGGTGTTCTGGTTTGGGTAGCAAATTATTGATCAGGGTATTATGGTAACAGTTATACTGCTGATTGGATGGAGATAAATACCCAAGAACGCAACTGGTATTACTACCAGGCGCCACTGTTATTCCTGGGAGCCTGCTCATCCCAGGAAGGCTGAGTGGTCAGTCAGTGAACATCATCAGGCAGAGTGCAAGCCAGTGGTGCGCAGCGCCCTCCCAGCACCACTATGTGGATGCTGGCCCTCATTTTGTCCTGCATGCACCTTTGTTATTCTTCATTTAGAATTCTTTGACTTTTTAGAATTCTTCTGTTGCTCCCCACAACTTCTTTTTTTCTTCTCGTATTAACACTCGTATTTTCATCCATTCTGGAAGGCTTATGAGGAGCCAATATCATTGCATCTAATTCCTCCCTCTTGAATTTAATGGCGCTTCCTCTGATATCATCAGGGAATTCTTAATTATCTAACATGGACGTCCTTCATCAGATCCCCACTCTTCTGGAATTTTCTGTGGCGTTTGAATATTCTCCATTGGCCGGGATGCAGTAAAACTCTTTGCTCCCTTGGTATTTTACTTTAAATGGCTTAGTTGCTGTTATTGTTCCTATTTGTAGTCTCCTGATTATCTTCCTGTTTCTCCAAACACATCTTTTCTCTTTCCTCTGCTTAGAAAATCCTGAAGTCACCTGTCTCTTACACTTTTGACATGCAGGCAGACCAGAGCTAATTGTTCAAGCCAAAGATCGCATCTGAACTGGCTCACAGGTGGCTCTGTTGATCGTGTTGGCATCACCTCTGAGCTGAGCCTTGCCTGCTCTGACATTGGGACCGGCATTTCAAGCACTGTCACTCTTCCCTAATTAACAGAGGCAACCGGAGGAAGAGTGGTTTATGAAATGATGCTTGAGCAGCCTCCTAGTATGACTTTGTTTCCGGGGAAGACCATAGAGGGGATAATTTGTTTGAAGAGTGTACTGGAGTGTGCTGGTATTAAAAGTTATAGTAATACCTTAATTTATATTTATAACTACATTAATTTATATTATATAAATTTATATTTCTATGTTAATTTATATTTATGTTATGTTAAAAAATATAAATATGTACCTTAAATTTATATAACTTATACTTCTATAATTACATATTTATATACCTTAATTTATATTTATATTACAACTCACAGAGTCAGTCCATCCATCCAACTTTCACTAATTCTTCCTGCCTTCCTTCCTTCCTGAAAGGACTAGAAGGCAAGTGTTGTGTCGTGTGGGACTCAGTCTCAGGATGAAGAGGCTGCCAGTCCACAAGCTAGCAATAGTAGCGGTGACATCGGACTCTCAATCTTCTCTCTCGATTTTAACATATTATCTCTAAAATGGTATTTTTTCATATGTACAAAGGGACTATGGAAAACGTACAAAAAAACGAATGAGGGTCCTGTCTCTTCTTCACAAGAGGAAATCAGGAATGAGAAGGCCTCACCTACGTTCCTTGATATCGGCAACCTCCTTCTTCTCTGTATCCCAAGACCCTGCGGGCGTAACAGAATGATCGGGGGCTTTGGGGGCTGGAGTCAGACAGGCCTGGGTTGAAATCCCAGTTAACCACTTACGTGCAGTGAGACCATGGATACGTGTGCATAACGTCTCAATTTCTCCTTTTCTGTAATCCTGCCTGCCTCGTATGGATGGCAAAAATTACTGATAACTTCTTACATGTGAAGAATCTGCCAGGTGCTAGGGAGTCAGTAGTGAACGAGGGCATAAAAAGTCCTGCCCTCCTGGAGCTTGTGTTCTAGTGGGCTGTGGTTAGGATTAAATGGGATAATGCAACGGAAGTGCTTTGCACAGTTTCTAGAACATAGAGGGTATGCCAGAAATGATTTTTAACATATAAAAAGTTTATACATGGCTGGAGGTGATAATATTTGTCTCACCCGTAAAGGCAACTGTGAAGATAATAAATATAATATGAATAGAACCTTTACTTTTCCAAGAAATCAATCTATTCCATGGAAACCATTCAGAATTTAGCTGTAAAGTTGGGATTTATAATTTGGGTTCTTTGGTTGTAAACAACAGAAAAAATAAAAACCAGAAAGAGTCAACTGCCAAGCAGAAGACCTTAAGGATGTCAGTGGCTGATGGAATTGATGACAGGGTGTTGAACTGAGCTTACAAGTCTTGGAACAGAGCGACAGGAGGATTCTGATCACAATTCACATTTTAATAGTTTTCCCCTGGGTTCTGGTGCCAGCCCCTGGGTGGCGAGCAGAAAGTGGGGCTTTTGCCTTCTGGCTCTCAAGGGGTAGCTGGTGGAGAAGGGATCATTTTGGTAAAGGAAATTGTGGCGCTGCTACAAACGTACTGGGAAGTCAAGAAACAACACATGATTAGCTGTGGCTCCCAAAGGTGGTTGGAGGATCTTGTCAGCATGAAGTGCTTGATGTTAAGGAAAGGAACGGGGTGCTGGCTCCCAAAAAACACAGCAAGAATCCCCCCACCCAATGGCTCTCCTCTGCAATCCAATGAATTAAAAATAATACCAATATTTTAACTATTTGTGCCTTCAAAATATAAATCTATATTCATATATACGTATATACACGCACTATGTGTATGTGTATTTTATGAAACCTTGCTCTGACATTATTTGCCAAAGGTGAGCTCTCCGTCTAGTGGTCTGTACATCTTATTGACATTTGGCAGTTTGTGCTCTTTGCCTTTTATAGTGGTTCCAACTATAAACACATAAAGAACATCAGTGATGAGCATCTTCTGTGAACCCAGTGGTGCTGGCTCTGGGCACACGGAGGGATGTTATATTCCATTCCATACTCACACATGTTTGCTATCCCTGAGAATCATGTATGTGTCTCTGCCAAGAAACATTACTCTTCTCATTAAAAAAAAAAAAAATTCAAATAATACATGTAGAAATAATGTCAGGGAAGTGCATATTTCCATGCTTGTACATAATTCGTAGTCAATCAGTGGCCATTTGTAGGAACACTCAATACCCCAGACCTCCTGGGTAGCGCTGTAAAGCCCAGAGTGTCCTTGGGAACAAAACTGCAAGAGAATTCTGGGCAAGATTCAAATTTCGGGGGGGAGTGTCCAACAGCCTGCCCCTGGGCTCTGTGCCAGCCTGCTGAGAGATGAGGGGCAAAGTGAGATTTCTGCTTACTGACTTCCTCGTGTGCATCCAGTGGGCATCTTTAATCCCAGGTAAATTCCACGAGGGAGGGGCCATCGCTCTTTTATTCACCGCTGACCCTGTGCTTAGCACCTATCATAGTACACGGTAGGCACCTATGAAATATTTGTTGAAAAAAATGACCAAATTGGGAGGCTCTACACAGAGGCCAAAGGGAAATGACTAAGCTCCTTGCTTGAGTGGCCATCATTAGTGTATAATTTCCCAAAGCAGTCCTAGAACGGGCAAGACGTTTAATCTCAGTTATGAAATGTAACCTTTGGAGGGAAGACAGGCAACCACAGTGTGACTTCTCAGCTTTGAGCACGGCCTGGGCTGCTCTCTGATGTGGCTGAGGAGAGCCAACAAGCAAAGGCGTTTTGTATGTTAAAGTGAACCACGTTTAGTCAATGATGTTGGTGATGATTAATGAGTCCAGGGTGAGAGAAAACCAAAAAGCAGTGGCCTCTGCTGCCACCCAAATTTCGACACAGAGAATCTTCTCTCAGAATACCGGTTGCAGAAGTTCAATATTTGGCATTTTCAACAACTAGCTGTTCGATTTTCTTTAGGTCTCTCGTGGCACATTCCGGAAGGGCAGAAAGCTCCAATATATGTTGTCTGAGCAATTTGGGGAGGGTTGGCGGATAGAGATGTTTTTTATTTTATATTCTAACTATGTAAGACACTTATATTATACTTACCTAACAAATTTCCAGATACCACTTTATTTTGGTTCAGGGTGGGAGAACCCGTTCATAGTTAGATGTTGAATGAGGCTCATGACATAACATAACTTGCTCAGTGGTTATTTATTGTGGTTACACTAGATGCCAGGTCTGGTGACCCTTTGGGTTTCTCTGTGTGTAAGTTGTACTGTTTTGTTTAGATTAGCAAATCTCTCTGTCCATCTCTTTGCTTGCCCAATTTTTTATTATCCTCCAGACTTTCCCTTCTACATCACCTTCCGTAGAGCATCTCCCTCTGGTACCCAGGGCATCCAGGCACCTCTGCTGTGTGCCTTAGAGCAGCTGCACTTTCCCCCATGATTTCTCAGTCTGTCTGCTGCTAATCTATTCTGCCTCTCCCACTAGATGGGAAGCTATTCCAGGGTCTGAGCTGTGATTTTAACTAACACAGCAGCCATTATCTAACTCAGTGTCTGAAATGCAGTGAGATCTTATTACGCATAGGTTAAATGAGGAAGGCATTAAAAAATCCGAAATTATTTTTGGAGTACATTCTGCAAAGGTAAAATGCTAGGTTTTTGGAGAACCATCGAGCATGAGTAGGTAGTTGCGTGTCCTAAAGGAGCTTACAGTTAACTCATCCATTCTCGTTTTTTGACAAGTGCTTTCTAAATGCCTACTGTGTTCCAGGTCACTATTTGGAGGTAAAGATGGGTATTAAATAGTAGGTTCAAATAAGACAAAGAGAACTGAAGACCGGCATCATGGGGGAATCACTTACAGAGACCGGTGAGATATTCAAACCTATGTTATCTTGACATCAGGCCCTTCTTTTTCTCTTCCTTTCCCTTTTTCGCACTTTCACTCATTCATCCATCTGGGATTGATTCAATATCTGCTGTATCAGACACTCCGAATACAAAAATAAATGGCACACCCCTGCCCGGAAGATACACACGTTTAAACATTTTCTAAGACGAGCCCTGCTTTTGAGCTAAACATTTTAGTACAATGAATATTATCGGTATTAAAACACAACTTTATGACTGACGTTCAGATAATGAACTAAAGGGTGTAAATGACAGCAAAAATGTGTATGGTTATTTTTTATTGTTGATGGAAAATGCCAATATGTGAAGTCTTTTATTTATTTATTTTTTTAACTTTTTTTATTGATTGCAAAACCTTTTATATGGAGTTGATAGGCTTCTGTTACATAACTAACATCAAAGGACGCATACTCCCCCCCCCCCCCCATTGTGGGTCTCCGTGTTAATGCTAGATCATTCTAACTTGTATACATGCTCTTCTGGCTTTACTGGATTTATAATGGCAAAATACGTAAATAAAATAAAACTATATTTCTACATTTGAGTGAAAGGTAAATAGATTTTTAAAAAGTAAATGAAAATAAAGCTCAACTTTGTAGAGCAAAAGTACCTTCATTCATAGAGTTTTTCCTTTTTTTTTTTCCTCAAACTATGCTTCTTTGCTAAGCCTGGGGAGTTATTTTTCTGTCTGTCCTGTCTGTCAGGCCAGACAAGTTGTGAGGCCATTGGAAATGTGTTCGTGTTTCTGGTAATTGGATAGGTTCATAATCAATTTGACTGTGAAGCCTTCATTCACAGGTCAGAGGGAAAACCTAGCTGTCTTAATACACCCAGACATTAGGAGGGGTCTGTTTTATAATAGTTGTCAAAGGCTTTTCCATGACCAAAAGAATGTAACTATGCTAAAAATGCTATGACTCTGATAAGCAATCCCTTGCCCGGATTCCTGGCAACATTATGTAAAACTAAAACTGATTCTCTCTTCTCAAAACTGAACCCTCCTCAGTATCCGAATGACTTATCTGATACTTGTCCTGCATACATGGCCTTGCGGAGTTAGTTGTATTTTCATTGTTCCCATCCGAGTTCCTTGACTAGATTATAAACTCACTCACTGAGGACAACAAAGATAACATTTAATTACTGAAAGCCTCTCGGCGGTAGGCGGTATTATTCTAAGCACTTTACATGTGTTGATGCATTTCAGCTTTACAACAACCTTGAGGCAGATTGTTTTGTAATTGTCTCCACCGTAGATGGGGAACTGAGTTGCAGAGGAGTTCAGCAGCTCGCCCCAGGTCCCCGACCCTGGTACGTGTCAGAGCTAGGGTCCATGCCTGCGCTGTCTGACACCAGCTCCTGCGTCCTTAGCCACTCCATTGTATGACATCTCTAGCTGTCTCATGCTTTACTGCATGATGGCTCATACATAGAAGGGGGGCCAGAAAACAAAATGATTGATTCATCAAATAGTTTTCCAAATGTTTTCATAATTTTATCAAGTTTGATATATCCTTCTGGATAAAGGATATAAGGCAGGTCTTACCTTAATATCCTGGGGAGTTTGAATAAGGAGCAGGGATCATTTCAGGTACAGCGCAATAATTTTCTGCAGAAACCCCTCCTCAGGATCACCATGGAAAATGCATGGTGGCTGCGTGTTCATCAGGTTCAGCTGGGGACACGTGGCTGACTCCCAGATTTGAGATTCATCTCGTTACTTTTCCTCCTCAAAATGTTATCTCATTTTTTTCTGAGGTGGCATTGTAGATCTAACGGGAGCTCTTTCTTTTCATCTGTTTAATAAATAGTAATTCTTTGGCCCATTGCAATAGAGCCTGTAAGGCATCACCACCCTAATGTAAATATTGCTTTTATGCTGAATTTTCTGTGCCACTCATCTTTCTTACACACCTCTCATGTTCCCCGTCCTGAGAGATGTTTTAGGGCATGTCTTCCACCAAAGATGACTGATCCCCTCTTTCTGTACTTACCTTTAATCAAGCGATGACATTGTAAGTAGTTAAAAGTTTTGACTTTGTCTTTGCTTTCTATAATGAAAATCCTCTTTTAATATAGAAAACTGATACTCTAAGTTATAAATACTTCGATGAAAAAAATAATCTTTATGAATCCCTTATACAAAAAGGAAAACCTGTACATGGAGATCTATCATAGATCCAGAATAAAATTAACAAATAATTTTGCTTGTGATTACTTCCTGTGGATCATCCTGTTAATCTGCCAACACCACAGCACACTGTTAATTCCTTGAGGACAGTTCCAGTCTAGTTAAAAGTTAAAAGTGTGCCAATACACACACACACACACACACACACACACACTCATATGCTTATCTGAGTCATGTATCTTCCATCTATCTGTTTCACTACATAGATAAAGGTTGATAAAAATGTGCTTATGAAAAGATAAAAACTGGGCTTTCCACGATACACTTGAAGTGTAGTAGGGTGTGCTAAAACACTTTAAAAGAGTTATGTTGGTGTGCTTAAGTAATACTCAATGGGACAGAAAAAATCAAACAGAATCTTAAGCCATACTTAGGATTTCAATGAGGGAAAAAAAATGGGGAAAGCATTTTATATCAGAGATGCCATAATGAGGATGTGGGAAAACGGAAAAAAAAAAAAAAAGGAAGCTCAGAGGAGAGAGTGACTTTAACGCCGATGGGAAATACAATCAGAAAGGCCAGGGAAATGCCATGTCAGAGCTAGAAGCGGGAGAGGAGAGAGCGGAGAACTGGAGAGGACATCCCTCGTGTTAAGTGGTCTTCCTCCTCAAATCTTCTGATTCCTTCAGAAAAACAAAAATTTCAGATGAAATCCCAAGTTTAGTAAATATCGTTACCTAATCTAATAACATTTAACACCCTTTGTAGGTAAACACTATGTTATCCAAATAAAACTTATGTCTGGACTAGTTTTGGCCTGAAGACCTGCAGTTTGGAACCTGAGCTAGAGTGAGTGAAGTGACATAAAAATCTAAGTCTTTACTCAAGGTGTTCTGGCATGCCTTTCTAGGGGGGATTTAGTTTTAATAAATACAACTTTTCTGCCCTGCATGATGGAGGCAAGTACTAAAAACAGTTCGCTAAGTTGATGAAGAAAACTTAGGTTTTGCTACTCAAGCTGTGGTCCGTAAGCCAGCAGCATCAACAGCATCCAGGAAGTTATTAGAGATTCAGAATCTCAGGCTGAACCCCGGACTGCCTGAAGCAGAGTCTGCATCTTACCCACATCATCAAGTGATGCGTGTGGACGTTGCTGTTTGGGAAGCACCTGATTTAGTATACCTAATGTTCTCATTTTCAAATCGCCCCTGTAAGGCAAATCCCACAGCCAGAGTTTGAGCAGACAGCAAAATTTCCAAGAACCTTTAATATTACTAGTGGAACATGGAACCAAAAAAGTTCACTCTTACTGAAGCCTGAACAAAGCAGTTAATATGGTAACGTTGACATATTTAGTAATGCGTTCACAGTGCTAAGTTCTTTACAAGAACTTGGGGAGCCAAATACAAGGCACCACACAGGTAATACATTTATTCATTAATCAGTAAATTACCTTACATAGTCAGTAAATGTTGAATTCTGGACAACTGATAAGATCATTGGCTTTCACGTGTTTTTTCAATATTGTGCTCAGCCTCAAGTAGAAGTTGAATTGGGTGATCTTTTGATACTGTATGAAATTGACTGCATTTCCTAAGATTTTGTGGTTTCAATTACCATACATTTTTTTTCATATTCGGGTCCATAGCCATGGCGTTGACCCCAGCATAACAGTATCTTATCATCAGTTCTGATAATGTAGTCGACAGTGGTGCAGCGTGTTGTCACTGATATGTGACAACGTGCGTGTGTGTGTTCCCAATTAGAACTTCACGTCAAGTACGGGAACAATACGCAATGTACCCAAATCAAATCTACTCGCTCAGTGGATTGCGAGATGTGAGTGATTTTTGGTCCAGTGATGGAAACTGTGTGCTAGGGTGCTAGCTGGACCCTGAATTTGTGAGATAGATAAGTCAATTAGTGGTTCCTCAGTTTATTGGCAACTTAATTGTCAGAATGTAATGGAAACTTCTGAGCTGCAGCAACTCGTTAGAAGCAAAGAAACATGTGACTTTTTTTTTTCTAGAAGAATATTCAGTGAGCTGTGTATTTTTTTTCCCCCAAAGAGATCTTGAAAATAAAATTAACAATTAAGTTTAAATTCTTACCTATGAAGGTAGGAGAGTTGTGAATTCTGCCACTGGAAAAATGCTCTGGAAAAGTTAGGGACATTGAAGGGAGAGGGAACAGGGGTTCAAATTTCCACTTGGTCACATGTTTGCAATGTATCAGGCAAGTTTCTTAACTTCCTCAAGCCTCAGTCTCCTTATCTGTAAAATGGTGAAATCGTGCGATTTCAAAGGCTTGTTATGCAGATAAAAGGAAACAGCCAGTACAACACAACACGCCTAGAACAGAGCCAGAGCTCAAAGAAGACTGTTCTCTTTTATTTGTCAACCTAGATATTTCTCTTTACTTGCCCTTTATCTTAAAACCAGTTTGATTTTAGAGCAACCTTATTTTTTTTTTCAAGATTAAAATCGTAATCATTAAAAAGCATGCAGCCATTGTGTTATCTACTAGAAAGAAAGCCATATCTTGCTGTCATGCTGTACTTTACAGAAATGGACAGTTTCTGCCAAAACAAGAGTTTACTTTTCAGTTCCCTGGTAGATTGTGGTTTGATTTTATTTGGCCTTTATGGCAATAATACCTTGATCACTGTCACAGAAACCCAAAGAAAAATCTTGTTTCTCCTCTAATGTTTTATCATAGCTGTTGCTCCCAAAGAAAATCTTGGCAACATTTAAGAATAAGGAGCAATTGAAGAGTCGTGTGTGGTGACTGACTTTAATTCACATTTCAAAGACACTGATTATTTTTCTGAAGCCCACAGCCCAGACGAAGAGTATCATACAGAAGGAGTGTTTCATTTCTAACTAAAAGTGATGGTGAAGTTACGGATTATCCCATTCTCCTTCTAATTCCCTTTTCTCTGATTTTCAATTTTCTTTTTCTCCATATGTTCATTTTTTAGTCCATTTTTTTCCCTTCATTTATTGTTTAAATGATTATGTTAGATTCTGTACCGATGACTGCTGGGCAGCTGGGTTGCTGGAAATACCACCAGGGCAGGTCTGTGTCTGTAAGAACCACTGCTGTGTGCCTGAGACGCTTGCCGTCCCAAAACTATTTTCTCAATACAAATGAATAAAAGGAGAAATGAATGAATAAAGCCACATAAAACATGGCCATGGAGTTCAAAAAAACTTAATTATGTATTGAGAACTTTTTTCCTTTTTTAAAAGATATTTTAAAAAATTAAAATAAAATACCTGCCGTATTTACTGAAGACGATTTTTTACGTAGTCTTATTTTTAGATAAGATGAATCAATTATTTCTGCCTTTTATCATTTTCAAACCCAATAGCCTTCTCTTTTCCTGGATATCTGCTGTTTATATTTCCAATGACTCAATGGGACTTGATTTTTTAAATGATATTTTTTGTCTTAGTTCAGCTATTCCAAGTTGAAGGCAATGCCTATAAGGTTTTATCAGTTACTAAACCCAATTTATCGTGTCCATAGAAAGGCTATTTAATCAGGGGCAGATTGTGAAATGGCTTAGTGATAAATTAAGTTCTCATTATATAGGGTTTCTTAGGAGATTCTCTAAAATTTTGCTCTTTTCTTGACAGGGTAACATTTTGAAATGATTTTTTTAAAGGGACATCGTTAGAGAAATAGTGGGAAATCCTTGCACAGTGTTTCCTGGTGCCCTTTTTGCCACTATCTCATTTAATCCTTACCTTCAGGTGGTGAAGCAGCTGTCTTTACTTACAGTTGAGATCACTGAGGTCACTGGGCCCAAATGCCTTCTCTGAGGATATAGGCTAGTCTGTGACGTTATTAGAACTCGCACCCCATCCCTCTGATCCCCGTACGATTTTGACTGTTCCTTTGGAAATATTCACAGTGGACATGATATCAATAGGAACAGAAGCAAAATGAGGGAACGTGGGTTAATGTTTCAGGAATATTGAACCACTGAATGCGCTTCCAGGGACAAATTGAACAGCGACTGGTGCTGTAATGGCACAGAACGATTCTGCTGTCAATTGCTAAAGCCGTATGTTTTCATTTTGTGCCCAGAGGTGAAAGGATTTACTCCAGGGCCACCCGCAGCTGATAGCACCAGATTTTTCACCTCTGGACAGATTACAGCTGCCTGACATCATCTCAACAAACAGAACTGGAAAGTTTGTCTACAACCATTGATGTCAGCTGGGGCAACCAGGGCTCCAGGGGGCGGGCGCCCCCATGGTTTCTCATCCTCTTCCATGGCTTTGCTATAGGCTCTCCCAACACAATGGGCTTCTCTTTTTCTGTATGTCCCCTGTTTGTATTCGCTATGACTCTAAGGTACTTTATTTTTTTAAATGATATTTTTGTCCTAGTTCAGCCAGTTCTGCCATTGTTCTTACACAAGTTGCTACAGTCCACTTAATACTGTGATGAAAAACTAAATTTAAGTAAAGGAGTCAACTATGGAAGTATGGTGCAAATTCAGTATGTATGGTTTGAATGATTTTTTTGGACGTGTGTGTACCTTTAGCACTACACTTGTTACGTATTGCTTCTTAACTCTTCCTTAAAACACATAGGCATTATGCTGTTTCCACTTTCAATAATGCTCAGGGTTAGGGGATAGCCAGGGTATATTTTTCTGCTGCCCTTTTACAAAAATGCGGAGAAAATTAAGGTCCAAGGAAGGCAGATTCTAAGCCAGAGCCACAAAGCTGAGCAGAGCTGGACTGTTCTTCATTAATTATTTAATCACTCTTAAGCTTTTCCTCTTGTCACTTTTATTGCATTACTACACATGCTTTGTATTGTTATATTTTTGTTTTATAAATACAAAAAAATACTCCTTACGGAAAGATTAGAAAAAAAGACAAATTGAATGAAAGTCATCTGAAGTAATTTAATACTTCCTTGCAGTTTTTTGGTGTCTGGTGTTTTAGATGTTTCCCAGTGTACAGTGCTGAACAAGTGCTATTTGCTAACTTTGTTGGTTTAATAGTATTTAAGGGGTATGTTCCATTTCAACAATATACGTCAATATCATCATTTTCTTGGTTGAAGCGTGTCACTGTGTGGGTTCTCCTGGAGATTTTTTTGCTTTAAGCCCAAGCTCTCATGGCCTGCCCACCTGTGGTCAGAGGCCACTCTAACATGATGTTTTTAAAGAAGGGGTCCAATATGATGGCATCAGTCATAGCGATGGGGCTCTTGGCTGGGGGCTGTCCCTGCCATGTGCCAAAGAGATCTATTCGGTGGACTTACGAGTACTGCAGAAGGGTCCAGCACTGGGGAAAGATACCAACAGGAACTAACCCAGGGGTTCAGCGGTCAAAGCTTTCAGCCCCGAGTCCGAGTGGGAAATCAAAGTGAGAATAGGAACCCAAGTACAGAAAGCTTTACAGTAAGAATTGTATATTTTCAACAGTTTTAGGGATTTAAGTGTTTCTACATTATTCTAGAATGAAATCTGTTCTAAGAGAAATAGTCGTGCCCTGTTTTGTAAATAAATCTGATTTTAAAAAAAATTTTGGCTTTCCTTTAAGAAAAGTGGAATTCTTATTGCTTCATCTATTCATTTATTCCTCACAACGGTTTATTTCATGTACAGCAATTTATTTTGTTCAGCATCTGTCCTTTTGCTAGAATAAGCTCTGTGAGGGCAGGGACATTTAACTATTTTGTTCATTTTGAATTATTTTGTTCATATCCCCAGTGTCAAGAATGCCTGGCATATAGTAGATACTCAACAGATACTTATTAACATTTTTTTGACACGCAGTTTGATGCACACCTCATGATTCCTGTTTCCAAGAAGCTTATGATCTATTGAAAAGCATAGACATGGAACTTAATTACAGCCCAGTGTTTCCATAGCGGACTGCACTGGGAACTTTCCATGTGCAACACTGTAAACAATTGAGGGCTGAAGAATAAAACAGCAAGGGTATGAAAAAATTCTTCACTTTTACTTCCTTTTAGCAACATAGCATGGTAGAAAAAGTAAGGAAACCATAGGCCCCAGACAAATACAGATTTAGATCAGCCACTGACTGACCCTGAAGTCTGTTTAACCCTTTGAGGGGGTCAGTCTTCCCACCTCCAATCCTGCAGTTGGATGGGTTGCCTCTTCTTAGCTCCTACTGTCTGGTATTTCTGTCACTACATTCTACCGTTATATGAGACTATCATTAAATGACTTGTCTTCTTCTTTCTTTGTTCTGTAACTCTACCATTTTTATCCCTTTGGTTTGTACTTCTCCTGTCATTTCCCATGTTGTTAAAGGCACATACACTTTTAAAAATCCAGTTATCAAGTTCACTTTTGAAAATGTTCCCTTTGGTGTCATTAGCCACTTTGTCTAACAGGATGAACCAGGCTGCCCTCCTGTGCACGCTCACCACGTATGTGTATAAATCACTGACAGTTGTGAATGATTCTGTTTCTAGAAAGAATTCAATATAAAGTATTTAAAGATTTTTCAGGAGCATGGTACTCAGTCTGGCATTAAAAGAAGCTCAGTCTCTAAATCCTAGGAGACTGCAGAATTCCTCAGACGCTTTGGAAACACAAACTCACATGGACTACTTAGCTTCAAAGTCACTGAAAAGATGAACTTCTCAGGCTGTATTTATTCGGCAAGTATTTACCGACAACTCACTACTCTGCAACGGAACACTTGAATGGAAAAGGAAAGATGCTTATGGAGTCTAAGGCCCAGTTCCAGGCTCGAAATGGTTCCTACTCTCTTGGGGGTGGGCACAGGGGATTGTCAGAAGCACACTTGGATTTCCTTCACCCTAGATGGCCCCACAGAGAGGACAGCCTTGCCTCTGATTAGCCTCTAACCACCCTGAGACAATTTTCTCTCACTTTAGTGCTATTACCAGAATATTGCAGTAATCAGATCATTTGACATCGCCCGCAACTTGGTGTCCCCAACCTTAATATACCATAAAGGTCCAGGTGCCAGGCTTCTGCAGCTGCACTGTTTGCACACACAGCTCGTGGTGCTAAGTCCTGAGGAACAAAGAGCATCGGCTGCTGTAGTGGTGCCTTCTAAGCACTTCTTTTGGGCAGAGAGCGTGCTGTCTTCCAGAGGATGTATTAGCTTTAATGGAAAGTGATTCTAGATGTTTTACAGAGTCAGTCTAAAGAACATGGCTTATACCCAGGGCTAATGTAGTCTGCTAATTCGCCACAATGAAACTTAGAGTTATCTACAGGAGGCCTCCTTTCTGAAGTCCTGGTGCTGTAATTCTAATTGATCAATGCTCATGTGTAATGTTTGTTAAATATTTTCAATGTTACCTCCCTCCCTCTTCTACCAATATGCAAACTGTGAAAGAAAATTAATGTCTTACTCATGGCAAGTGCTCTCACATCAGGACCTTTGGACTTACTCTGTTCTTTGCCTAGAACATTTCTTTCTCAGCTATTATGTCTTGCTGTTTCAAATGCTCTCTCAACTTCTCTCTCATATACATACATATTTACATGAGTATGCAAGTAAAATATACATACTATCAAATATATATGTATTTACGCTATCAAAAATATGTATATACTCCATTCTTTATCTGTCTATTCCAAATATATTGTCTCTCTCTGTGTATATGTCTATTTTATAAAATATATAAATAAACCAAATGTATTCTCTCTCTATATATATACATACATATATTATCTCTCTGTGTATATATATGAATATAATACTCTATGTTCTTTATATAGAATTTGTATCATATGTTCGTTATATGTTTATATATATATACATATACATATATACACATAGATATATGTATATACTCTCTCTATATACACATATATATCTTTGGAAGGGCTACATTTGTTTATTATCTGCCATCCTCTCTCCACCAAGCTAAAATGTAGGTTTTTAGAAAAAAACAGAGTAGAGCACGTGGTAGTCACTCAATACATATGTGTAAGTAATAAAGTACATATATTTATAACCAAGCACATGAATGTGGTGTAGGTCTGCACGTGTGCACGGGTGGAGGTTGTGTACAGTATAGATCAGCTTAGCTTGCTCTGGACTTCAAGTGATTACTTCACGTAATAAACACACAAGCATCCAGGGATTATGTCAAACCATGCCTTTTAATTCAGACATATTCAGTCTTAACAAGTGACAGGTAGACCATGGTCGTTATGTAAATTGTAAGGATTTCTGAGCATTCATGTATTTAATAGTTTTGATACCACATTTAAAATCTCTATTCTGTGTTGGTTTATTGTGTAGAATGTTCTTCTCTTTCCTCTTCATTTGCTTATGTCCTATCCCTACCTCAAAGTCTACTTTAAATGTTGCCTCTATATTATTTTTTCAACAAATTTAGATTTTGTCCCACTTATTGTGAACTCAGTGAGGGCAATAATAATGGTAACATTAATAACAGCAAACCTAGATCCTTACTGTGTACAAGGCAGTGTTCTATGTGATATGCAGGGATTAGCACCGCAAAGTCTCAAAATAGCCCTACAAGGTAAGTCTTATTATTATAACACACTACACACGAAATCTGAGACCCGGAGAGGTTAAGTCACTTACTGAACATCATACGCCTTATAAGAATGAATTCAGGATCCAAACTCAGGCAGCTAACTTCAGAATCTATATTTTGCTTCACTGTCTCTTTCCTAAGAACATGAAAATCTTATGAGGCTTTTATGCGCTTTTGATCTTTCAAAAAATCTTAAGAAGTCTAGAAATGTTTAAGAACTCTATGAAAGTATATAGAACAAAATCCTCAAGAATCCTTTGGCATATAGCCTATGTAATCAAATACACTACAAAATGAAAATGAACTTGATGATAATGATGATGGTCAGAAAATGCTGAAGAAAGAGGAGAATGATTGGCAATTAAAAGAGTAAAATGCCATAGGGCTAATCAAAAAAAAAAAAAAAAATTCAGGGAGTAAATAACCGATAAGCTGTAATCAGCATTGAAGCACACACTGTAAAACGTTTAGGCACATTCATGTAGGGTACTGGAAATAATTCACATAGAATAAATTAAAAATATTTTGTTAGTAACTATTAAGCTCGGTTAGAACTGCATGTGTTAGAGGTGATAACATGGAATCGTCAGTTCTAACTTGATGTATACACTTCTTAACAGGCACAAAACAGCAACTTACCCAAACTTGCATGATGATCAGAATCACTCGGGGTGCTTATCCAAACTGCATAATCCTGAACTGATCCTCCAGGGAAATTGTTCTCGACCGGGGGCAGTTTGGCTTCCCGGCAAATATTTTGGCAATATTTGGAGATAATTTCGGTTGCCATAATTGGAGAGGTGCTACTGGCATCTACTGGGAAGCCGTCAGGGAAGCTATGAAATACCCTACAAGGCACAGGACAGCCCTCCTAGTGCAAAGAATTGTCTGGCCCAATATGTCAACAGTGCCGAAGGTGAGAAATCCTGATTTAGACGTTTTGATTTAGTGGTATGTGATGGGACCCAGAGATCCATATTTCTATCCAGGGATCCAGGTTATTCCTATAAAAGCTTGAAGATACCAGTATAAGCTGGATTTGTTGAAAAACTCATGAAAGAGGGACCACTAACAGTCGGCTTTGAAGGAGGAATCAGAGCTATGAAAAAATGAAGGGAGGTGAGAAGCTCATTCTAAGAGAAGAGCAAATCACACCCAGTAGCACTAGAGACAGCCCGTGACACTGGGCCTGCAGTAAAGTCAGAAGCAATCTCAGAGAAACCGCTTTCTACATGGAAGCCCAGCTCTGCTTCAAGGGATGTAACTGCATTTCTCCACCTTAGTTTTTACCTGTTGATAATTAACTGATGTCTTTTCAGCTCAGTTTGTATCCCCTCGTGTGAATCCAGGTAGACTTGCCCCTGCCCAGTCTCATTTTCGTTCAAATAATCTCTTCCATAAAATTCCAATATATAAAGAAAGGGAGTGAGGACAAGTTTTTATCAGATATATCTGATAAAACTCTGATATATCGGACATAACTCTGCTTCTCATTAGCCCCATAAGTTTGGGGCTTATAATAGGGTTAATTGTGGTTTAAATGAAATAATATACATAAAGAAATTAACTCAGCACCAAGCACATGGGAAGTACTCAGTAAAGGTCAGCTGCTGTTAACTATTTTTAAATCAAAATAACATTCGTGTGCTATAATATTTTTGACATCATTTAAATGAAGAAACAAGTGAATTTGAGGTTTAAGGTAATGCTTGGTATCTTATATGGATCTTAGCAACTGATTACATGGCACTTTGTTTTGATTGAAGAGGATTGAGAAAATCCTGCTTCAGAGAACTGAGTATTTGTCAATGGCTCCAGGTTGTAAACTGCTCACATTCGCATCTCAAAAGATATTTTAAAATCTTGAGACCAACACCAAATGATTCAGCTTGGCAGGTTAAGGCCATGGTGGTCTCTGCTGTGTTTATGATAAGATAAATAACACAATTGAATGTGCAAATTGCTTTCTAAAAGCAAGTTAGTTATATTTGTATATGAATTCAATTAAATAAAATATATACTACAATATTTATAATCAGTCCTTGTAGTAACTGTACTGATGTCTGGGGTTCCATGGAATGCAGTTTGAAACCCCCCCGGCTAAGACTAACTCATATTCCCAGCTTGTAGATGAGTATAAGGTATGGAATAAAAAAGCTCATTCTAGTTCAGATAGATTATATCAATCGTTTTCTCTTGGTTAGTGAGCCTGATGTTCCTGCATGGAGATATAGTTGGTCTGGCATGATTTTCTCGTGGCTTTTCTGAGATATTTGCAAATTAACTGCTTAATAATGCATTCCAGTATCCTTCCAAACACCAGAATTGGTGAGACTAAATTTCTACATTTACAAGACCCATCTCAACCCTTTCCTTTACAAGAGATGGATTTACAAAAGCTATGTGAGAAATGAATGGAAACTAATTTTAAATCATAGCCTAAGATAAACATTATCAATAAGACAAATCTGCTAGGGGTGGGAAGAGATGGAAATTATAGAGGATACAACCACAGCAACAACAAAAGGAAGGTGAAGAGTCACCTTATATTCTTAGAACTGGTTAGATGTTTTTAGTTATTACTCATTAATTTTTACTAAGCAGCTACTATATGCCACGTCTTAATCGTGATCAGATAGACCTTGCAGTGCTAATGTTTTATTGAACAAGAATAGTCAGTAAAATATATTGAGTTATAGAAGTAAGTGTCAAATGGAAAAGTAAACCAGGAAGGTGGATAGATTGGGTCTGGAGTAGTGGGAGGGTCTCACTGAGAAGGTGACATTTGAGTAAACGAGGGGATAAAGGAGGCAAGCCATGTGTCCATCTGGTAGAAGAGCCTTCTGGTAAGGGGAAAATGGCAGGTGCAAAGCCTTGGGGCAGCGGAATGCCTGGCATTTTTGTGGTCTAGTAAGGAGGTCAGTGTGTTTGGAAAGGATTCAGCCTGATGAATAAGAGCATCAGAAGATGTAGTCTAACATAGGACAACCGACCATGCATCTCAGTTAGCCTGCAATAGTCTGGGTTAACCCCCCAGTGGCTGATTATTTATAGTACTCACTCTCATTCTCAAAAGTGTTCTTGTATAATAAATTATGTGGTGACCCTAAGCTAGTAGGTCACTCTTAGAATTTTGACTCTTACTCTTGGAGACATGGAAAATCATGGAGGGCTTGGTCAAAATTGGGGCAGGATAAGACTTAGGTTTTATCAGTATCACTGTCCTCTGTGTAGACTATTGAGGTGGGGTGGGGTGGTAAGTGGCAAGTGTGAAAACAAGAAAGCCATTTGAGTGTACAGAATTATCATTTTAGCATGTGCAGGGCAGCCAGAATTGAGTTGATTCACCAGAAGCCACATAGTTGTAGCTAGTGGTACAAATGGGACTAGTGTTACCGACCGGGGTTCTTAGTTTCCTTAATCAACAGAATTTGGTAAAAGGCCAGATGAGAAATTCAGGCAAGGCTTTGTTGGGTCTCATGCTGCAGCCCCAGGATGCGAAAGCAAGTAACAGGTGCCCTCGCTCGCTCCCTGAGTAGGGGTCGCTTAAATGGCATGAAGGTAGGGGGGATCCATGGGCTGGGTCAGAGGGTGGCTTACGTGGTCGGCCACCCCCTTGGTGGTTCTGTGTGCAGGGATCATGCACAGTAAGTACCCTGCTTTTTCTCCCGACACCAAAGAAGTGGCAATTGGGATTCTGGTCTTTTTGTATCTTGTTGCACATGTACACAGTTATTTTATAGTTTCTTTGTATTCTATGTGTGTGTGTGTGTGTGTGTGTGTGTGTATATATATGTATATATATATATATATATATATATATATGTACACTTATATGTATTTATATATGTAGTTTCTTTGTACTCCTTTTATTCCTTTGTATCCCTTATAGTTTCTTTGTATTTTGTTGCTCAAATGGGGAGACGAGACATTTGGCCAAGTGCAAGCACTGCAGCAAAGGGTCCCAAGTCCCAGGTCCCAGGTCCCATCCTGTCTCACTAGGAGCACTTCTCCAGACTTCCAGTCTGGTGGTCTTTTAAATCGTGCCCAGGTTCTCTCCTGGTTTAAATTCGAGGACAAATGGAATGCCTTACAGGCTCTTTTCAGGTCTGTTAAGCCTCCTTTTTGACTGCACAACCCAGTTGCTTCCTCTTTGTATTGTGACATGAAACATCTCCCTTCCCCTCACCAACCCCCCCCCCCAACCGAAATAGCTCATTTTGAATGCATCAGCCAGGAGTTTCTTAGGCCTTTCTCTTGAACTTCTGTATTTACACTTTTGGCTCATGTGACCTCTTCAGAATAATGAACTCCATATGTTCAGGACATGCTTATTAACTCATAAGTGTGTGATATAAGCT